>NW_009648041.1:1003638-1097434 GCF_000708025.1 Charadrius vociferus | reverse complement strand
GCTGCAGTGGTGGGTTGGTTGGGGAGAGGGCAGGCGGCTTGGCAGGGGACTACGGCAAACTGTCCCCTGCCTAGGGCAGCCGGGAGGGAAATGGGGAAGACCGGGTTGGAAAGTCTCATCTGAGAGCAGTCCTTGGCCAGAGGGAGGTGGGAAGAGCCCAGGAGCACCCTGTCTGCTCCTCCGCAGGAGAGCTGGGTGTTTAACATTCTTTCCCCTCTCTTTCGTTTGCCACGTGAAGCAAATCCCCTCCAACAAGAGGACACGTCCCTGGGCATCCACACGACGCAGCGTGGAAACAAAAACAGCATCTCTGCTGACAGAGACCTTCCCCGGCTATGCTGGCAGATGTGGGAGAGGTCCCAGAAACGGGTCTGCAGCTTCATCACAGGGTCTTAATGGAGGGGAGGAACTAGAGACCAAGTGGTGGGGAGAAGAATTAAAACCAAATTCTTCCCTCTGCTCCAAAATACTGACTAATGAAACTAGTCACAGGCAAGAGGGCAGGTACTCCAGTGCCGAAGTGCCTCTGTGCCTCATCACAGGACTGTGACCGTGCCTGAAGCTCTGCTCCCTTCCCAGGTTGGGTGCTCTGTGTCCCTGGGGCATTGCAGGGAGAAAAGGGCCCCATCGCAGTGAGTGACCTGCCCATGGACACCCTGCTGTCCCCCACTGTCACCCATGGCTGCTGCAGCAGCTCCTCCAGCCCGGCAGGGCCCCCGGTATCGTCGCCAGCACCTCCAGTGAGGCTGATGGTTTGGGAGGGGAGTTCAAGTGGAAGTTAATTAGAGCGGGAAGAGAGCAAGAGAGAGCGACTGGGGAACCTTAATCTCATTAAATGCACCTCGAGGCTTAAGTAGCCCTATCTGCTTCTTAGTGATTTTGCCAAGAGGAGACTCTTTCTTGCTCTCAGCCTCGCTCCAGCCTCCCTGCACCAGGAACGGGCTTCATGGGGGCTTGTCCTCCTCTGCTTTGGGCAGGTCAGAAACCTTTCTGATCCCTCCTACAGGCTGGATTTGAAAGGGAAAAAAAAAGTTGTCACAAGCACTGGTGAGTTTTTATCCACTGAAACCAGGGTATTTTGGGAGGACCACATCAGCTCTGATGAACAGGCTTTCTGATGAGGATCTCCAGCGGCGGCGGTGGGTCTTCTGTTGTCTAGAGTGGATGAATTCCTGTCTCTCAACAGTTTTTAATTCCAGAAAAAAGTTTCCCAAGGTTTCGTAATTAAAGGTAAGGAAACCCAAGGCCTCACTACAGTAGTATTACAGGATCTTTGTCTTCTGGCCAGCTCTACTTAAAAACAAACAAATGCTGCAACCTCTGAAGCTGGCTCAGCAAATTGGCCTAGTCTTCATAGGCACTAGCTAGTACAAAAAGCAAGAAGTTCAATTTTCTGCACTGAAAAAGGACAGTTTCATCTGTTTGAAAGCCAGCAGCACCAGCTCCCCAGGTCCATCACAACTCCCCATAAATTTTAAAAGCTCAGTTGTATTTCATAAAGCATCAAAAGCAGCTGAGATTTCACATGGGACACCCAGAAGAGAAGTTTAACAGCGCATGTTTCATGGTGATTGGCAAATTATCAGGTCATTGCTCCAACTTCCACAAACATCATCAGCCAACAGTAATAAAAATACAGGTTTTTGGTCTCAGGAGCCTTCAAACTATTTTCCAGAGTTCGACTCCATGACAAGATGCTCACTACGACGCTACAGAAGCACTGAGCTGCTTAATTAGAATAACACAGATGCAGTTTAGTTTTTAAGTCAATCAGAACAATAAATATAGAACCACCAGATTTTTTGCAAGAATTACTCAAACTTTTTGCTTGCTTTGTGTTTTAAATGCAATCTTGCTGTTTTGTCAGTAAGTAACCCTAAAGAATCGCATTTCTTCTTAGGCAGAGCGGCATCGCTACAGATGGCCGCTCTTCGCCTTACCTGGGATTTGTCTTATTCAACTGTCTCAGCACCAGGAAAAAAAAAAAACAGCATACACATTTCTTTCAGCTCCCCCATCTGAGGGGGGAGCCAGCGTACATACAGGGTGGATACGTCTAACCTCAACATTTCCACGACAGTCATATCAAGAAAAAAACTCCAGGGGGGTTTGTTAACAGAGAGAGACTTCAAATATCCTTTATTCCCAGATTTAAGCAGGCTGTAATCCTATAGGGTTGATTTTTCTCTCACTGGTGAGAACAGATACCAACGAGTTGTTTCCTGAAACGCTCACAACTGCTACTGATGTTTTGGGTTTGGTTTTTTTTTTCCTTGCTTGAAAAACTCCAAGTTCCTCAGAATAACCAAGCACCAGGTGCTCCCACTCATTTCTGCCCCAGCTTTGGGGAGGCCGCTGCCTGGGCTGGATGTGATGGGGCACAAACCTGTCCCGTGCCCTCCTGGTCCTGGGGGAGCCGGGGCTCGCCCTGCCCTCCCCTCTGCACCCACCCAGCCAGTGATGGGCAGTGTTTTGCCCCAAAAGGCACAACCAGGTGCAGCCCTGGAGGACCCTCCAGATGCAGAGCATCCTCCTTTCCCTGCTTGGTGGTTTGTACCCATCGCCGGCTCACGTGCTCCCAGCCTTAACCAGGGTTCTTCCCTGCCTGCTCCTGCCCTGCTGCCCACGCTGCCTTGCCCTCCTGGGGCTGAGCGGCACTGCTGAGGGGATAAGAGGTTGTGATTAGGCTCTGCAATTCCCTGCTCGTGTGGGCTGGCAGAAAATTACCGCTCAGCCGGAGAGGAAAATAACATCTTATTTACTGTCTCTCCTGGGACTTGTCTGAGGTCTGAGCGAGCGCTGGCTCACAGGCTGCGGAGAGGTGCTGAAATACAAAACCCAGCCGCGAGCATCGTCACACACTCCTCACCTCACCTTTGCCAGAGCCCTGCACTGGTATCTCCAGTACCCGTACAGGCACCGGTACCCGCACCAGCATCAGCATCATCTCTCCCTCCTGGCTGTCCCTGAGGATGGGGACCTCCTGCCTCTGGCCACTGCAGCAGACGAAGGCAGTTTGCTGGGAGCAGCGGGTGACTGTCTGTCCGCAGGCAGCAGGCGTGGGGCTGGCTTAGCAAACACCCCCGGGGAGTCGGGGAGCGCTGGCCGGGGTGGTGGGGGCAGGTGAGGTGAACGCTTCTGCCCCACAGTGCTGCCAAGAGAGCCAGGAGTTTTAAAAAAGGACCCTGCCTCCCCATTCCACTTTCCTGCTGGAAACATCTGGTCTGCTTGGCACCTATGCCGCGGCAAATATAGCAGAGCATCTTGCTTGTGGGCACAGTGCCACCGCGACAGATGGGTACGAGCGCAGGCAGCCAAGAGACCTTGTATCAGCATCAAGTGTGTTTGCTAAGGGCAGGATTCGCAGCCAGAAATGTCAAAATGGCTGAGTTTCCGTGCCTATAGATACCAGGGAGGCGAGACTGTGCTGAACCAGCTCCGGGCAGGATTAACTTTGAAATGGGACTAAAAAAGCTAATTTCTGCGGCTACAGAGCATAAGTTTCTGGTCGCGTGGAGCTGGATTAACTTTTGGCTCGGGGAGGTTCCTGCTACCTCTTTTCGCTTCCAGGCGAGAGAGCCCACAGATCGTCCTGGCGCTGGCGGGACACCAGCAAGGCGAGACACCCGGAATCCCACAGCCGGCAGGGACACGGGCAACAAATTTATCTTTGCAAAATGGGTTACGGAACCTGCCCTGGCTTACCCTCAGGTCAGCTCGACAAGCACGGGGAGGTGCCAGCATGTCTCCACTGCACACACCCTGGCAGCCCCCAGGCAGAGCTACGCCTGCCTTCAGCGGGGCGACCGCTGCCTTCGTTTTCCACCAGGGAGAGGGCAAAGGACTAATTGCGCTAATTAGTGTTGCCCTCGTTTCGCAGTGATTTCAGCAGCTCGGCAGAGCGCTGAGCCTCGTGGCGGGTTGGGAGGCGAGGAGGCAGCGGGGACCCGCAGATGTGCAGCAGGAGAAGGGTGGGATGCGCTCCCCAGCCCTGCCCGCTGTCACCCCAGGTGACACGTATCCTCGGGGTGGCCGCGGGGACCCTGCCCACCGCAGCGCCAGGGACAGAGGTGACGGGCACGCGGCTGAGCATCCTCCATCCCCGCCGCCACTGCCGCCAGAGGGGCTCAGCCGGGGGCAGCCCACCAGCCGCCGCGACCCATCCTTCATCGGCATCAGGCGAGAGAATGCAGCAGCGCGGGGGCGAAGAAAGAGCGAGCTGCCCGTGCCACGCACCCCGCTGCGCACAGCCTGCCCTCCGCCGCCCGGCTCCTTGTCTCCGCCGGCTGTAATGAGCCCTCTCTGACAAGTGATTGACTCGGCCATTATATTCCTGGGTGATCAGAGAAACAAACACACTCCATATAAAAATCTCGGCTTTCTAATCCCGAAGGCGCTTCCTGTGGGAAAAATTTGGCCGGTTGCTCGGAGCGGGACGGAGCGGCATGGGACGAGCTATTCAGAGAGGTTGGGAAGAAATTAAGAGCAGGGCAGTGATGTTTTTTCTCCCCGCATTGTTATAGCCTGCCTGGCTCTTTCTTCAGCTGGTACTTTAAGAAAAAAGCAATACAACTTACACCCTGAATGGGAAAGGAAGGAGAGTTGGCAGGAACCAGCACGTCTGCACTTGTTTTAAATTTTTATATTTATTAAAATACTCTGGAAGTCTCTTGCATTCCAGCAGCCTTTGGAACAGCACTGAAATAAGTTACATACTGGGAAATGCTCCATTTCCATCAGCTCCAGACAAACACATCTCCTGAAAACACCAGCAAGGATGGGCACAGAAGTAAGTTATCAGTGCTTAACCCCATCTGTGAAATGTCCATATTCTCCAGTCTGAGCCCTTCTTACAGAGGCAGGAGTCAGCCTCAAGCTGCCCTCAAGTCTAAGCACGAGGGCACTGGGACCGAGGTGTTAAAAGAGATTTTTTTTTTTTAATTATGTTTTTAAGATTTACCTTCACGTAGGTGTGAAATGCTTCACGCGCGTGAGGGCCCTTTCCTCCTCTTCCACAGGCTGGCCATGTTGCACCTTCCCTGGTGTGAGCAGCTCTTCCAGACACAAACCCTAGTGCCTGTCCTGGGGCAGGAGAGCTCAGGGAGACACGGCTGTGCCGGGCAGGCAGAGAGGAGGGCAGTTGGAAGAGGAGGGTGCTTGGAAGAAGAGGGCTCTGCTGGGCTACATCCAGACCCTGCTGGAGTCAGTGGGAGCCTTTCCACGTCAGGCCAAAGCCAAAACCCCATTGAAGCTGATGGGAATCCTTCTTTGGGGTTTTATGGGGTCTTTTGGTGCCAGCCAAGCTGTTTCACTAAACCTAAACCAGGCTTGGTACCAGTGCCTATCACTATGCTCTGTCAGCCTTCGCTGCCTCGTCATCCTCCGCCTTTACAACTGGGGGTTGGCAGAATATGGAGAAAAACAAAAAAAATATATATATTACTTTGCAGGATATTAAACCTCCAGGTTCTGAGCTTGCAGTGAGAAGGATTTATGGTCTCTTACACTCGTGTTCCTGACTCCTAAGAGGCAGCTACATCTGAAAGGGAGACAGCCCTATTTTAAATGCTGGGTACCCGGCACTGCAGGGAGCACTCTGTTACCAGACCCTGTTTCTAGCCAGGGGCAAGTAGCCAGCTGACAAGCACTGAGTTCGGAACCCACAAAGCATTCGCCGCCTCCAGTAGCTCCAACAACCTCCAGCAAAGAGTTGATCTAGAAAAGATCATAAAGAAAGTAGCTAAATGCTAAAAGGACACAAAAAGAGAAGAGCAGGAGACTGCTGGCAGTGCCTGGACCCTCTGAGCTGATGCCAAGAAATAGCCCAGACCACAGCAAACCCTGGTGAGGAAGGCAAATGCCACCCAGACAACCCAGTTTTCTAAAAAAAAAAAAAAAAAGTGCCACCAGCTTCCAAATCTGCCTATAAGCCCCTGAGCAGGACACCAAGGAGGCACAGGAGAGATGTTTAATATATTAGGAGCAGACACACTGCCCAGCAACGGTCTTTAACCACTGTCAGTCTCCAATGCTTTAGGGAAAAGCAGAACAAAATCTTTCTAAACCAAAAGCTAAGGGAAGAAAAAAATACATCTGTTCTTTCTTTAGGCAAGCAGCAAAGGCTGCAAATCCCAGAATGCAAATGCAGTGCAAACCATCGGTGCCCCCATCCCCTTTCAAGTCTCCCCAAAGATACTGCAGAGATGCTGCCTGAGGACTCCCCGTGCCACTGTTGGGGATGGGGGCAGGCGCCGTGCCTCCACAGCCTTCCCCCAGGCAGGGGGGGACGTGGGAGAGCGCAGCAACATCCAGTGCGGCTGCCAACGGTGCAGCCTTGGGTGGGCTTTGCTCACCGGTCACACCAACCCATTCACGCAAGCGTGGGGTCTTCCTTGGGGGAAAGTAAGGGGACACCCAAGAGCTCCTCGTTTCATCTCCTGTCCTCCAAAGCTTCTCTCTACGCTTACACACTGGTGTCGCCTTTGCACTGAACCCATTTCCAGGTAAAAGAGAGGTCTGAGCATGGTTTTAAAGCTCAGCTAACATCTTCCCCAACATTGGACACTTTTAAGATTCAGCTGGACAGGGTGCTGAGCCAGCTTGTCTAGACCGTGCTTTTTCCGAGAAAGGTTGGACCAGATGTGCCTTGAGGTCCCTTCCAAGCTGCAACAAGGGAAAAAAATCATCTCCAGCCACCAGGGATAGGGAAGCAGCAACAAGGGAAAAAATTGTACCTTTTTATGCCCTTGTGTGCTGGATGTAGGGTTGGTACATCTCTTGTGCATCTATCAGGGAGACCAAAGGAAAGCTATGGAAGGAGCACAGCTTTCTTAGTCCTTTCCAGAAAATGCATGGACTTCTGTCAGCATCCCTCTTTGGAGGCTGAACTCTGCATTGGAGAGGGGTAGGGAGAGGAAATCTGCTTGTGTTTTAATCAAAGGAGACATAGAGTGGTGCTTTTAGATGAAAACGGACATGTAAAAAAGAAAACATTTCATTAATGTCTAAATGTTTTCTCCCTCCCCTTCACATCAGAGAAAGGATTGGCTAAAAGTCACCAGCCAGCTCGGGGACGAGGGCATTTCTGGAGCAGTGATGCTCCAGGACCCCGTCCTCCCTACCAGGGTGCAGGCTGCTCCCTTTGTCCCCCAGGCACTCGACTCTGAGACCTCCAAAATATGGCGATGTTTTCTCCTCCAGCAGCTTGGAAGCTGCCCGGCGCTGCAGCCGGTGGCATGGATCACTGCCGGCTGGAGCAGGCAGAGCCAAGGCCGGCAGTAGCAACGACGGAGCCGGCTTTGACCCCTGCCTGCAGCAGCGCGAGGGGTGACTGGGGCTGGCTTGGACAGAGAAACATTTTCAGTTCTGCTGAATGGGACGGGCAGGTGGCCGAGCACACGTGTGGGAATCAGCTTGAGATCAAAGCAATGCAGTGATGTGAAATCCACTGTGAAAATACCACACACACACCCCCAAAAAGCCCCAAACCATGTTATTTAGGAAGAAAGCCAAAGTGGACCCGAAGGAAGGAGTGAAGGCGCAAGTGAGAAAAAGGAAATAAAATAGTAGGAAGTCGCTTAGGCAGCTGAGGAGGAGAGAATGGGGGTGCGGGGGAGGGAAGTCTGTGCAAATAATGAATGAAGAAGGAATATTTTGCACGGGAACAGGATAAAATTGTCCATACCTGAGCAATACGGTTGCTCAAGACCCTCTGATTTGCCATATTTAAAAAAAAAAAAAAAAAAAATCCATCTGCTGTCTGGAATGCAAACCCAATGGTGATTTTAAAAGTACTTGGCAGCTCTGGAGACACAAGAGCAAACAAAAGAGCCCGGCTGCAGGTACAAAGGGAAATGCACCTTTCGCCTTTTGTATCGGGGAAAAAATGCAGACCTGTGGGTCCAGATAACTGAATTCCCTAAATACACACAGCTGGTTTACATACACCCTGCAGCTCCAGCTGACTACCAAAAAAACACTGTGAATATCATGAAGTGTCATAAAATACAGAAATTAGGTAGACAATAACTATGTCCTACAATGAGGACACAGACGTCCTTTATCCCCCGGCAATTACCTGCACGCGGCTCTGTCTTATTCAGCAGCTCTGTAGTCTCCAGACTTTGGAGATTTAGCTCTTACATTTACTTTTTTTCTTTTTTTTCAGTTGTGAATATTACAGCTTCTGAGATAAAAAGAGGCTGGGAAAAAAGAGAACTCTTTACCTGGGAGGAATGAACAACAGGAATATGAAGGCACAAAAAAAATAGAGTTTCTCTGCATAACTTCCTTACATCCTTTATTTTCCCCAAAATGCAGTGAGAGTGGTAAACCAAAAAAACTGGTCCAGGACATACTTCCACAAAGCGTCAAGAAAAGTTTGCGGTGCTCAGAGACCCAGCAAATTAGGAACATCCAGCAAAGAGCTGGAATTCATCGTTGATTACCAGACTAGACTAAAACATGCTACTGTTAAAAAATTAAAGAGAGAGAGACCTGGAAGTGGCTATAATCCCTCCGGCTCCGTGGAGCAGGAATCAAACTCAGCTTCCTTCTGGTGCTAATAATTAGAAGGACTTTTGAGGCCTGAGGGAGAGATTAGGTTGTTTACAGGTTTGCCTTTATCAAATAAATTAAGGTCTATCTGAAGCCAGCACAGATTTCCCAGGAGGAGCTTGTCTCCCGCTGCGCGGGTTCTCTGTGCTGTCCGCCGCAGCAAGAGTACCCTTAGATTGATACGGAAAACGGCTTTAAAGGGCTAAAAAATGGGAAACTGAATTAGCCTAAGAAAAAAGATCAATATCTGTATAACAGCACCCAAAAACCACACCTGCAAAACAGAGGGAGACTGGGGCAACGTTCCTGTGTCTGCAAAGGGACCTCACCATGGATGGAATACTGATGGTGTCACCATTTCCGAGCTGGAAAGAGGGAGAGGTGGAAACTCCATTCCCTATTTTAATAATTCCCTCCCAGTTCTGGAGTTTTGTACTTTTTCGTCCAAAATGATACAATATGGAACTTTTACAAGACAGGCCCTAGGTGAGCTTTTGCCCAAAGATGACAGTTAATGCCATTTGAAGAGCTGCCCAAATAGGTGCTTCAGGAAAAGCTCTTTCTCCAGCTAACCTCTCCTCCAATTTAGCACTTTGCATCTGAAATTTTGGAGCTAATTTTCTTTTGACTGGAGCTTTAATGAAAGGAGCAAATGATTTGTAATGGCAGTCATTACTTTGGGAAGAGACAGGCAAAGCTCTTAGGACTTTTGCCCTGGACCTCACCTCACTGTTTTACACTGCAACAGAAAGAAGCTCATATTTTTTCCTCCAGTGGCTCGTTTATTCTACCAAAATTAACCCAAACCTTTCTCACAGCAAGGCTCTTCCCTGCCTGCAGCATGGAGACTGGTGGGTCGCCCTGGTGACACATGGGAGGGTCTCACACAGCTCTGGATGGTCTACAAACATCAGGTTTGTGATCGAGCCCTCGAGAGCAGGCACCCATCACCCCCACAGCCCTCCCTTTGGGTTTTGCCATTTTGTTCTCTCAAGGCCCTGCTGTGGTGCTGCTCACTCCCTGCGACGAGGCACTTCTCCTGCTGGGTGCCAAGCACGGTCCTGCTCCATCCTACAGCCCAGGTGCCTAATGCAGGTGGTAGCGGAGCGAGTGCCTTTGCAGCCCTGGACCCCAGGCTGCCCAAAGTGACTCATTTCATCCATTATCAGCTTCTAAAACAAAGGCATTTGGGGATGGGAGCAGCTAAAATCAGGAGAACTCCCATTGCTCGTGCGCGGGGAGGTGGCAAACACTCCTGGGTTCATCCGGCTGAAGTGCCTGAGCCTCTGGAGGTGCAACGTGAGCGTACAAACATTTCAGCTACTCTGCAAAGTTGGATTTATTATTATTTTTTTTTAAAGTAGCTCGCTCTGAGCACTGCCTGGGTCCTGAGAGGGGTGACCAGGACTTGAGTATCCATCTTCTCTCGCGGTCATCACACACAGCCACATGAGAGCCATAGCAGAGTGCCGACTGTCAGCAAACAGCGGGGCCCGTGCTGCTTGGGGGAGTCTCTGGGGAGAGACGGGAAACGTGAATCTTGCAACAAAAAATAGACAGTCAAGGAACCCGAAACCGTAACATTTTTAACTTCTGACTTTCATGACAATCTGGTTATTTTATAAGCTGAAAACTGACAGTAGGGTGAGTATTATTTGAGTCAACTTAAATATATAGGTGAAAAAACCTCCAGTGACTTAGGAGAGGCGTCTGAGAAGGAAAAGGCACGGAGGTGGGAAACGACTTATTGCTTCGCAATAAAGCTTTTAAAGAAAAGAGAAAGGGGTGGGGGGAGAAGGAAAGAAAAGAGCAGCAGGAGGCCGTCTAACAAAGCAGATTCTGCCCAAATTGCCAGAGAGAGGCCCACAAGTCAGCGGGGGGCTCACGATGGGGGGGAAAAGAAAGCTCCAGCAGCCCTGAGGATGTTGTGCAAGCTGGAGAAAGCCCTTTGCAAAGTGGGAACAGCCGTCCCTACCACTGGGGTCCTTTCTTCGTTTCCTCAGCTCTGCAAATCACTATCTAGATGGTATTTGGCAAAGGCAGCCCTTGCCCAGCAGGTTGGGCTGCTGCTGTCCCCAGCAGCCAGTGTCATACGGGGTCTGCATCCCCCTCTGTTCCGAAATAACTCTGGGGCAGCTGCACTCTCAGTTGCCCTCCATGATTTTCCCTTCGGACCAGGTGATACTGAACAAATCCTCGGGGCAGAGGCAGCGTGTTGTCTGAACACCACATCCATTTTGTGAATAAGACTTTAACTAAGAGCTTCCTGAAAAATCCCACAAGTGGCTCCTCACTTTGCTCCAAACTGCATCCGTAACCTGCTGCATCCTCTGCACTTGCAGATAGCACGTGGCTATTGTTCCAACAGATCTACTACTTTACAAATGTGTTAAAAAAAAATAACTTGTCACACCTCAATTTACCAGCTGGTCAAAACGGGCAGTAGAAGCTGACCTATAAATTCCTGTTTCTTGTCGGTGGTTGAAAATCACTGCGAAACGATGCCGAGCTGCATCTCCCACAAAAGAGAGCTCCCGGGCAGGACCAGCCTCCGCGGGGCAATGCCGCGAGGGGAGACTTTGAAGTTGTGTCCATTCTTCTCTTTCAAGGAGCGATTTACAGCGGAGCTCACTTCCAAGAGATTGATGGACAAAAGGGCTGGATCGGCTACTGTATAGTCGGGGGGTGAAAGCCTGTATCCATCAAGGTCAGTGGCAAAACTCTCATTGACTTCAATAGGAGCAGGAATTCAGCCCTGCTCTGTGCTTTGCTGGATGCGCTTTCACACGCAAACCTTGAGTCGCAGCGAGACCGATGATAATTTCGGCTTCTCCTTCAACACATGTACCACGGTGACCCACTAAACAAGGCACGTCAAATAACCTGGGCCTGGACTCCACACGCACACGTGCACACACAAACACACGCGCCCTTTTCCAAAGGATTTCAAATCTTGCAGAGTTGCAGGAAAATGCAATACATGAAAAGAAAGGAGCACGAATTATCCCAGCCTTGGGGCAGGAGCGACTTGCCTTCCTGCCAACAAGCTTTGTAGGTTTTATGTGTTAGTTTACTCTGGTGATTAATAAAACATTTGATACTTAATGGGACTTGTCAACCTCTGCATCGAGGATGTCTCCTGGGAAACAGCAGCAATATCCTCAGCTATACGGGTGGTGCCGGAGCGGGCGCTCAGGACCTTGTGCAAGGTGCTGCAGGCACATCACCGAAGGAGGATCACCCCCATGTCTTATGCCATTGATACAATACACTGAGAGCACCCAGCTCTGATGGGAAGTTAAGCCAGGCGAGGTTTAAACAAGATGCTGCAGCACTAGAAGCAGCCCGGTTACAGGGCAGAGACGGCTCAGCCAAGTCTGGCACGGCTGGATGGCGACGGTCACCCAGCCCTAGGAGCCGTCCCCGTGCCGAGGGCTGAGCAGCGAAACCCCAAGTTAACGGGGACTTTGCTGGAGAAGTACCTGCCTGCAACGTTATCCGCCTGCACTTTTATATCGACCATATGGTTTCCAGCTACGCTTCCCCCGTGCAAGCCCCACGCTTATCTGCATCCTGTCCTGTGCTGACTTTGCATTTTTAAGATGTCAGTGGAAGAAACATCACACACATGTGCTTTAGCATCATCGTATGTCAGAAGCTCCAGGTCCACAAATGCGCTCCCTCCCTCCCCTGTGCTTTTCATGTGTTTTACCAAGTAAGCAGTTTTGCACTTGAATTTTCCTTCACAAACACTTCTTTTTGAGCTAATCTTAATACCCTGGAGAGATGCGAGTCAGACAGCAGGGGAGAGGGAAATTTTCTGCTTCCAGAGGAGATAGCGTGTTCCAGACCAGCAGGCATGCCCGTTAGATGCCCCTGTGATAATTGCCTCAGAAAAGCCTCCTGGAGACAGCCCTCAGAGCAGTGAGCACTTTTTCCTCTCACTGTCCCACTAAGCCCGTGTCAAGGGAGGAGGTCACTCTCCCTCGCCATTCCCTCTCTTGCTGAGCGACCCCTGTGTGGGCAGAAACCTTGAGTACAGGTTTTGGAGGACACCCAGGGCAGTGGCAAGAGCAGCTCCAGTGCATGGAAGTGGTTCCCCACCGGCAGGGAGGAGGGCAGGGGGAGGCAAGCAGGCAGCGAAGAAGAAACACATCACATTTTAAAGTCACTTAGGGCTCCCTGGACCCCTGGTGCTGGACCCTGCAGTGGTGCTTTCTGGCCATATCAAATCAATGGTCTGACCTCCTGTCTCCTGCCGGGCACCTGCACCCCCTTGGGCAGCCCAGGAACTGGCCAAGCTGTGCCCACTGACAGCAAAGCCCATTTCAGGTGACTCCAGAGGCTGGAGAGGCTTTGAAAATTAATTTACAGGGACCGAAGTTTCTTAGCACTCATTGTAGGGCTAAATCAAACGAGAGGACTGGGTGATGTTCACAGGCTATGGCTTTTCAGACGGGGCTTCATCAGACGCGTAGCCTGTAACGGGGAAAGGTCTGGGCAGATGATCTTGCTAGCTCTGGAATAAAGCACACTCTCTCCAGGTTTGAGTTCAAATTACGTTTTTCAAATGTACCATCAGAGATTTTCACTCTGTTCTTACCGTGCAAAAGGATCTGTAATGGAATGGAGATTTAATGCATCCTTGATTATTGCATTATTAAAAAATAAAAACAAAATCAAGTCAGTCTCTTTGAAGGACCAGGTGATATACTTTAAGAAACTCTGAAGTTTCATAGTAACTCTTAAAAAAAGTCTTTATTGCTGTTCCCTTTCCCAAATACAGATCTTATGGCCAGAGGCAAAGTTTTACTCTTGTGCTGTTTTCTATCTCATTGTTCTATTCTCTCACTGTCCTCTACAGTCACTGTGATCAGACTGTCCCCAGTATCACCTACTTTTTCTCCTTTTGCCACTTGTCAGCATTCCCTTCCCTTTGTATCTGCCTGGGGTCACATATTTCTGCTCCTCAAGTATGCTCTAACTTCAGTTACCACCTGGGGTTCCCTTTATCCTACTTTCCAACAAACAAACAAACAAAAAAACCCAACACCAAACCATACACATATAGAAAAATAACTCTGTACTTTGGTTATAAACTATTGGATTAAACCCTCTGGTTTAGAGACATTTAAAATTCTTTGGGGCAAGGGCTTTATGTCACATACCACGATGTTATGTAGCGTTTTAGCGCTTTAGAATTGCAAAACAGTGAAGACAAGAGGTTGGAAAAACCAAACAAAGCCAACTCGGATGCATTTTTGTAGGCAGGCAGAGGGATGGAAAGAAGGCGTTGGTGCAAGATAGCATCCGCACACAGCTACCTGCAGAAGTGAATCTGCACGCTGGAAGGAGGGAGCGTCCCGCCTCAGCAGGGACCAGGAGCTTCCTAAAACGAGCTGCCGGAGCCCCGACTCACACAAGGTGTGGAAGGGGTCAGGTCCACCACGCGCAGCCGTGCGGGACCAGGGATGCTCAGCTCAGCCCAGTGCCGCGGCCGCCAGCCCAGCGCTCCCCCGTCAGCCAGGTCCCGTGTTGCTCACGTTCTGGGGAATGCGTTTTTACAAGCAACCCGATATTAAACCCAGGGTTTTTTGGTAAAATGTGTGTATTAGGGTTCACATCATAAAAAATACACAGGATATGCAACACAATCAAGCTAACGGAGCTGGAACCTTACCTTTTGGTATACTTTATATTCTGGTATTTTAACTGCAAGTCTAAGTCTGCTTAAAAATCTAAGCGCTACTTTAACAGAGGTTTTATTTTGCATCTTGTGCAATTAGGCTGCTCAACAGTGGTTTGGGATAAGGGTGCAGTGGAGATCAAAGCCTTGCAGCTACGTTTTCCCTCATCACCTGGAGGACCACAAACAAAACTATGCAGATGTAGATTAGTTTACAGAAACCTCATTTAAGGTGAAAAAGCCTGTTAGCTATAATCACCAGATTCTTAACAGATGTGGTGCTGGAGCCAGCAGCTCCACGCTACGGCATCTAGTGTGGAAGAACATATTTAGTCACAAGACTTTTCTTTCATAGCACACTGAGATGCTTAAACCCCAAGGAAAAAAAAAAAAAGAAAAAAAAAAAAAAGAAGAAGAAATCATTCTGTTTATAATACATTTAAAGGCAACCTTGAACCTGGAGCTGTTAGGAGCAGGCTTGTCACAAAAGCATCGAACTACAGCGCTGTCAAACACCTCCCCACAGGCTGAGAAACCCTCTGCCAAGTGGGGAAGCCCGAGTGGAAACGCTGCGAGCGCTGGCAATAATGTCACCTCCCCCTGTCCGGAGGAGCGAGCGGCAGAGCGGGGACAGGCACAGCTCCCCACAAGCTGCCACTTGTGTACCCCAGCGCGCCGGCTGCCACTGAGCACTGGTTGGAGCTTCTGCAAACGCTGGAAGGGAGTAACTGAGACGTCTGTGATTTCAGAGAAATAATTGGTCTGAAGATGTTGCAGGAAAAAAAGAATAAATCTAGCCAGTTCCTCAGCGGATTGTAATGTCAACAGCCAGTTTTGGGAAGGGACACGTTTCAACCATTCTGTCAGCTGGAGAAAAAGGAAAACACACCAGAATTGTGATTTTGTGTCGGGGCTGTGCTTTCCAAGTTGCTCCAGACAACACAGAGACTTTAGAAATTACGAAACTCCTGAACGCTACAAAGGGAGAATAGACCTGAGGAGCAAGCCTCAGCTCCGAAACACGGCGTGCTGGACCTGGGCACCTCTGCAAACCCTTCCCCGATGGATGGACAAACTGCAGCAGTACCACACGCCACTCATCAGCGGTTGCATCCTTGCTCGCTCCCTCTCGCTCCTTGGGTGCCTGGACCATTGCCCACAGCCCAAATTCCCGAGCCGCCCTGGCTGCAGAGCCACGCTCCATCCCGCGGGCACGGCGCTGAGACACGGGGCCCCTCCTACTCTCGGCGGCCGATAAGCAGAACTCGCTTTTAAGATCCCATAAATCACAGTGTCAGGCAGCTTTTACAGCCTAATTGAGCCCGGAGTCCTTCGATAATAAGCCCTTGAGAAGTGGGGGCAAGAAAGCATTTCATAAACCCGAGCTCAGCAGGGTTTTTACCCTTGCCAAATACCGCTACCCTCGAGGCACTTTTTGTTGCGCACACCCAGCAAAACAGCAACCGCGGGCCAGCAGTGATTAAGTGTCAGGTAAGTGTGTCAGGTAACTACACGCAAAGAAAACAATGCTCACCCATAGTGAGAAAATAAGTCACCCAAAGGCCAGAGAGATAAGGCAAATCCTGCTCTGGATGTCTTCTCAGCTCTCATGTCTCCGGGTTTGTGGAAATAAAACCTTACAGCCTGTTAACTCCCCACAGCCTGGAACAAGATGGGATCTTATCCCTCAGCAGAAAAGGGACTTCACAAGAGGAAGATTGCAAGACGAGAGCTTCCAAGTTTGATGTTCTGCCTTGAGGGGGGTTGGACTCGGTGACCTCCAGGAGGTGTCCTCCACACTCCATTCTGCTGTGAGTCCATGGGGGCAAAAATCACATCTTCACCTGACTGTGCTCCCCTGCAGCCACATACCCATTCCCAGCCAGACACAAACCCCATTGTCTCCTCTTTCAACCAGCTTCACCTCCCATCCGCCAGGAGATTACCAGACCCCCAGATCTGCTCACTAGGCTCTTTACTTAGATAGATAAGGAAGATTGAACTCCTGCAGTTTTCACACACCACAAATCAGTTCTGGTAGTTCTGTACACTTTTAAGCATAAGTAATTTCCATTTTAAACTCACAAGACACTGAAGCTCAACAGTTGGTAATTGATTGACAGTTATGACAATCAACCCAGCAGCAGTAACTTCCCAGCATCTTCCAAAGAGATCTCAGTAGATGCTCAGCTCAGCAAAGGCAGATCCCGGCACAGTTCCAGATGATCCTGAATTGTTTGCATAGATCAGGATCATAGAATCATAGAATGGTTTAGGTTGGAAAGGACCTTGAAGATCATCGAGTTCCAACCCCCCTGCCATAAACAGGGACACCTCCCACTAGACCAGGTTGCCCAAGGCCACATCCAGCCTGGCCTTGAACACCTCCAGGGATGGGGCCCCAACAACCTCTCTGGGCAACCTGTTCCAGTGCCTCACCACCCTTAAAGTGAAAAACTTCTTCCTAACGTTTAATCTAAACCTGCTGTCTTTCAGTTTATAGCCATTCCCTCTCATCCCATCACTAGGATGGACATCATTGTAAATTTAAGGAGCCCCTCTAAGGGCCTTCAAGAACTTACATTTAGAGCAAAAAGAGGTGGGGAAAGAAGATAAGCTGAATGAACAGAGCGATTGTTTGCAAGCATGCCAGTGCTAAAGTAAGTAAGCAATCAGAAGTGTGGGTTTAAAATGAACCACACCTTGAAATACTCAATCAGTTAATTGTTAACATTTGCTTCCAGCAGTCTGTTAATTAGTCTACGGATGGCTTCTTTCATCACCTTTTTTCAAGGTTTTCTCAATTCCAGCATCTTAACTATCTGCCTTCATATTGAATCATCTCAGTGTAGAAAGACTAAAATTTTTCTTTAGCAGCAAAAGTTTTTCTCTTGTTCTTCTGCAGCATGTAGATTTTTGTCTTTCATTGTTCCTTGTCCAAGAGTGAATAATTACTGGAACAGTGCTGGGAGTTTTAGACATGAATTTAGGAAACTCGGAATTATCAGGACACTGGTATATAAGCATGAATAAATGAAATAGGAAGGGATTTCTTCTATCTTGTGTATACATGTTTGGAGGTAAATTTCTTTAATATTTGACCATTTGCCTGTGCAAATCAGCGCCATGCCTGCAGATGGAGAAGACTACTGCAGAGACGGACTGAGACTGGTCAGCCCAGAAAGCAAGGGCATGGGAATATCACGGGTGAGTTGGACAGTGATCATTCTTGCCTTGCCATCAACTCAACACCAGAAAGCAACACAAACATTCAGGCTCGGCAATTAAATCACTCTCCCTCCTCTTGCTGAAAGGGTTTAGCGACTGTAACAGGTATGTCAGATTGGCGAGGGCCGAGCTCGCCTCCTGCCAGCGCCCCAGGGTGCTTTACACGGGCTTGCGCTGGGCTCTCAAAAATCAGATCCTTCCATTGACTTCGGTGAACCCAGGACAGTGGGAGGAAGAAGACCCTCCGGCCAAACCTCTCCAAACCCACCGAGCACTGGCTGGGAAGGAAAGCTCGAGTCAGCAGATCTGCTCCCGTTCCAGGGAGACCAACCTTATAAGTTCGTGCACATCGAGGAGCGATAACATCGATGCCTCTTCTGAGACAGATCTGAGGTTGGCGTTGGGCCCAGAGATTTTGCAATTTGCTTCTATTTTGTACAAGTAACGCCTTGAAATACGTCCTCTTAATAGATATTTACATTTTCCTCTTATTTCAACATGAGCGACAAACACTTTGCAAGGAATACATCCCCCTCTCTGCTTCCTACAATCCCTCCTCTTTCCTGCCTGCTCGGTCCCCGCATTACTCAGAGCCCCGGGTAAAGCTCTTTTCCATGCTAAATATGCATCCAACCACTGTTAATGAGCTTTGGCCAGCTCGCGAGGAGTTTTGACAGGCCTGTTGAACCGGTGCCAAGCAGAGATGAATGTTTGGCTTGGACCCGCACAATGCTCTGTTTGTCTCATTGTTGCATTGGAAGTGTTAGCAAACTAATGTGACAGGATGGAGACGCACACAACTGAAAAATGACTGAAAATATAATTCCATGTCAGCAGTGACTCCTGAAGGATTATTTGTCTCCGGTGACTTGCAGGGAACTTTTCTTTACAGGCTCAAAATAAAGACAGGTCTGTGTGCTCGGGGAAAGCGATCAATTAGGTTTAAACCTAGACGTAAGGAGCTGCGCTCTGCCTTTGCTTCCTATGATTTACTTCTAAATCAACCAGGCACTCTACCGCAATTATTATATTTTATTTTTTTTTCCTTTCCAAAAAAACATGCATTTGGCTGCTTGCGCAGCCCTGTAAGAGCCTGAACTCTGCTCCGCTCTCTGGTATGCGGATGGGCCCCAGCAAAGCCCGTAACGGGGACGCTCCCAGTCTGCAGGTATAGGAACCGCCGGACCACAGCAAACGATGTTCAAACACAACCGGTACCAGCACTTCAAGAACCGAGGGATAGACCATTTCACTATGGACCATTACAGAATTAGGGAGACTAAGGAGCAAAGAACCTTTTCACTTTCTGGCACTCTACTCTGTAGAGAGACCTGCGGAGCTGGAGACTACCCAAACCATCATGTTTAATAGCCCTTTCTTGGGATCTAGATCCTTACGCTTTGCTTTTGGTATACAATAAAACAAACTTTCTTATGTGCTTACATTAAAAATATTTGCAGATTTTTTACCTTAATGACAGGGTCCCAATTCCCCACTTAGAAAACATTTTTCCCATCCTTCGGGCTATCGGGTTTTGATTTATGTGATAACAGGGCAATCTGATAGATTTTCAAAACGTATTTAGACCTCTAGATGTGAAGGTATTACTTTAGTGAGACTTACAAAAGGTACCCAACTCCTGTTGAAAGTCAGGAGGAGATGAGAATGTCGCTTAGGCTTTTCTGCAAATACTACTAAATGCTTATCTAATCTATCGCTTTCGAGTCTTATACACCTTTGTAAATTTGGACCATAACTGTAAACGGTATTGTTTATGTACATTAACAGTGGATACCACCCTCACCCCCAGAATTATGAACTGTATATGTACTCCCTTACCTAAAGGAATACTCAGCTTCACTGTATATTTTATAGTTTGTTTCTTTCATTTTTATAGCTAGCATTGCACTGATAAATATAGCTGTTTAGCCAAAGTCAATGTACTGGAGGCAGAAGAGAGATAAACCATGAACATTTATTTGGATTCCTGGTGCAATAGCACATATACTAAAGTTCATTATAAAAATAATGTAAAATAGTCTCTGTAGTGTAAGACGGGCTTTGCAAATCCTTTTAATTATATCCATATTTTTGATTGCTTATGTGTCAGAAAGAGACGAGCTGGGGCTAAACATGTCCAGTTTGTCGGGGTTTCATTCAGCTCTTTGTATCACCAAAAGACTTTTCAAAAACTTGAGTCTTCTTATCTTGTCAGAGGCTATTATTTTTTTATTCTTTTGACAGTTTACTAGCAACAGAAAGTATAAACATATATTTCCCACTTAGGAAAATTGCTAGGATCCTTGTCTAAAGCTCTCGAAGGGACTGACAGGGCAGGTGGGTTGTCATTTGGAGAATTCCATGTGCAGATGCTATTGGTCGCAGCTCTTTGGGGATGATGACTTGGTTGCTGCACGTTTTGCTCTTGCACAGACCAGCACGAAGGGGATCTGCTATAATGCCACCAGAAAGAACTGCAAACTTGGAAAAAGATTTCATGTTTCCATTTTGTAAACCTCTGATCCACTTCTGTGGAGCTTTTCCATGCTCTCCTAGCGAAAACCAGTTCCCAGGAGCCACGTATTGCAGCTGAAAGCCGGGGCTTTGGTAAGCACAGGAAAAAATTGATATTGCATAAAAAAAGATAGTGATGGAAAATTTTAACAACGCTGATTGTTTAGGCTTTCTTCCCCTTTTCAAAATGAAACACGCTTTAAATCAAACCTTTTTTTTTTTTTTTCACTGGGAGCTTAGTGAGCACGTTTTTTCACCTGGTTCCAATCTAGACACTGTTGCAATGCAAACGAAGAGCGAGAGCATCCGGCGAGGCAACGGGCAAGACTGCGCTTCCAGCACTGCAAACCTTCTGCTTTCTGAATTCCCCTCCAAATCCTGTGACTTATCACAAAGGAGCACAGAGCAAATATGACTCAATACACAACATAAACCCTCCAAGGCACGGAGCAGCTTGGAGGGGTGGTAGCAAAAGACCTTCCCTCCAGACCGGTGGGTTGGTGGCTGGAAGGCACTGAAACCTCTTTCTCCCTGCTGGTGGTCTAACGGATTTACACCAAACAAGACGGCAATTGGGATCCAGTCCCTGCTGAAGAAATGGTTCCTCCAGAAGCAGCCCAGCAAAATATCAGTGAAGCGTAGGACCGGAAGGGCTCAGGAGGGATGAAGAGAACCACCAACACCCTCAAACCCTGAAACACCACGGGAGTTGTTGAAACACACAGGTGATCCAGCAAGAAGGGCTGTAGCACAAGCTATGGAGAAGAGCAAACAAATCAACCGTTCATGAAGCAATGCCGCCCAGGCTGACCCGGGATGGGGACGGGGCCATCCCTGCCCACCCCGCTGCGCCCGCAGGGCTCCGTGCCCCAGCTGCCCATCGCCCACCCTCGCTGCACCCCCTCTGCAGCTCCTCAAAGGGAGAGGGCATGAAAACAAACCAACCCCAAAGGTCAATTATCCAATGGTACAAAAACCCCAAACCTCTCCTGGTGCAGTCCGTGACCAGGGGAATCCTGAGTCCACGGAGGGAAGGAGCAAAGTTTAGATAAACCAGATCCTCCCACGCCGCTCTGAATTCCAGCGCTTGGGACCCCAGACACTATTCCTGCACGGCTCTGAGGTCCCCTCCACAGGCTTGTCAAACTCTGTCTTGAAACAATTTCAACCTTGAACAGATTTGTTAAACAGTGTAATATGAAGATCAAGGAATAAAGATGAGGAAAGGCGAAATTAGATTAAGGCTGTAGATAGCGTTTGAGTATAACTAATGCCAAATAGCCAGAGGGCAACACGTCAACAATTTAATAGGGCACAACATAAAATAATGTTTTCGAAACAAGCACTTCATTGGATGCTTCCCCTTTGAATCAGATAAAGCGTATCACTACAGAAAGATTTGCTTTGATCTGTTCTGCAGCAGAAGGTCAAGGGTGTCTAAAGCATCTATTCAGAGCTTATGAGTAATAGAACTAAACAGCTCAGATCACTCAATACGTCTCTGAGCTCTCAGCATCCCCCAGATGTGGGGCCGGCCCTGGGGGTGGGCACAGAGCCCTGTGCCCCCCGCTGGCAGCTGAACTGGGTGCTGGCTCTGAGCCCCGGCTCCTCGTGCCACCCCTGGGGCTCCCGCAGGAGCAGCCTTTGCTGTCTGCTGAGCCTGGCAGCAGTTGGCATCACAGCCACGCGAGGGTGGCAGCTCGGGGACAGGGCTGTCCGGCAGACAGACCAACCCCAGCACACCTACACGCTCCCGTCAGTTCAAACTAAATAGCAGGAAGGTACACAAACCTGTCGTCAGGTCTCTGGGGGCTGGGGAGGGACCTGAGAGTCTGGATTTCTGCACCCATGTTCGTGCAGAAAGCATCTCTATTTCTAGGAAGGCAAGGCAGCCCCTACCCTCACAAAGAGATTTGTCCTGCACGAATTAATCCACATTAGCTGTAAGCATAACTAGGTGTTTATGAAACCTGATGATCATAGGGATGATTTAAGCCCAAAGCCGTTTTCCATCCCTGCTGAAGGCAACAAGCCCCAACTCTGCCATGCCTTTCGCCGTTTCTTGCAGGCGAGGCGGTTAGGGGGCTGTGCACAGGGTTTTGCATTCGGTGACCCATCTTTCGGTGGCCAGTGATGAGAAAAGCACAGCAGTCAGTGCTGGACAGTAAAAGGCAGAGCTTGCTGCCACGGGGAGGGTGCAGCCGGGACCCCAACCGTCGTGCACAGCACAGAGCGGCAGACAGCCGGCAGCACTCCCGTGGGCGCATCTGAGAAGAGTCAGGCCACAACACATCTTCTGTTCATACACCCCTTGCAGAGAGCACGGTGCCAGGAGCCGGTTTAACTGCTTGCTTATTCCAGTGGGCGAGAAAAATTGTTGTGGGGCACAGCACTCCCCTCCCCTGCAAAAGGAAAGATGAGGTGGGGGATGGAGGCAAATAATAAGGGGGAAAAACAGAGGATCAGATATGTTTCTCACAGCCGCAGCACACAGCGCTGCAGCATGCCATGGTATTTCGCTACGTATCTCTGCCCTCCCAATTGTAAAATTTAAGTAGGGGCTGGATTAGCCCATCCACTGCCCACCCAGCAAAGGAGGTGCCACACAAAACACCTCCAGAAGGTCCAGCCACAGAAGATGTCATTTCCCAACCCAGGAGACAATGGCATCAGGCTTACTCTTGGTAGGGACTTCAGGCAATAGTCTCCACGCTCTCCCAAAGCATAGGTACAGGTTTTAAGAGCAAGATCAGGTTTAAGAGCCCTTGCGAACACCACCTGCACGAACAGGCAGAACCACGTAGGAGTGCTGCGAGAAGCCCTGGGCACCTCAGCCACCGCGCTGCCGGGGCTGCAGCAGCTGCCGGAGCTGCGCAGGGGCCCCGGGGGACTGCCGAGAATGAAGGCAATAATAGCACTCATTTATCTTCGGGATGTCACCCTGATAGCACGCTGCTGGCACGGCACCAGCACGCACTGGGTAGCTGCTGTGCTTGCTGGCTGGTACGCGATGGGAAAGGGCAGCTGGCACAGGGTCCCTCTGCATGTTTCCCTGTGGATCAGATGCCTTTTGAAGAATTATAACCTTACTTCATCTCAAAACATTGGGAGCTTTGCGTTGGTTTCTTTTTTTTCATGCGTTTATTCTCCTGCGGGGAGAAGCGGGCTCTTACACAGCCCTGTTAAGAGCACACACTTCATCCAGCTCAGCCAGGTATTTCTTCTTGTTCAGTTTTAATTTACCTGAGACAGGAGGAGTTCACCATTTCTCTTGGCATTCAGGATTGCTCTCCCATCACCCACTCATCTTTCCCTCCCAAATCGCCTGACAGTTGTCCCAAATTTCCTGCCCACTTCAGGCTGATGCCCCTCCAACCCTTTGGTGCCCAGCAAAGGCTTCTCCCAGGAACCAGTCATCCCACCCCTCCCCAGCACCTGGCCACCAAGAAGTCCAAGGCTTTGTCAGGTATTTGCCCAAATTCCCTCTTTGCACATGGGACCTGCCAGCCCAGTGAAACCGCGGCTGGGATGAACCTTCACTCGCTCGTGATGCTCCTCCAGGAGCTTCTCAAAGTGACAGGTTTGGTGTCTGTTAATCAGCTCCGCTTTCTCCGATGGGCGCCGAGGAGCAGTTTGCTTTCGCAGGCTGTCACGTCTCAATTAGCTCTGTACCTTCGGTGGGGGAGTGCGTGACATGGGGCTACGGGGTCTCCACAGCTTTGTAGCTTTAGCATGGAAAGGTAAATAAATCTGCTTCGAGCTGCCCCTGCCCTGTGAGGGACTGGCCCTAGACCAGGGACACGGAGCGGTGGGCACCACAAGGACCCCCAAGATGAAGGCAGAGGTCTCTCCTCATCCTGACTACCCGAACAGAAAGGCAATTCAAAAGAGGCAAGGCTCAGCAGAGACCTGCCCGGACCGTGTCTAATGACAGCCCTTAATTGCAGCCCTGTTAACGAGATGCTGAAGACAGGCAGGTCTAAACCTTGCTCCGCCACAGATTTTAGTGCTTTCTGCAGAGCTGCCTGACAAAAGAGCCTCTGCCCTGGAGACCAGTGTTTAAAAGAAAACCAAATACCGAGAGGACCTATAAATTCCTCACCTCCCGCTGCTGGAGCAGAGCCCCAATTGCTCATCCAGCAGCAGCTTGTTCCAGCTCTCAGCTCATCCCTCCAGCAGCCCCATCCTCCCTGCTTCCCGGAGTGCTGAACCCCTCTGCGCCTCCCTCTCCATCACCAGGAACGGGCTCCTACCATCACCCCAGGAGCTCGGACGGCCCCATGGCTCTGAGCCAGGGGCAGAAAACAAGCGGGCAGAGCTGGAGGAAAGCCACGGGCTGTGTGCTGCAAGGCGAGCGCGGGGAAGGAGAACAAATTTAGCCCTGACTTATCCAGGATAAATTTGCCATCTTCCGAGTGGCGCTTATCGGGGGAGTGCACCAGGTTTGTGTAGCTCCCGGTTAACGGAGAGGGTTGGACTGCTGCTCAGTGGCCCATCTTCTCCCAGAAGGGAGTACCCGAGCTGGGGCTTCGCCCATCGCCTGCTTCCAATGTGGTACCCATGGAGGTTTTGCAGCTGTGGCTGTGAAGGTGGGACCAGGCCGATCACTAATTACTGCAGCTCGTAATCAGTGAGAGGTATCATTAAAGTTTCTGTGCCCAGGAAGCTCCAGCTAAACTGTCCTGACATTTTGATGCCAATTACTGAAATGCCCGCATTAGAAATTGCTATAATTGATAAGGCAGGTCAGCAAGTGTTAACAAAGCTGAAATTTAGACAAAAATGGAAATGAAAGTTTGTGAAAACACGATCCATTTTTCCTCTCGCTCTAATAGTTGGATACAACTATCTGTGATTTACAGCTGTTTTTTCAAATACAGATGCTGGGGAAGAAGTGAGTTCCACTTGGAGGTATGTGCTCTGCAGAGAGAGGAGCAGACAGGAGCGCTCTGCCTTGGCTTTCTCCTCCGCCGCGGCAACGGGGCTGCAGCCAAAGGCGCTGCTGGGACTCTGCTGGAGGCCTTGATGGTGGCTTTCCCAGCTGTTCCTTACCCGCTTCCTCCTCACGATGGTAATGCCCAAAAAATATTGGAAGGAGGTAGGTAAAAAGAACCATTCAGAGAAACTTCATCTGAGCTGCATAGTGAAATTCCTGAAGTACAGATGTAACCTGTTACCGTTTTACCTCTCTGCCTCTATTTCCCCTCTTACACAAGAAGAGGATGGTTTTGTCTAGCCCCAGATTGGATGCCACCTTCAACGAGGACACCACCACCCCATCATTAATTCGGGGAGAACTCAGTTTGATGGGTGACAGCCCATTGCTTTTACAGAAGGAGAGACCGAGAGGCACACGGGCACAAAACACTGGTGCTCTCTGATAGCCATTAACGAGTAAAAGCCGTTTTCTTCCTCCATGGCCTTTCCCTCCCGGCAGTTCTGGCTCAGCCATCCCTTTAGCCGCTCCGTGAATGTGCACCCCTGAGTCCTCAGACACCGCGGTGGGAAGGACCCCGGGTTAGGAGTGAGCTCTGTCGGCACCATCGCTGATTTGCTACTTGTCTTATTTAAGTCATTTATTACAAGAGAATTGCCAGAAGGCACCTGACCTTGAAGCACTGCAAAATAAATAAAGACCCAAAGGGAGGTGTACTCGCCTGGCCCCGTTGGCTCAGCAGCAAACCCCGAGTGGGGGGAGACAGCACAAACCCTGCCAGACTCGCAGCCCCGGCGCAGGACTCCCATGTGGTGACCCCTGGTGGGACATGGCCATGCCCATCGCCACCTCCCATGGGGCTTTTGGCAGTGGCATCTCCCCGTCACCCCGGCAAGGGCCAGCTCTGGAGCTGCCGGCACGGCTGCGGGGCTCTTTCCAGAGCTGAGCCTCAACTCACCCACCTTTGATGAGCTCCGCTCCCCGGGGCTGTGCGGAGGAGCAGGTCCGGCTTCTCCCGGCTTCGCTGGGGCTCGCACACCTTGCAGCTTCCCAGGGCTGGCACTGTACCTCTGTTCTCGCAGCCGAGTTTTCCCTCCCCATCTCCCCTTGCCTGCTGTGCGCGGCGTTTGATTTGTGATGGATTAATATGGGATCTCTGAGCGCAGCCGTTCCCCCCCACCCCCTCCCTGGCAGCGGTTTCCTCTCATGATTCACAACTGGAGCTGCACAAACCCTGTGAGTCCAGTTTATTCCAGCATTGGTAAGCCGTTTGGGTCAGCCCTGTCTTACGGCTGTTGCGGTTCACCCTAAAAGCCAAACGCAGAGGACAGGAGCGAAGGGACCATGTGCTGCCCTTCCCCATCCACCCCTCGCCCCTGCCTCCCCTCCCACTGGTGGGATGCATCCCACCCACGCCGCGGCATCCCACATGGAAGTGCGCACGTGGTGCAGGCGTTGCTTGGAGGGTTTTCAGGAATTGTATAAGGGTTCAGCTTTCGATGCACAGCGTTTGGTGCGGAGCACCAGGCTGAGCCCACTTTCTGTGAGGCATCCAGCAGAGATGCTGCGTTTTGCATCCCACGTGCCGGCACGGACCAGGTAGGGCAGGACCAAGCCAGTGCCCACAGCCCACCCAAGTCCAGGAGGACAGGATAGGTCCCATCCCCACCCAGCTCACCCCGAGGTGTGTGGTGCAAGGGAAAACAGCCAGGGCGGATTTTTTTCCTCCCACGAACCAGCCAAGGAGCAGATGGAGCGGGAAATCCCTCCTCTCAATTCCTGCTAGACTAACATTTTACCTGCAAAATTGAGGTAGGAGGCTTTTAAATGACTTGTAGGTGGATCTGGTTCTTGAAACACTTCTGTTTTACAACAAGTCTTCGCTGTTTGAAGGAGGCGGGTGTAACAGCAAACAAGGAAACAGTTAACTACAGCCTTGGGGTTGTGCTCGCCCCCCCCTCCCCGGCTGCTGTAACGTAGGGATTCGGGGGTCGCAGTCACAAATTTACCATTAAACCACATGCCCGTTTCATCCGTTTCGAGGGTGGGTTTTCTTTAAAGCTTTCATCCTGGCAGAGATGTTTGAGGAGCTAAAAATAGGCAGCAAAGTCACGTGAAAACCTCCGGATGTGAGAAATCACATAAAAGATACGAGCGTGAGTCCCTGTTTCCTTGGAAATAATAGTAGTAGTAATTCTTGAAGGCGAGGTTGGAATAGCGAGGTCTGAAACTGGCCCGTTGTTCTCCGAAACCTGCTGTGCGCAGCCGGGGCAGGGTAAAACCCAGGTGCCAAGAGAACGAAGTGCCCCAGTGCGCAGTGCTCTGGGGGTGAGGATCTGGCCCATCCCTGCTCCCCTGGGAGAAAAGCCCTCCCTCGCAGAGCTCCGGAGAACGAGCCGGTGCCGGAGGTTTCCATGTGTGCAGGATCGGACCCAGAGCCGCTGCACAGAGGGGATGGGAGAGCTCGGGCAGAGGGGATGGCACAAAGTTCTCCAGACCTCCGGCACCGGCTGGAGAAATTGCGGTTGAGGGTTTCAGTTTGGGATGAGCCCAAAGGAAACCCCTCAGTCACTGCATCCCGAAACTTTGGGTCTGGCTCCGGATGTAAACTCAGACCTGCAGCCGGCGCTGGGTGGGAGGGCTGGCTTCAAGCCTGGGACTTGGACACCTCTGGGAAGATTTCAGGATTGGGAGGCAAGTCTGGGGCACGAGCCATCCCTGGTGGGAGCCAGTGAGTTAAATGGCAGCAGTGAAGGGCTCTCACCCATCCGCGTGGAAATTGCTTACATTTAAATTTTAACATCCCTACCTTGAGCACTTGAAGGCGCTGAGCACACTTAACTCCAGCCCATCCCCGGGGACCTGGGCGATGCTGAGCATCGTGAAGAGCAACATGGCGACCTGCAGGATGAGACAACCGGTTTCCTTACAGCCACCGCGGGGTGCAGACACCGAGCCACCCCCCAGCCGCGGGAGCTGCCACGGGGGATACAGCAGTGACACTACAGCAAACTACGGCCCCGGGTCCTGCACCCATCCACACCTCGCGCTCCGTCTTCTGTTCCTCCATTGCCAGCTTGAGCTGCACGCCACCTCCTAGAAATCCTTTCTAAATGAGCACCAGCATTTAATTTATTTCAAAAAGACTCACTGCTTTGCCTTTACAGGGTTTGCACAGGAAGCACGGGTGAAGACCAGTATTAGGATACTGAAGCCAAATGTTCACCAGTTAGTAAATGCCAGAAATAAGGTTTCATAACCTATCCTGCCAAGTCAAAGCTTTGCACTAAAAGACAGCAGTACTCAAACTTTCCACTAAATCAGTTCCCAATGCCGAGCACGTTACTGGGCAGCACTGTTAGTCACCTATAGACATAAGAGCAGATATGGTTAAAATCCTTTCACTGCTGTGATTGCAAAAGAGTATACTGGCAGTGAAAAAAATGCCAATTTTTTCCAATTTTTGAGCTGGAAATTTTGCTTCCACGGGCTAGAGAAATATCACGCTTTTTCTCGCTCCTCTCTTTTCCTATTGCTGCCATCACAACCGTCTTCACATTCCTTCTGCCAGAAAACAGGGATGAAAGCAAGAGGAGCCGAGGAGGCACTGGCTGTGCGCACTCTGTGGGTTGCACGTGGGGTCCCCATCCCCGCACAACTGTGGATCCATCGTGTCGGAGTCTCAGCTGGGATGCGTGAGGCCAGGCACCCCCACCTACACCCCAGGTTATTCCTTCGAGCACTCAGCCTGGGCAGGTGGTACCCAGCGCTTGGCAGGGCTGGCAGACAGGATGCTGCAGAGCCCGCTCTCCTAAATTTTATCCTCAGGCTCACCACAAAGACCCCAAAATCTGCCACGAGCATGGATTTTGCTGAAATAATCATCGTGCCTGATGCTCCAGCAGTCCACCACGGCCTGTCCGTCGCTCCGTTTGCCAGATGCCTACATGAGGTTTTGTTCTGGATGACCAGAAACCGAATTAGGCTGCATCCAAAGAGACGATGCAACGTTGCTAGGCAATTACGGCTGGCTGAAAGAAGCTGACAGTCATAGCGAGTTACTGATCTGTGCAGGATGCGGCGATAAGGTTATCTAATTCTGCATATGGAACTTGTGCGTGTTTGTGCCAAATATGACTCCAGCCTCTCAGGTCAAGAGGGCTTTGGCTCAACTTTGAAACCGATGGAGCTCAGGAGCGGGGTGGGATGGGGATGCTGGCAGGGCCATCGAGCAGCACTCGCGAGGAGAAACAAATTAAGGGACAAGAGAGACTCCAAAAATCAGATGCTGCTGCTAAGTTAAAAAAAGAAAAAATAAACCTCCACCTTTGATGTAAGGTGAATCGCTTTTCTGGCAGGGAAAATGGCTTTTTCTCCCCTCAAAGCAGCGCTATTTGAACAAAATCTTTCTTCTGCCCAACAGCAGATGCCACCCGCGACCGGGGATGGGCCGTTGTGATGCCTTTCCCCAAATGGCCAGTCGTCCTCAAATGGCTGTGCCGGTGCTGCATCTCACAGCAGCGCGGCTGGACGGCCACCATCCCTGTCCCCCACACTGCCGGCAGGCACTGGGAGATGCGACAGGTTAATTAGCACTTACTCATTAGGGCTGGTGCCAGAGGCCTTTGCAGAGAACAGCAGGGGAATGAAAGCAGCTGCAGGAACGGTCAGGGCTGGAAGAGGAAAAGGCAGGAGGGGACCGAGCCAGGGGGGATTCCAGCTGGGATTCGAGGGAGCGCTCCTTCGAATTCTACCTTTTGCTAACAAAATGAGACTATCCAAAAAAAAAAAATGAACTTTGAGGCTTTGATAAACACACCTGCTTTAGATCAGGCTAGTCGGGGACGGCACAAAACTTCACCCTGGAATCCAGCTGGTACGAGACACTGGAACCAGGCGGAAGAGAGAAGGCTGTTAAGGCAGAGGAGCGGGTAAAGGACATTAAAATGAACTCCTCGGCAAGCTGCGATGCACCGAAGCCTTGGGCACGTGCCTCCCTGCAGGCGTGCAAGCGGTGCGCCTGGTTTTAGTGGGAGTGCTGGTGCTTTCCATTCCCCTGGGGACTGCGGAGACGTCGATTCAACAGGTTCCTCCTGGGCTGGGGCAGTGCCCTGGTCTGAGCGGCCGGCGGTGGCCGTGGCACTGCAGCAAACAGCCTCAGCTCTGAGACCACGCACCAATGCTTGGGGCAAAGGCAAATCCACTCCTAATTCACCACGTCTCACCGTACAGGGCACATCCAGTGTCCTCAGAGACCCCAGCTGCAAGGGCAGGAAAATTGATACACGCATATTTTTAAACACGCATATTTTTAAGCAATATGTACCTCATTTCGTGCACTTTTTGGGTGGAGAAATTTTGACACCGATGCCTGGGAGAGGATGCAAAGCGCTGCCTTAGCACCATCTGAACAGCTAAAATGTGTTCCTTTGCCAAGATAGCGCAAGAGCAAGCTCTTGAGCATCCCACCAGCGAGCGAGCGTGCCCACGCGGCACTAAAGCGTTTGGGGGAGCTGCGCAGCACCTCGCTTCTTGCTCCAGACCTCGGGCTGAGCGAGAGGCCTCCAACTGCTGAGGAAGGAGGAATGTGCCGCTCGCTGCCTTGCAGGATCCTGGCTTATAATAGCAATTGGCGCAGAGTCATCCTTATCAGCTAGCACATTAATCTTAATTAACAGATCGACAGCAACAGTTCCTCCCTGCAGCTCCCCTGAGCTTTCACAGCCTTTGCTGCGCCACCGCTTCAGCATCAGCGCCGTTCCCGCTGCGGGGAAGAAGGCCAAATCCTGCAAGGAACTGGAGCAGCCAGGCTGGCTCCAGCCCTCCAACCGCTCTCCCGGGAAGCCCCGCGGTACCCAGCCAGGAGCCCAGCAGCATATCCCCCCCCCAAGCTGGGACCAGGACCAGCAACATCCTCTCCATCTTACAGCCCAAGGTCCCAGATTTGGCTGTGATGTAGCACCCACCGTCCCCGAGATGCCCCACCTCCTTCGTCCGGGTCAGGCCCTGGAGAGGAAGGGTTTCCCTCCTGAATGTCCGCATGTTGCTTGAAAGGAGGATTATTTATATTTTTTTTTTTTTTTAAAAAAAAAGCAAACCCCAACCAGCTTATCTGTGAAAATGTGGTGAGTTCGCTCAAAATCAAACCCGAACAGTGGGGCCCCTCTTGCCTTCTGCTCCCTGCTGCTGGAAAATCAGTGCTGACTGTCCCAGGATCGATTCACCCCCTTGTGCCTAAAGCTGATCTGCTCTTCATGCACGAATAACGCTCACGGCTGAAAGCTCCAGCGAGCAGGACCCAGGCTTGCACGGGACCATGGACCCCAGGTCCCTGCCAATCGCTGGGGTCAGGGGACGCGTGTGGACCCCGGACCGGGGCCATGTGGCAGTACAGCTCCAAGCAAGCCAAAGCCCAAATGGATGAAGACTCTAATTGGGTGCACGTGAGTAAAGGAAAGTGATGAAACTGCTGAGGCTCTGTTGCACATGCGAAAAGTAACCCCTGGCTGCTGCTGTGTGAATTTAGGGCACAGTCATTCCCGCTGGGTAATTAAAGGGCATGGGGGCAGCATCCATCACACCTTGTCTGAGGACTGCCCAGGTCAGATGCGAAGCCAGGACAGGTCAGACCTGGCAGAGCTCAGAGAAGAATGTTTTTTTCCTAGGGAAAAAAAAAAAAAAACAAAACAAAAAAACCACAAAAAACATCACCACAAAAATACCCAATTCCCTTGTCCAGGTCAGCAAATCCCATTGTCTCTGCCCGGACTGGACCCACGCACACAGCAGCTGAAGGAAGTGGTAAAGCAGCACATTTCCCAGAGCAGCGGGATATGTTACCCCCGTTGTGTGTCCCCCAGTGGCCCACGGTTGGGCAGAGGTGGACACTGGCAAGCACAGCTGCAGCAGCCGCCTCGGAGGACCAAAATCACGGCTGTAACAATCAGCAGACTGGAGACTCCTGAATAAACACTGTTAATTCCAGAATGAAGGCATCCCTGGGATAGCACGTGGCCACCCCACATCCCTCACCCCGCTCCCTTCGGATGTCACCACATTAAACCCTCGTGTGTGGCGGCAGCCGGGTTTAGGGATGTGTTGCTTACCAAGGGCAGCCGGGGGGGACTCGTTTGGCCTCCTTGCTTCTTGGCAGAGGGCTGGAGCCAAACTGGGGTGTCAGAAGGATGCCCACGCAACCGGCCGGGTTTGCTGGTGACAGCAGGGGGTTAGGCAGGGCCGTGGGGACAGGCAGAGGAGGCAGTTTCCGTGGAGGGTAACTCGGATCTTGCCATATTGCTTTCAACTCCTCATTATTCCCCTTTTCCGCTTGGCAGCCCAAGGCAAGGCTGGGAAAGCGGAGCCAGAAGAGCGCTGGAAGAGTTTCTTTATGGCACGTTACTTCGGCTCAACACTCAGAAGGCAGCCAGGAGGTACAGCCCGGGGGTGGAGGCTCCAGACCCGCAACGGGGTCCCTGCGGGTTAGGGGAGGATGAGCCAAGAGCGTTAAATTGGAGCCTTAGGCCTGAGATTAAGTTACAGCATCTTAACGAGTTGGCACAAATGAGCAGAGGCACAGAGTCCTCTCTGCCAGGCACAAACCAGCGATGAAGTTCTCCTGCATCCCGGTGCCGGGCTGGGAGCACACCCGGGCAGCGTTGGAGCTCGGCCGCACCGCGGCAGCCTGAACTTACATCAGTGCCCAAGTCCTCGGACAGGGAAGGCTTTTTACGTCACGTTACACCAATTGCTTTACTAAATAAATATGCCTTATTTAATTGTCTTAAATAAGAAAATTTTGCAACTGAACAAGAATTTCATTTTCTTAAAGCGATAACATCGCAGCACAGCTTAAGGGCCAAATATTTTAAAAATATGAACCTGGAGTTCAATTTCTCCGTTTGCCCAGATGCTAGCAGAAAAGCAGCCCGGTTTTCAGAAGTGCCTTTCAGGGGATGCTCAGTATTTGTAGAAGTTAGACCACCACAAGGCAAAGTTAGCTCCAGGCATTACTTCTGAAAGCACTGACCTAAGTGTTTTTCCAACACAGAGGGGGTGGAAAACGCATCTCAGCTGAAATACCAAGGCTTTAAAAATTAGTTGCTGTTCATGTGCAGTAGCTCTTGTTATTAAAAACACCATAAAAGTTTTACTGTGCTGACTTAGGGTGCACGTAAAGAACCTAGCTTGTCTTGACAGACCATAAAGGAACTTTTATGACCTATTGGGTCAATGATTTGCAAAGAAGGATTTACGCCGCCATCCAGGGCTGGGATGCACTGCTGGAAGAGGAACGTGCCAAAATGGTGTGCAGGCCTGAGAGGTGGACCTGCTACGGTCTGCCTGGGTAGACAATGTGTACATCCAGCATGACTAAGTATATCAGCATACCTGCTTGTTATATAGATTGCATTAACTCAGAAGGACATGGCATTATGTGCCGAGTACATTTAACTGATTGATCTTTATTATTTTGGAGTCTTGCTCGGAGTTCTAGGAAAAAAAAAAACTTACTGGTGCATCAGTTCAGTTGTCCCCCAGGGCTAGAGCTTTGGAGACCATGTGCCGAGTACATTTAACTGATTGATCTTTATTATTTTGGAGTCTTGCTCGGAGTTCTAGAAAAAAAAAAACTTACTGGTGCATCAGTTCAGTTGTCCCCCAGGGCTAGAGCTTTGGAGACCCAGGCTGGATCCCCAGTGTTGCAACTGCTTTATCTTCTATTGCAAGATGCCAGGGAAAACATCAGCTTCACTGGTCCAAGGTTGAGTCTCAACGCGCTCCTGGAGTAACTCAAGGAAGAGGAGGACCTGACTCAGTGAAATAAGACCATCTTGGAATGATGCTGCCGGGTCTGTTCAGGACAGATGAAGCGGTGCAGAGCAAAGCCCCGCCGTGCCGGCAGCCGCGTATCAGTGTCAGGGCTCGTTTACCTTTATAAAGCACCAACATCCACGGACACGCACAAGGGCAGAGCTCCACAGCTGCAAGGAAAGCGCTAGTGAAATCCAAATATGCCGTGCACCTCCAGCCCTAGGGACTGGCGAGAGGGGCCCAGGCCCACCTGCAAGTGACCAAAGCTGCCCTGGAAAAGGGACTAAACCACCAGTGCCACCCTCCCGGAGCAGCATGGTCGGCCACACAGCCGGCTGGCGCAGCTCATGTCACCCCGGTCCCCTCGGTGGCTTTCGGCTGACCCCCAGCCCAGGCTCAGCTGCCCAAATGCATCGCTGGTGTTGGAGCCATCCCCAGGGCTGGGCAGCAACTGGGACAGTAGCCCAAAGAACTGGACCCCATCCCTGCCCCGGGCTGTTCTGCACGGCGGGCACGCTCAGCCGGTGCCAGCCCAGGAGGGAGCAGGACGGTGCCCGGCAGATGCAGAGCCTCGGGGAGCTGCGCTCCAGAGCCCCGTGCCTGCAGGAGGGAGGTGGCAACCTGGAAAGATGAAATACTTCAAACACCAGCATGGGCTGAAAGGAAAACTAGGAAAATCTTTTAAGTGCCAGAAGCTGGAGGGCTCTTCCATCCAGGCTCTCGCAGCCGGTGGTGCTGCCCCCCGGGGCCATGTCTGGAGGGTCTCCGAGGGATGAGGAGCTCCTTTGGTCTCAGCTCACCCGGGTGTCCACGCTGCCACGGGGATGCTCATGCAGGTCAAACATGTAAAGCCGACTCTTCCCCCTCCAGCTCCCATCCCCATCCGCTCGGCCAGCATCACGGGCACCGAGGTGGCCGCACTCTGCAGACTTCCGTCCCCAAAGCCCTCTTCCTTCAGCCCTCCGCATCCAGATGGATTGAACAAGATTCGCTGCACACGTGGCAGCCAAATGAAGTGGTTTCTTTGGCAACAATAACGAAAGCTCGGAAAAAAATTTTGCTTTCTGTCTCATGTGACTTCAGCAGCCCAGGTAACGCAGAGCGGGCGGCAGAGAAACTGCGAGCATCTGAGTTGAATTATTGCCCATGATAGGAATCAGACACGCGCTCCAGCATGTCTGCTGCACGTTTATTTATTTATTTGGGGGCTGATGGATTTAAAGACTCCCTATTGCCCGAGCAGCAGCATGGCACAATAATTCACTTGATCTCTGATTTATATTTCATGTTCAAGTGAAGCAGAACGCTTCTGCCCAGCACAAGACTAAGCTGTATATGCCAATACTGCGCTCAGCAGCTTTAGAGAACCTGGGCAGGTATAGAAGTAAAAGCTGAGGCTGCAGAAGGGAATAAGCATGAGATAAAAGCCCGTTAAGCATCCAAACCTGCATGGCAAGATTCACAAACCGAAATGGGCACTCACGGATCCTGGTCCCTATTTGACCTTATGCCAACTACGCAGCTCTGGCCACAGCAGGTGAGATAATTGCACCTAATTAAGTCCCTCTGCGCTTCAGATTCCCATATGGGGAAAGGATCAAAGCCCTCCCCACCGCTGGCAAAGGGGAGCGGGGCAGTAGGAAGGGTGAGACAAGAGGGGTCTCCTGTGCTGGGGGGAGTCTCAACCAGAGACCCCCCCACTTTCTCCCTGCCACCCCTCAGAGATGTCCCTGGGCACTTGCAGCTCCAAGCAGAGAGGCAGAAGTCCATGAACCCCACAGGAGAAAAGGTCCCCCCATGTCCCGTCACCCCTCAGGCGCCAGGGGCTGCAGAGGCACTTCCAGGTGCTTTGGTGCCCCGCCAGCCATAGCAAAAAGAGATATATGTTATTTCAAACATTTCTCCCTCCTTTTTACAGAAATCGTTATGAGGAACAGAGTTAAGATCTGCTGTTCACTGCTCTGCTTCCCACTTGGAAATACCCTCTAGAATTTAAGGAGGATAAAAATAGCAGCATTCAAGGGGAATAGGAGCGAGCTCTTCTGAAGGTACCATAATCGCACAGAGCCGCAGCCCAAGCCCTCAGCCGCCGCGAACGGCACTGCCAGTTGATCTCCTTCAAAGCATTGTTGAATGAGGTCTTAGCCTCATAATTTGAGGGGATGAAGTCCTTCCTAGGATTGTGAAGATTTGGGCTTTCCAGATCTAGTATTTTATATTAACTTCTCCTGGACAGCCTAATTAGATGAGGGGGCAAGAGCTGTTCCCTCCTTCCCCCATTATCCGGGGACCTTTCTCCCCCCCAAGAGATTTTATTTGTGCCGCGCAAAAGATTTATCAACTGCCCTTATAGCTCTCCCTGCACTAAATCACACTCCTAATGGATAGCCTGAGGTAAGAGCGCCACTGTTTATTTTATTATTTTTTTTTAATCCATTGAATAGCATGGTTACATGCACACAGAGCTGGCAGGCTGAGCTCTGCCTCCCCCTCCTCCCTGAGCAGCGCAGTTTTAAGATTCCCAAATGGCATTAGTCCTACTGGCCAAAATCACCAGACGCAGGTTGTGAAAGCCTCAGCAGGAGCATCTCAAGGTCCAAACGCTCGTGACGACGCGGGGATGGCTGGAGCAGAGAGGCAGCCTCCCCTGCTCACCCCCCACTTCGGGGAGGAATTCACAGTGGTGCCACCAGCTCCAGACTCCCAAGTGTCCATCCCCACTGGAACAGTCTTTGCCAGTGATGGAAACCATCTAAACACAGAGGTTAAGTTAGAAAATCCCCATCATTTGCCCTTGTCCAGATGTTAAAAGCATTGTTGCTAGTGCCGGCTGAAGGCGAGAAAAAAAAAAAAAAAAAAACAAAAAACAAAAAACCCAAACCAACAAACCCTCGGTTAAATCCAGTGATATTTGAGATCCACTCCACCATCCCAGCTTGCAGGAACAGCAGCACCCTTTTGGCAAACCCAACTTGCGGGAGAACCCATTAAGCACCAGAAGAGTCATTAATTCACTACAAATAAGCTGTTAATCTGCTGTTGGGAAAACATCTCCCGCTGTCCAGCAGGGCAAGGCGCAGACCCCCTTCTCACATGGGGACGTAACTCCCAACCGTGTGTAAAAATACAATAGTCAACACATCAGCAAGAATAACTCAAGAGGCTCATTACAGGCTCCTCCTCGAGACTGGGGCTGATGGTGGTCTAGCTTCTCCTGGTTTCAGCCAGGAGACCAGGGGTCTAAGCGCTGCATGTCCTGCTCCTTCCAGCTCCTGTTCCTCGCCAGTGTATGGGTTTGGGATGGAAAGGGACCACTCGCTTGTGGTCCTTCTTCAGATAAAAAGCTTTTCTCCACTTGTTACAGCTGTCTGGCTGACAGGCGGTGGTGAGCTCACTACACCCAGCTCAGGGGAATCACCGTCTCTATAAGAGTGTGTATCAACTAATCGCTGCTCTCACTTCCACCCATCCACGCTGCCCAGCCGGTCCTGACCCCCCTGCTTTGCACGGGGCACATCAGGTACCGCAGCCCCCTCATCCCCCGGCCACTCCATAGGCAGTGGAATCACAGAGCCACCTCCCAGTTGTTCTAACTCATCGCCTTTAACTCAATCTTTTGATTGATGCAGCCTTTTGGAATGTAAGTCTGTGGGATTTATAACTTTGCACAGAAGGAAAATGAAAACCGACATCTCTAATAAGACCTGCAAGAGGATAGACGGGCCCAGAAGGGCCCAAAAGCATAGCTGGTCCTGCTCGGTATGACAAACTGCCGCAGCAAACAAGTGTAAAGGACAAACTGGTGCAGAAAAGAAGTGTAAAGGTTGGCAAATGGGTTGTTGGTGAGGGGTGGCCATTGGGGCCATCCCCACAGGACTGCTGGGTGATCGCCGGAGCAACACAGCAGCACAGAGCCACTGAATTCGGGTTCCTCTCCTGCTGCTTCAGAAGGCGCCCTGCTCGTGCTGCAAAGGCCGTGGGGATGGCAGACCCCCCCAGGAGCAGGGCAAGGTGACTGCACCCAACACTGACAGCAGCCAGGGCTGAGCCAGAGCCACCAGCCCACACACGATTCCCAAAACCCGGCATCCCCGGCAGCCTCACTGCACACCCGCCTCTCCCGCCAGCTCCCGGGCTTTCTTCCCTTCCGAGTGTCATCACAATTCAGGAGCTTTTGCAGGCAGAGGAGTTTCCCATCACTCGTTTTCCCCCGTGCCATTGTACTGCAGTGAGTCCCCATCAGATCCCTGTCGGAGGCTGTCACACACCCATCACGCCCCGCACCGCAGCAACAATCCAAAACCCCCAGGAATCGCCGTATTCCTTTCCCAGGGAGCGCTTCTGCAACTCCAGACCACATTTCCCTTCCTTAACTTCACACCAACAAAACTTCGGCCGAATAAGGAGAGCAATAGGAGCAGCTAAATACTTTTCCATCCCCTCTGTCCCCAAGTAGCGAGCACAAATCCTGGGCTCGAAGGGACGCTGCCAAGCTTTTTGCGGGCTCTCTGCTATCAGGTTGGTTAACATCGGGATGCAGCCCATGAATGAATACTTGGGATGAATGCATGTAAGAAGCAAAGAACGATGCAAGTCGCTTGCTCCTGGGCAGACACACACTCTGGGCTTCCCCTGGCTGTGGGACAGCTTCTCCATCCAGGCTCCGTGATCCTCTTCCAGCAGCTTTTGGGAGGCTTGAGGCTGATGGACGTCTCTTCAAACCTGGGGAAAAAAAAATCTCAATGTAGAAATAAATTGACCCTCCCAGAGAGTAGAATCAGCCTCAAGCCCTAACCAGGTTCGTCCTGCCACTCCATAACTTTGTCTTTCTTGGATCGGGAAGAAATGAGCTATGTTTTTCTTGCCCTTTCTTCATCTTATTTTTATCATCCCCATTGGGAAGTAAAGCATATGAACAGAGAGAGAGACAGCCTACTTCTGCTGAAGTCGATTTGCAGAGTAAGACATTAACAACCACCTAAAAGGGGCGGGAGGGACTGTTGGCCCTATTTATACTTGGCTTACGCTGGACATTCCTCAAGAGAGTCAACAAGAGAGTAAACCCCTAACAGAGTGAATTTAGACAAGTCACGATTTTAAACTTCACCACATCTTCAGCCTGTCACACAGAGTATCTCTACAACCTATGTAAAATCTAACATATATCTGTTTAAGATTACGTGTTACAGATTATATCTATTAGATCGGTATTAATTTCGGGGTGAAGGCAGAATTAAAAGTGACTCTCCCGCTTCTCTACACTGCTCTGAGCTTTAATCCCTCCTAAAATACACAGACAAACTCCCCCTGCCAACTCCACACCGAACCTCCCAGGCAACAGGAATCACACAGCCCCGACAGCACAGCTCGAGGAGGAACAAAAATCAACTTTCCTCATTCCTGTTCTTCTTACCTGGGCAACCCCATGCTGTTTCTGCCGCACGCCAGCTTTCTCCTGCTCACAGGGATATTTCGTACTCAAATTCAGTTCCCAGACTTGTTTTTTCCAACACTTGAGAGCAACTTAGAGCAGCTTAAACCCTTCAGTCCTCCTCCCTCCAACTCCAGCCAGCTCTAGTAGCTGTGGCCAATTAATACTTCCTAAAAGCTTTTGACGTGCTGTTATCAAGCATGTATTACACCAGGAATTTCACGGTATTTAAGTGAACGCTATCGGCCTTACAGGCTTGGAACGCCTCCGCCTCACCTGCGAGGAGGAGGAAGGGAGGATTGCCAAAGCAGGGGAGGCAGAGCAACGGGGATTCTCACGCCCTGACTTCCTCGGAGTTACGGTGCAGTCTTAGTCCTTCTCAGAGTGGTTTTGGAGAAGAGGCAGTGTGCGTGTTGGAACAGTTTTGACAATTCCTAATGCTGAAAAAAAAAAAAGATGGAAAAAATTAGGAATGTTAGAAAGTCATGAAATCTTCAGGATCCTGGAAATAATAAATAGTCATGGAGGAAAGCAATTTTTCTCTCTCTTTGTGTTTTGTTTTGGTTTTGGTATGGAGACATAAAGGAGAACAAAGAAGTATTTATTACTCAATTCCTCATCTAGGAAGCACAACTGGCTCACGCCATCCGTGTTTCCTGTGAGCCAGGGCGGCCAGATCGTTTACTGCTCTGCGAGGAGCAATCCCCCCTTTGAGGAGGAACAGGGGACCTCAGGCAAGGACTGAGACATTTGCAGGACAACAAGACCTGGCTGCAGGAAGACACTATTTTCAAGCTTCCTTATGAGGAGAGGCTGAGAGAGTTGGGGGTGTTCAGCCTGGAGAAGAGAAGGCTCCAGGGAGACCTTAGAGCCCCTTCCAGTCCCTAAAGGGGCTACAGGAGAGCTGGGGAAGGTCTCTTTACAAGGGCATGTAGTGATAGGACGAGGGGGAATGGCTTCAAACTGGAAGAGGGGAGATTTAGATTAGATATCAGGAAGAAATTCTTCACTCTGAGGGTGGTGAGCCCCTGGGGCAGGTTGCCCCGAGAAGCTGTGGCTGCCCCATCCCTGGAGGTGTTCAAGGCCAGGTTGGACGGGGCTTGGAGCAACCTGGGCTGGGGGGAGGTGTCCCTGCCCAGGGCAGGGGGGTGGAACAAGATGATCTTCAAGGTCCCTTCCAACCTAAACCATTCTATAATTCTATGATTCAATATTAGGTGAAGACCAGAGCTAGGCAGAGAATGCTCTTCACCATTACAAGGTTCCACGCTATGCCATAGGAGAGTTTCCTAAGTGGGATAATTGCACTGGTGTGGTTTGAAATGCTTTGATTAGGAATTCCTGGAACTGCCTTTTGCTGTTATTGCTGATTTCTGCACGCAGCTTCTGCTTGGCGGGGATACTTAAATGAGCAATGAGAAAGCACTGTAGCCATTCCCGATGTCTTCCTATTAGACGGGTTCAGCCGGGATCAGCATTAGCCTCACCCCTGTCTTGGAAAGGGCTCTGTACAAATACCAAGCAATCGGCCACCACAAGGCGGAAAACAGCAAAGAAGCCGCACTGCGCCTACTGACAGCATGAGCAAAAAGACTTACAAATGTAAAGATTCCAGAAAGAAACAACCGAGAGAAAGGTAGGTAGAAAAGACATGACTTTTCCCTGTTCTTATTACAACTAGAGAAGCCACGAAGGAATCCAGGTGTCGCAAATCGCAGCTGTTCTCCCTCTTCCTCCCAGGTCCTGCTGCTTTTCCACAAGCCATCAGGAAACACTGGCTCTGCTGTGGCTCCCAGTCCGCCCTCTGAAAGGCTTTGAACTGGGCTTGGGCTCCAGAGTCTGCACAGCCGCGGCACCCGCCCCACGAAACACAGCTTGCCGGCGAGCACCAGGAGGGGATGCAAGAAAACAGCAAATGCATTAAAAGCAATCTCTACCATGCTTGTGTACTTAATTCCTTTTTTTGGGGGGAGGGCTAAAGGAAAGAAACACGGGGAAAAAAGAAAAAAGGTCCAGAAAACAAGGATTCATGCGGGAAAACCTATATACTAGGGGGTTTTAGAGGTTTTCTTTGGGGATTTGGGTGGTTGTTTTAGCTTTTCGGTTTGCAAATCAGAAGTAAAGTTTCACAGCTCTGCACTCTTTAAAACATCAAAGACTCAGGTTTAGCTTTAAATGACTGACTAAATGGGGCTGCAGCAGTCCATCCAACCTGCTACAACGTGGGACACTTGCCTGAAGCCAAACAATTACACCCTGGAGGAACCCACGCTGAGCCACACGCACAGCACCGCATCGTTTTCATCCCCCTCTCTTGCAGTTAGCGGCACCCAGTTTTCCAGCCAGGTTTTTGGGGGTTGGTTTTAGTACGGTCATGCAAAGAAGGAAAGACTCCGCCGTCGCTAATGCCGTTTCTCCTCGATGTAGCCGCCTCCGTGAGATGGGAAGGAGTTTGCCCACAGCTGGGACCCGAACACAAGCCCCGTCTCAGGGTGCTTTGCTGACTCAGCACAGTGGTCATGTTCCTGTGGGACACAGCTGGACCAGCACGGCCGTTCGGCGCATCCCTCCTGTCTTTCGCAGACTGTTTTTCGCTTTGGGACTTAAACGCAAGAAAACGCAGCAGGACATATGCAGCTCATCACTGCGAGGGCTGCGGGGCTGGAGGTGAGGAACAGGCACAGCACTGCTGTGGGTTCATGAAGGTCCTTCCAGACCGTAGGGTGACAGCATCCTCTCTTTTTAATTGTTCCCAAACTGCTGTGTAAAGGAGGTACGTTCAGATTTAAATAAAACCAATTTTAAAAGTTAGCTGACATACAAGCCTTACAGAGAAGAGGCTTTTTTCTTCTCTCTCCCTGTTAGGCGAGTGGGTGCTGAGTTTTATAACATCTTCAAGTCCTAAAACAATTAACACTTTAGTTCAGAAATTTAAAAATACCCCAAGGAGCCATGAACTAGAACTCCCCGTCCCCATCAGCTCCTTCTGTAGTCCCTACAGGTAACAAACACAACACCCAAGCCCAGCACATACCTTGAGGCAGCCTCGGGTGCCCTTATCCCCGCAGCCTTCACCCTCCTTCCCCCACGGCGGGGCCAACTCCGCAGCTCCGGCACCCAACACGGCTCTTGGCTCACACGGCTCCAAGGCAAGGCATTTCCAGGAGACCGAGCCACCGAAATCCCGGTGAAGCGGCGAGTGGGCAGGCTGGGCGGGTACCAGCGCTGCTGTCGTGGTGGTCAAACCAGGAGGAGAGCTGCCGTGGCAATCGTATGCCGGATCTTCAAGCCTCCCCCCGGTGATGGAGCAGGTGGATGGTGCTGAAGATGAAGCCCGTCTCCTCCGCTCCCCGCAGCTCTCGCTGCTTCGCCCGGCAGCTGCTCCAGCCCCTTCGGCGTGTCGCAGGTTGAGCACCGGGACCGTCCTCTCTTCGAGGCAAGGACTGTTTCTCTGCTCGCCCGTCCGGCGTGCCAAGCAAGAGCTTTTCAGGTCTGTAGAACAACCACTGCCTTTCCTGTTTCTTCTTATTTTTGGCACAAAGGATTTTGAATCGTTTCCAACTGAGGTTAAAAGCATTTAAGAGTCTGTTTGCACAGCGTTGGGTTTTTTTTTAACCCAACCTCTAGTTGTAACACACACTTCCCCCAGCATACACAAAAATACCCAAATGGCTTTTACTTTAGAAACTGTCCTCATATTCCTGAGAAAAAGCTCTAGAGTAAGATTTTTTTTTTTCCCCCCTTTTGCATTTTACCTGTTGCTTGGTTTTCCAATTTCAACTTTGTATTTGAACAGCTACGTCACACATCTCCCGTCTTGGGCGGGGGGAAAAAACAAACTAGAATGAGCACAGTAATTCACATCACCTTGTTTCCTAGGCAGAGGACCAAAATACCACTTGCAAAACACCAGTATTTTTACGCTACAAAAATACAATTAGGCTCTCAATTAAATTTTACTAATTTTACTCGTGGGAGTTTGTTAGCACAAGACAGCCGGAGGAACTCCCAAGGGCTCTCGCTAAAATCCTCTGCACTAAGCCTCGCCGCTTCTGCAGCTACAGAAAGGGGAGAAAGGATTATTTCCAAGGACCAGAACCCAAATTCTGCAGACACAGCCACCACAAACTTTCTGTATGTCGTTAGTCACAGGGTACAAACCTGATTAACTCGCTTGACCGAAGTTTTCCACGTGCACAACCCTGTGTTTGCAGAAGTGGGGTGCTCAAGCGGCGGCTCGTGGACGAGACATACAGACTGACAAACTGCTTCAACCACAGGACTCTCCGCTTTTCCTGAATACTGGCATCTCCCAAAAAAGAGAGCTTTCAGATTTAATTAAATTTTACTATTTTATTTGTGAAAAAACTACAAGCAGAATTCATAAATAGACATTTCTATTTAAAGCAGGAAAATGATAAAGTGGCTTCTAATAACAGTCGTGCACATGCCAGTAACAGGAATATATTAACATCTTTTATTTGCTAGACAAAGAGCAGTGTCCAATATAAATTTCCCAAAAACATTTAAGACCTGTGAATTTCTGACCAGTTCACAAAACCACCATTGACACTTTAGCATGAAGATTAAAACAAACCTAACAGGACTGTCAGCTCTAAAGACTTTACAGAGCGGAAAAACTTTCAAAAGCGTTATACAAGCTGTCTTTCTGGGCAAATGAAAAATATAGCTCGTATAATACATTAACATAAAAATCCACAAGATAAGATTATGTTTTGACATACTTAAACAAGCATTCTATATTTGTCTCCAACAAACAAAGCTAAGGAAATAATGTAACCATCTTTACACAGTAAATTAAGGTTACAAGTCATACACAAGAACAGAACTGCTTGCGCATTAAAAACTGTTCAGCTCCATTGTCATACTCTAAATGTTGGCTCTTAAAACCATTCGGTTACATACAAGCAAAGGTTATTATATAGTCAGCAATTAATAAATTTTCAATAATTTAAGTTTATGGTAGAGCCTAAAAAAGTAGACTGAGAATGATCTTGGTAAGGCAGGTGAAAACATCTCAGTGGAAATAAACTCACGGAAGCTGCTGCCAAATTTTCGATCTGTCCAATTTGAAACAAGCAAAGTGTTCCAATTAAAATAAATAGCCTGGTGGTGTAAAACGCTGTCATCTTTCCTTTGCAGAACTACGTCAAACTGAGCAAGTCAGGCAAGCTGTGTCGGTGTCTGTGTGTGTGTGTGTGTCTGTGTAAGAGTCGAAACTTTGCGAACGTTAACACTGTGCTTTACTTACCTGCTTTCTGTGCCACTGAACACCACGAATCTGGTCCTTCCCCTACACTAGTGTTTTGGTTGGTTTGGTTCTTGAACACGCTCCCCACCGAGAGCGGGATAACCCACGGACACAGCGCGGTGGGAATCCCACGCCACAGATGCGTTCCATGGGGATGCTCACTTCAGAAATGAAGCGTAAAAGCAAACGCTCTCCTTCAAATCCACAACACAACAGCTACGGGTGAAGCCGGGGAGGTTCAACGCTTCGCTAGCAATTGCTACTGAATGCAGAATTACAGGTCACTTGTTCCAAAGAAATTTTCCCACTTACTTATAGCAAGCTACTTTATTGAGGAGGCACGCCCAAAGAGACAGATGTTACTGACTTTACCAGTAGCCATGAGTAGCTGGTTACGGTGTTAAAGCTTTTTCAACTGATCTACAGGTCCATTTTCACTTGAAAAAGAAGCAATTTCCTGGTACACACAATGCTTTTTTTTTTTCCTTTTTTTTTTTTTTTTTTTTGCACAAATTCCCAGATTCAACGAAGAAGGCGAGCGCGCGGTTTGACTTGAAGCACCAGAATTAGCCCTGCTGAAGCCAGAGGGACTCGCCACTCGCTCACACTCGTCGCTGGATCACGGCCGAGATGCACGCAAGCCTAATTGATAATGGATCATTTATAAAGCAGTGCAAAATATACAAGTTCAGGGGCATCTTCAAAAAATCTCTCTTAAAAAATTATTCCAATACATTTCAGTAAAATAAATAAATATGGCTGACCAGTTTACCCTCCCTGAGACCCTTAAAGGAATAGTAAAAACTGGAAAAGGAATGTCTTTGCAATATCCCACTAATGTTAAAATGTGGATTGAGAAATTCATAGTATTTAAAACTATGTATAATAAATTGTCTTGATGCTCATAGGAAGCATCTGGTTTCCTTTGGTTCTTTAATAAATACTTTAAAAATGCTTAAAAAGGTAAAGACAGCCTATACTGTGAATATAAGCAGAATTAAGTCGGGGTGCCCACATTAACATATTCGGAATAAAACCACTGCTGCAGAGGCACTGCCACTGCACGTACCTTCGAGCAGGGGTCGTTAACAGATCCCTTACGCACACAATTCTGTCACCAGTGTGAAAGGAACCTACGTCTGCTACTCAAAACCACACAGATTTTAAAAGAAATCTTAAATCAGTTGCCTCCACAAAGAGAAATTACTCTTGCTAAGCAAATAATTCACAATATAACAAGATGGCACAAAGTTGTCAAAATGTGGCCCTCTTTCATCACGCCCAGAAGTTATGCATTTGATGTCAAATGGAGCCACAGCCTCTGCGCCTGAAATTACTGCAAAGCACCCTGGGGCCACTAAATAAAGATGAAAAGCCAAAGAGGTTTGGGGTTTGTTTTTTTTTACTTCTAAAAAAGTTTGTTTCACCTCTTCAGCCTAGTGTTTTAGCAGGATAATGCATGGAAGGTAAACTGTAAAGCAACACTAACAGGCCAGGAAAAGAAATTACAGTCTGAATAGCTTTAGAGCAAGAATGAAGGAGATGCTGGTCACGAGCATGAGCCACACGTGTCGCTCACTTGCCAGCATGAAAGCTTTTCCCTACTTGTGCTCCCACAGCGGGAGACCCAGAAGCATCCAAACGCTGACAAGCCCAACATCATCACTGGACAAGATGCTGTTCAGAAACCACTCCTGGAATATGGATGGACTTCAAGAAGAGCCACCCCAACAGCATGGACGGGACAGACGGAAGGGGGCTGACGACGACCGACTCGCACGCTGCCGGCTGGAACAAGCACCAGCTTGCTCCCTCAACCCGCCATCGCTCCCAGCCCTACGGCTCCATGCTGCCTTCCAACCCAAAGCAAACCGCTCCAGTTCCAAAGTTACCTCCATCACAGACGCAGGCGGACAAAATTCACTAAATCTAAGAACACCAAACATCTGTGGGATTGGCTATGCGCGACACAGCGATGCTCATGCTGCCAAAACACATGAATCCGTGGCATGCTGACACCAGCCTGGTTGTGAACGCTCATGCTCCAGCCGGGCAGGAACTTCCAAATCAATCTGAGTTACCCTAGTGGAAACACAAACTACCTGGAGCAATCTCTTCTCACTTCAGATCCCAAGCTACAAAAATCATAACCGTGTGTCCAGTACGTTTTAGCCATTGCTTAGGGAAGAAACGGGGAAGGAACAATAGAGAGAACAAGTCCCATCCGGGTTCAAACCTTCAGGAACACTTTTCACCTAAGACCAGTTCCATTTCAGTTTCAGTACTTTCACAGAAGGGGACTGTCCCAGATCTTGAACTGTTCAATTATTATTTTTTTTTTTTCACTTCACAGTGTTTCAAGCACCAGCGTTTCCATGTATTGGTTTCAAATAACCCTTTATATATATTTATTTATATATATATTTATATATAATTTATATCAAAACTGATAGTACACAGTATAACTGGAAGAAGAACTGAACTTAAAAAGGATATGTTGAAAGAGGATGGAGTTTGTGAATGCAATAAATAAAGCCCCCTTCCCTCCCCACCCGCTCCCTACCCCAAAACAAAAAGTCGTAATGTTCATGGAAAATTGTGCACAGCAGATATTATAAAAAAGTAGATTCAGGAGCACATCCAATTATAAATGATTGTTAGGAAAATCATATAAAACAATGGAATACATAAAAGTGTCAAGAGTAATCGTTAGGGTGAGAAATTCCTTGGTGGCCAGATGCCCACAGCAAGCAGAAATTATCCTGGTCGCATCAGTAAGAGGTCGATGTCCAAGAAAATCGTGTGTTCAAGCACAGAAGAGGCTCTCCAGGACTGGAACAGCATGGGCAGGTGGAGTGTTTGAATTTCATACCCTGATTCATAGTTTCCACAACTCCATGTGCAATTTTCAGAAAGATTCGTCGTTGACTGCCGACATGTCCCCCTTTGGCGTGGAGGAACGGGACGAGCCCTTGTCTGTGCTCTCAGAGCCCGAGCTGCTCTGATTCTGTTGTTCTGATCCTGCACTGGAGGTCACTGTAGAAGACGACGTGGAAGAAGAGCGAGTCTTTTCCTTAAAGTCTGTGATAATTACTGTGACATTTCCCACTGTGACTGCCAGCTGCTGCGCGGTACTTCTGTCCACATTTTTCAGTCTGGGTCTAAAACAAATGAGAAAACATTTATAGAAAAGGATAAAAATAAACGAGAAAGAAAAAGTTTATTAGAAAAAGCATCTGACAACAAACTCAGTGCGACTTGTCCTCTGCTCGCCTGCGCAGGTGGCAGTAACTGGGAGGAGAACCCAGGCAGCAGTAAGCGCTGAACGGTGGAGGACGAAGGTTTGACCTTCCGCTCCCTGCGACAGCCCGGGCTGCGAGGACAGCAGCGCGCTCAGCCCCGGAGGAGGGACCTGTCTTGCAGAGCTCTGCAAAGGGTACTCCGCTGTAGCCATATCCCTAATCCAACTCCGCCAGAAAGGAGGACAATAGAGCAGAGCCAAGCGGACAGGAGCCAGACAGACCGAAGGATCTCCTCCCCAAGGGGCAGATGAAAGAGTTCTCTTATCTAAATTCACCATCTCATCATGTGCCCTGATGTTATGAGACAAGGCTGTGACTCTGCAATACAAAACCACATGAAAGCATTCGACCACGGCTCTTTCATTCCCATATTGGAACTCTGCAGCTGCAAACAACACAGGCACCGGGACAACTTGGCTTCTCTTTCAACTGCTTTGAGCTTATACAAATCAGATGCCCAATCATCCTATGTATAAAATCACTCAAAATGTTCCCTCTGGAACTGAGGCTATTGTAAATAAAATCCAGAATGCACGACGATATTTCTTGCAGCTAGCACTTTTGGCTAGGGGAAAAGGGGGAGGGGGGGAAAAAAAAAAAAAAAAAATCAAATCCACTAGAAAAGAACACGCTGTTATTTATAGCTCAGGATTATCTCAGTAATTTGCATGCTGTGCTATCATTCAATTAGTAATGTAGCTAATAAGGGTCTAGACTCTAGGAAGCTGACATTCATGCACTTTTCAGGGGCTGGTACAAAGCTCTGATACAACAAACCTTGGACACTCCTCCAGCTACCAGCAAATTCCAAGACAGCTGTACCGACTGCTGCAATTTACAGCTTTTGCTCCTAATTAAGGGTCAGGCTTAAGCAGCAGAATATTCCCAATAGGGAAATTAAAAGGGAGAGTCTTCATACATCAGTGAAAAGTAGCTTGCTGAGAACTGCCTTATTCCAAGGGATGGAGGGAAGGTTAGTTTACTTTGGGATCAAGCTCCAGCTTTTAAACCAACCTGCCTTCCCTCCTCCTTGTCTGCAGCACACTAGGCTAGTGTGGTCAAAATAAAAAAAAAAAAAAAAAGAGGAAATTAAGTCGACTTTGTATTTGCCATGCACACCCAATGGCTCGCAGTGGTAAGTTAACAAGGGGAAAGCCCTTAAGTAGTAGTTATCCAAGTGGTATTCTAGAACTGGACAGAATAGAAAGAAGTACTAAGGATGGATGTACAGCTTCAAAAATAGAACAACTGTATTTCTGCAAACTTCTTTGCCAAAAATGAACTCACTGCACCAAAAATAGTATTTTCATATCTAGCCTAGGAGGTTGTTTCAACTTTTAACAAGTACCACAGAAGAAGCATTTCTAATAGACAGAAAATACAACCAAAATACTGATGTGCTAGGATAACCATCAGTAAAACCTCTTACTTCAAACAGCCCCTTTGTTTAGTGACCAGCCTTTTCAAACCCATAGCTGTGCTTAGTGAATTCCCGCAGCAGTGAGACACGTGCCCACGCGTATGCGCTGTACATACGCACTTGCAGGAGCTGGCAAATTCAACACATAACCACAGGCTAGATTAAGTGATGTCACCTTGTTCGTGGGTAACAAGAAAGGCCAGCTAGCTCAGCAAGTTTTGGGGTTTCCGTCAGCTTTCAGATAGCATCTCAGCAGATGAAGGCTGCCCACGAGGCACTGACAGCAAACACAGCAGCAAGAGTTCCCGGAAGCGTAGTACGCGTACGTATTTTCCTTCCTAAGCCCCGAGTTCCTCTAGGAAACCCAGTTCTTCCTGTAATTTGCCTGGGTCATTTGTTTTCTCTTGTACTCAGAAACAACCCAAAAATGCTGGCCCAGATACTGGAACAGACCTTAGTGCCTCCACCTTTCTACAGGGTTGAACACACACTCCTGATATTGCTTGTCAAAAGCCAGCACTGGTAGTCATACTTAGAAGAAAAAAAAAAAGGAAAAAAAAAGTTCATATGGTCTAAGCTGCATTAAGTTGTGCACAGAAAAGCTCCCGCTAAGGGCGGCCTTTGAGATAATCCATGCAGCAAGCGCCTGAATGAAACTGCCCGTGCAATGACAAAGCAACATGGTAGGACTCGGGGAAGCAGGGCTAAAGTGCAGGAATTCTCCAAGTCCCACTCATTCTCAGTGTTGTTTTTAGAACTGAGCCCTCCAACCACTTCTGCAGGATGTTTCAAGGGTCCCACCTGTGCAAAGCGCCGATTAAACACAGATGGAAACCTCCAGACAATCTCTTCAGCACATGCATACAATTTTTGCTTCCTATGGAAGGCAAAGGAATTGGCCCATTCACCTTATTTTGCAAAATTAAACACCCTGATGCTTCATGTTTGTATCTGTAAACATTTATGGTCAAGTAAGAAATATGTTTCAAAACATTCAATCTGAAAGTGCACTACAAGACATGGAATAAACCAAGATACTTTGTCAGAAACAGGCATGGTATCCAAGAAGTTCAAACAGGATTTCTTAAAAATTCAGAGAGCCTTAAAAGACACTTAAAAAAAAAAAAAACCAGCAAAAAAAAAAAAAAAACCAGCAAAAAAAAAAAAAAAACCCACACAAAAAAAACAACAAAAAAACCACCCCAAAAAAACAGTTAAGAAATCTGGGCATGAAAAAAACCTGAAGAGATAACTTGTGACTCTGTAAAAATCATATCCTATAAGAGACTCTTGACAGCACTCTTGAGTGCAGTGAATTGTAAGGAAAGTTCCACTAAACTAAACACTTAAAAAGACAGTTTAAGAACTGAAGGAGATGATGTATCCATTAAAAATATCCAGCTAGACCTGATATTATTAAGGATTAATTAGGAATGACAAAAGCTTGCCACAAAACATGGACTAAAAGACTCTGCAGCAGACAGAGTGACTCCTTCAAGGAGTAAAAACGATTATTTGATGTAATCTATCAATTTAATACTATGTCATTAGTCAAATGCATCAAGTCCCGCCATCCTAAGTCTCAAAATAAGTACCATTTCAAAAAGAACAGCACAAAAAAAAAAAATCATTGCAATAAGGCTATATTCCTCTAATCAAATCAGAAATGGACAATTTGATCTTTGGGGGCTGAGGAAGAGTTAACAGCAGTCCCCGCGAACAGCTCAGTCTTCTAGCACAACAAATCTCACGCTGCCCTCACTACAGTCAAGTGAGTTACTATGTAAAGGATATTCCCTCTCTTGAAAGTTTTTAAATAATAGCATGAAAATGTTTTAAGACAACAGTTTTCTGCAGAGTCACGTCTTGCCAACCTTAATGCTAACAGCAGTGCAAACCATATTTCCCATGTGCTTTACAACTGTGCGCAGCTAACTAATATTGCTTCAGTTCATGTGGCTTCAGTATAAAATACTTATTGCTGCACATTTGAAAGAGAGATGCAATTCTTATACAGCCCATGTTGGTAAAGCATCCGGTTGAATTCTGCCTCTTGTAGGCAAGTTCAATAATATAAAAACTGTTCTTTGATGCAGAATTTTTGATTTAAGAAGTAAAGCACAAGACACCACTTAAACAAGCATGGAATAGCAGTATAAGCAAGATTACGAATACATCTCTCTCCATAGATAGCTACTCATTTGAAAGTTAGACAAATATGAAGCCAACCATTCATGCTTTTTGTTGAATGCAGGATTCTAGCAAATCTGTTCATGCAGTCTTTTAATTCCCATAAACATGGAAAACTATCTTGACGATTACGGTGACTGAATTACGGATAAGAAAGTAAAAATGTAACCTTTGTTACTGCTATCAAGTGATAAGAATTTGATAAAGACCAGTATGATTTCTGGTTACTGTTTTTCACCCACTGTGTTCTACAGCCAAAAGCATTACTGACCACTTGACAATACAATTATTTTAGCACAGAAACAAAAACTGAGTGGACAACAGAACAAATACTTCCAACGCCTGAACCTCTCCTCACCGGCAGAGTGTTCGAGTGCCTGTACATGGAGAAGGCTCTGATCCACTGCTGATCCTGCCATACTAACGCTGGCAGACCCTGTGGGTTAGACAGTACCCTCTGTCCATCAAAAGAACAGGGTCTGCTATTTAACACAGTTCTCAGATATTGAGAGCTTAACTTTAGTATAAAGTTACCTTGAAGTGTGATTTGAGTCGCTGGTCTTTGTTGTAGTATTCCCAGACTGTATACTGTTCGCTTCGCTAGGAGGATCTTTCACAATATCTGACTTTGGTCTGTAAGAATTGGAGGGAAGAGGAAGAGTATGACGTCAGATTAACCGCACAATTAATGCACAGTGCTACTGAAATCACTCCACATTTAATAGTGCATCCTTCAAACTTACTTAGTCTTCTTGTTAGTGTTCTTCTTTGTAACACTTGGACTAATTTCCTTCTCTTTGTCAGGTTTTTCTTTGTCTTGTTTTTCCACTTTCTCCTTCTTCTCCTTCTTAGGCGGTGGTGGGGTTGCATATTGCTGGGCAACTTGTTGTGCCACCAACTGAGAGTTTATTCTAGGTTTTCTATAATGACAAGAAAGAGACATCTATAGTCAATGTTACACAGTAAAAATAACTTCACCAAAAGCAGCGTAAAAATTTATTTCAGCAACCAGGGAAGAATACTCCACTTATAAAGAACCAAATGGATGTCCTTATTTAATCTGAAGTACTACTGCTACTACCAAACAAGACAGAAATTTTAAAATTAAGACACACTCCAAACTGCTGTTTCATCAGTTTTTAGCCTCATCTAACATTCTTAAATATAATGCTCCCTTTCTTCCACCCATATCATGAGATCACAGCCAATTTTGGGGGACAATAGTGAAAAAGCAGCTTTCAAGAAGCTGCCAGCCACACACTGTGGCTACACTTTAAGAGAAGGAACAGAGAGAGTGATAAAAATAAGTTTCCTGATAAACATCGGTCTCCTTCATATCTTTCAATTTGATTTTTTCAAATGAGCTTCTGGTTCCCTGAAGCAGTGAATCTCACACAAATAACAAAGAACAAGAGAAGGTAACTGAGATGACTTTGTCTTGAGGGCTGGGACCAACGCTCACTGGCAGCAGCAGAGAAGACAAGCGGGCATTCAGGCTTCCACGAGGGAACGGCCGTGCCAGCCTCCGACACACCGTCTTCACACAATTGCCTACAGTCCCCAATGGTGCTTGGACAAAATACACAAGCAAACTGTCTTTCAAAGACTATTTCCATTTCAAGTTACGACTTATACAACAAAAAATAGCTTCGTATGTAACCCGTACCTTGGTTACCGATCCTCAGATAGTCTCACAGAAATTCGTACCTTCTTCTCTTCTGCATTCCTCATCCAAACTCTCACTCCTCTCAGCTTAACAACTCGAAACCTCTCCCTCCTGTCCTGGCATATCAAAAAGCAGTTTATACTCTGAACACTCTGACCATTCAGGATCGATTCGACCTCTTCAACATGACAGAATCATTTATGTTCCCTACTCCCACGCAGCTTAAGGGGGGGGAAGTAAACCAGGTTATCAGCTCCATTAGTGTTCCATTATGAGCTGAATACTAATGGCAACAGTTGCTCATGCTTGTCCATAGCCGTTATATTGGTCATAAATACAATTCAAATTTTCTGCCGAGATTAGACTACAACAGATTGTCAATGAAAGTAGTATGCAAGTACCATTAAGTCTACTACTGGAACACGGGAACCCAAGGGTTTCTGCTGCAGAGCTCTGTACCTGCACCCAGTGTTTACTACAAACACCCAGAGAGACTTTCTTAAGAAACTACTTAGTGGTTTCATGTGTTTTAAAAAAATAAACATAGAAAACACTAATTACTCACATGCAACATCTGCATTTAGAGATGATACATACAGATAATGGAACACCCAGAGAAATTCTACTCCCTGTCACAGGAAAATCCAAGTATCTAGTACGCCTCTCTCGGTGCTGGTTTTCTGTTTCATGGTACCAAGATGCTCTTACTGAAGCCAGATATACCCAAATATTTCATTTCACTTGTTCATTTCAGCTTGTTATAAAGTCTATGCAACAGGTTGCAATTAGGCCCCTGACCTGCCCCAATACAACTGGCATTTGGATTTTTCACCCAACACAGAAACTATAACTCATTTTATGCTCAATCCGCGTACATTTCTGAGTGAACAAAGACGATGTGGTCGTCAGCTATCACAACTATGATGCTGAAATGTTTTGCAGATCAGATCAAGCAGTTACCTGTTCCACAGAACAGCGAAGATATTTAGCATCCTCACATTTGAAACCCCACATACAGCAATTTCTGTCTGTATGACCGAGAATAAACACATAAGAAAAAGTGTTCTGGTTACATGGAAAAGATTTTTCAGATTGATGCAACCACACTAAAAGCTGACAACATTAGGTTGTGTCAAGCAACTTGCTAACCACCTACTCAAAAAAAAAAAAAAGGGGGAAAAAAGAAGAGAGATAAAGTGTCAAGAAATCTTCAAAGAGAGGGCAGATACCATCTCTTTTTATACATGATTAACCTCACCGCTTGAAGCTGCCACTTCTGCCCAGACTTACAGTTATTTGCTGTTTACACAACCAGCTAAGGCAGAAACCCGAGCCATTCGTGGGAAATCCCAATTCAAGAAGCTGAGAGCACCTTCACAGTTTTTCTACTTCGCATGACTGATGTGTCCGTTGGCGATGCTATTTCCAAGCCTTACATCCAACCTCTGCAGCTACCGAGCTGCTGTTCCTGTGGCGGGAGTGCTGCACCGTTTGAATGCAGAAACAAGTTTTTAATGGAAACTTCAACTAAAATAAAAAAAAATACATGCATAAGCCACATTGCATTTCCCTAGGGAAGGTTGGAATCCAAAAAAGACCAGCCCTAAAGCGCTCCTGCAGAGACACTTCGCCCTGTGCCCTCCCGCTCCTTACCTGTGCCTGTGACACCACACTGCATTTATTAAGTTTTATCATTTTCTGGTCAGCCACTGACATAACTAGCACAACTTCTGCAAAACCTGTATTTGCACATTCCTCCTTACAGGCCACGACGGCTCGCTGCTAAGGGCAAACCCCAAACTGAAAGGGAAGAGAGCAGGCAGCAGCGGGCAGGCAGGGGACCTGCCGATGGGCCTTCTCCTGCCACACCGAGGGAGGGAGCAGAAAGCTGCTGAGACTTTGGTCAACACTAAGCACGTGTCAAGATCTGCTGTACTACTAGAAGAGATTTATTTTATTTATTTATTTTTTTAACTAACGCAAATAATCCAATAGCTTTCCAATTCCTAATCTGGCCATTTCACTCACACTAGCAGCAAGCTTAGGAAAGTTAAAAAACACATAAGTTAAGCAACTGGCATACACATAGTAATGATAACAGGAGTAATAAAATCCTTCAAATAAGGCCCACACTGACACTACAGCCAGGATACACTGGTTACAAGCTCTTTACAAAAATGCCAAGCAAAGCAAGTAGAGCAGCGCATTTTTAACCACAGCAAACTATAACCATAGTAACCACAGTCGAGTGGAGTAGCTGCAATATCCAAAACTTGCTCCAAGTTCCCCTGCCTACCGAAAACACACTTCAAGGGCTAACACTGAACTAGTCTAGCACCCCTCGCGCAGACCATCCCTCCAGACACCGCTCCTGCCTCTCCAGCCACGCGTGCCATATCCCAGTCACGCTGTTTCTCAAAGCTGCCGCCCTCCGCACGGGCGTTACCAGTTCTTCCCCAGCTGTGACAGCAGGTTGCTCGCGCTGCCTTCTAGAAATAAGGAAAGAAGTAAATTCAATAATACTTTGCAGTGGATCTTAGTTATCTTCCCTTTCAGAATTTGAACAAGGAAGGAAAATAAAAATATCAGTGGAGAGAAACAAGCCTCATTCCCACTTGGGCTACAATGATTTAACATGCTCTGGCTTCTACCGCAGAACTTGGAGTCATAAGAACAGAAAGATCCCTTTTTTTCTTTTTCTGTTTTTGAACACCACAATGTGTTTGAGACTCCCTACCCTTAATTTTGTGTTCCAGCTGGCCTTTTTTTTCTTCTGTAATCTCAAAACAGAATGTTTCATTCCAAATACACCACTATTATATTAAAATCAGTTATCACTTGAGCAGAACAACCTGAACAGAAAGTTGAAGCCACTTCTAAATTCAGCTGCAGAAACAAGCGTCAACCATTTTTTAACCCCAAATCTGGTCAGCAGCTTACTTTCTGCCAACATTAAATGGTTCGTATAAACAAAGAATCCATCTGAGTGACAAAAATCAAATCCCAACTCAGCCTCTCCCAAGCTTTCTAACTAGCACTCGCACTTCAGGAATAACTATGTTGTCATTTACTAGAAAGTTGAAAGTATCAACATTACACACAAATCACAGTTAACAAGTCCCAACTTCCAAAAAATTATTTGAAGAGATGCAATATTTAGTATTACACTTGGTTCTTGAATTCCTAAGCAGACATCAAATGCTGAGCCACGATGCTCTGCTGCTTCTTGCAGGCCACCGGGTCTTCCCAATAAGAGGAAGAAGACGAGCGTTTTCCAGCTCTGTTCCCCGGTCCATGCTGGGTCCCTCTGACACCAGCACTGCCCAATGTCTGCTACAAGAGATTCTGCTTCATTCCCCCCAAACCTGTGTCCCTACAAATCAAAATGTCCTATTACACCTTGGAGGGCATCATTACTTAGGCCAACTCTGCACCTAGTATCAGGTGAGTGCTTTCAAAAACAGAGAAGCCACTACCGTGCAATAACACATGCCAGCAGATAATGCCAACAGATGAACAATGTAAGAACAAGTTTTCAGTGCAACCATCTGAAATGGGTATGTTTCCTTCTACCTGGACATTAAGGTAAAGTTACGCTTCGCTTGGATGATTTTCCCCTAATTTAAGTGACAGCCTGGGTAAAGACTCAACCATCAAGATCCACCACACTGATGTGACAAATAAATGAACATTATCTTTTCCTTTCTTCAACATAAAAAGGATTGTCTTCTCCCCCTCTAAGAGCAATTAAACTAAATAAAATTGTGCTTTCAAGGTTACGTTAGGACAAATACATTGTTTCACATTAGTTAAACTGTAGTTTACAACACAGGAGCAGATATTTGCACAATATATGGATGCATAAAAAAGCTGAAATATATTTGTCTCTTCCAAGCATTCGGCACCTAGGTCTTTACCATCAGCTATCATAAAAGGTAGTGAAGAGTATATGTGTGTGTCATTTAATAACAGATCTGCACAGAAACCTTATGACTGCAAATACCATACCCAAAATTGTCATATTAAGTGACAGCGGGATGTTTGGCTCATGGGAAGCAGAATAAAAGCAAGACCCTTCATCAAGGGCTCACTGCCTATGTTACCGTGCTCTTGAAAACAGAAAAAAAATATGTACTTTTAAGGTTCTGGCAAGTATCTCACAGTGCTTCACCACCTGCATTTTCTTCTGTATCTCAAAGCTTCCCCTTAAAGCCTGTCTCGGGACCAAATCCAAAGCACTGACACCCAGGAATTCAGCTGCTCCACTCCTAACCCCTGCAACTGGGCTTTGGAGTAGAGCAGCACAAATCACACCACACATCCAACACATGGTAGTTACTCAGACCTGGATCTCAACAGGGATATAGGAGGATAAGTCACACCATATTTTTCATGTGACCCTAATTTCTGTATCTGTTTGGGATTTCTTTGGCCCCACTGCCTTGAGAAAAGGCAAGCCACCCACCCCCTGCAGACACTGCGGAGCAGGGGCTTTATTATACCCACAGCAGCACACAGAGACCTTGAAGGACTCCAGCAATCCCCAGAAATGTGGATCTAATTACAATTGCTCTTACTTTCCTACAACTATGTTATCAGAAGAATGAAAGCGGCATCAAGTGGGATTTCAGAGTCAAAAGCCTCATGTAACGTGAAGTACCGAGGATTTGGATAATTTCATGCTGTTCTGGCTTTGATGCAAGAGGCGATACGGGCAGACCTCTGCACGGCTCGCCGTTTCTTTGAGAAAATGTGTTTCATACACTGTGCAGTGTGAAGTACATGATTATTTTAATAATCCTAGTCACACATTAATTTATTGTTGCTCAAAGAACAACAAAAAAACAAGACTAAATGTATTTACGTGAGTGTTTATGAAACAGTTAGTGCCAGACCAATCATACAATAAGCTACTTCTGAGCAATACTGTAAAGCAAGGTTAGAAACCCATGAACACATACCAAAAAAAAAAAAAAATTAACATCACCTTAAGAGTCTGACATCCAGAAGAACCAAAGCTTTGGAGAAATTAAGCCATAAAGGTGACAGTGCAAACACTCATTCTTGCATGTGTATTTTCCAGCTCATTTATGATGAGCACACGGTTCTTTTTAGCAACAAGAAAAAGGATGAATGGATAAATTGTCCTTAGTGCACAACTGCAAAGCAGTATGGAAGCTGTATACATTTATCTGAGAAGCTCTGCCTGTAATACAAAACCACAAGGAACAATAAAAACTGTAAATGACAACTATAAGGACAAACAGCAAGGAATAGATTGAGCAGTATTTTGTTGAAAGAATAGAGGTTTCCTTAAACACTGATATGCTAATGCTGTGTTTTTATTTGGAAGATAGATGTTTAGAAATAAAGGAGCTAATCCAAGGAACATCCACTTCTGGGCTGCAGGTGTTTTTTCACAGCATTGCCAGCAAGACAGGGTTATCTTTCAGCTGAAGAAGAAATCAGCATTTGCTCTAACCTTATGCAGAAGGGCACAGCAATGTGTTTGAAAGACTCTGACTGTTTGGTCTGCACGTTTGGGAAAAAACAGAAAGTAACAGCTTCACACAAACAAACAAAAAAATTGTGTGCCACAAAATAAACTAAGTACATTTTAAAGTGTACAGCCACTTCCAGAAAGCCTCCAACAAGTTATTCGACGTCCTCCTTGACCATCCAAGCCCGCTGACACCCATCTCCTCTGAAGAGTCAAGAACAGGCAACACAGAGATAAAGGAGCCTCAGCTTTGCGATAACTATTTCTGGCCACAACAACAAACCTTGAGCTGTTCAGATTTCAGAAGAAGAGTATTTTAAACTTTATGTTTGTCGACCAGAAGTTTGTTTTAGACTTCAGGTCATTTCTGATAGTTTGAACACCCCCATAGTACTTCTGGTTTTAAACTTTTTTAAAGTTCAAAATTATTCGCAGTACTTAATGTTTAGTCGTTTCACAAAGCTACCAGCTCCCCTGCCTTTTAGAGTCAAAACCTGCTTTTCTTCAATTTTCCCCCCATTTTTTTTTTTAATCAAATTAATAATGGGAAAGTTTTTAAAAGGAATGCAAGCTGCCACCTCCCTTTACACAATGGGACAGGCATTACTAGTCACTGCCACTGTAGGGTAGCTGAGCCTCTCTGAACGATGCCTGTAAAAAGAATAGTCAATTCTTACTAGTTACAGAAGCCTTAGCATTGCTTATTTTTAATTATTTGGGCATATTTACATCAAAGTGTAGAAATCCAAGAGTTTGATTCCAAGAGTTACCACTGCATGGATTCTGCAGCTCATGTTTCTGACTCTTTTAGTGAAAATATGCTAACAATCACAAATCCAGTACTAAGCGAGTTCCAGAACTGATCTATTAAACTATTTCAGTATAACTGCTCAACAGCACAGTGTAATAGCTTTTTCAATACTTTTACAGTTCTTTTTTAATATACGTTATTTCATATAATCCTATCACAAAATCGTCTGAAGGCAGGGCCGTAAGATGTTTTTGGAAGCAGCTTGACCAGAATTGTGCCATGCCAAAGCTGCAAGTAGTCACATAAGTTCTCAAAACACCCATTCTAATACAGTACAGAACTGAAAACCACAAATAACGTTTCTTGTAATTGGTCACATAGGCACTACCACAAATCCAAACATGAAAGCAAATTGGGACTATCAGTCTCATACCAAATTAAATACAAACCATCTTATATGGTGCTCCTTGCACAGCCAGACTTAGGACCTGGTGGGCTTCCAGCAAAAGAGCCCAAAGGTAGACAATGGGATAATTTGGGAATTTGTTGGAAAATTTTCAGTGGAGAAGCACCAGTGTTTGCATTTTTGCAAGTACACAGAACTTGCACAAAAGCTCTCCCCGCTCTCCCCAAGAAAAACCGATAAATCACAGCCTGGGCTTTCTGGTTAAAGAGTACTGAGCCAGAGATTGATCTTAAACTTAAGTCTTCTCCACCCCGTCTCACAGGCTCTGCTTACCTTAGTGCCCTGGGTCTCTGTTCTTCTCTACTACACACCCTTATAAAGAGAATTCAAAAAAAAGATCATAGAATGGTTTGGGTTGGAAGGGACCTTAAGGACCATCTAGTTCCAACTCCCCTGCCCTGGACAGGGGCACCTCCCACTAGACCAGGTTGCTCAAAGCCCCATCCAACCTGGCCTTGAACGCTCTCAAGGACAGGGCATGTTGTCTAACACTGTGCGGTGCACATGTTTTGGACTACAGGTTTATTCTGATGTGCCTCTGTGGAGGGTTCGTGATACCAAGTAGTGTAAACAGTAGCAACAAAAGCTCCTGTACATTCTCGAGAATGAAGGGCCGTCTGCACAAGGTCTTCTGCAAAACAGTGTTTCTCAAAAGCAACAACTCTCCCCTTCTGCAGCTATTTAATTTGAAATCACAAGATGGCAAAAGGAAGAGTTAAACACAAGTTGTTCTTCAGGTTTCTTTGATACCAGAGCATAGAGGGAAAATAGCAGTGATGGTGAATAACAATGCTAAGTATCAGTTATTGGAAGAGAGCTTGAGGTTTACTTAACCACTAATAGCAAAAAATTTAACTTACTATGTCTGCAGGAGACAAAACAAAAGTCATGCCGAAGTTTTTGAAGAAATACTGCTCTGTTTCTGCTTTCTGCCTGGAAGCCCAGGCGTTGCTGGCAGCCTCACCCATCCTCTCATCTGTAGCACCTATATGAGCTGCAACAGGAGACAATTTCATATCTAATCTGCAGCGGCTAACCAGCACCAGCGAAAGCCCCGAGGCTGTCCAGCAGACGCTCACCCTGCAGCTGCTTTCTCTGCCTAGTCCGAATCCCTGGCAGAGACCCGCTCCAACGACAGCTCCCGGCTGGTCTCGGCTCCGTCCCTGGAGCTATAGGTGGAGGCTGCAGCCCCGACACCTGCACTGCAGGAGCTTGTGGTTGCTCAAAGATATATATATATATATACATACACACACACACACACACATTATATTCAGCACTGCCTTGCTATTGTGTAGAGCTGTGTACACTGGTTAGGGTGCACCTGCATTCATCTGCTGGAACTAATTCCGATAGGAATATCCTTGAAGGATTACCTTTTTCTGCTTTCATTACAAAATAAAGCACGTTTCCTTAAACAAATAAGAAGTTGACCACCCTTTTAAATAAAGGTAAAATGAGTAAAGAACTGGCAAACCACCAAATTTACCACATTTTAAGCACGTTCTGGCGTTTGATGAGGAAGCAGAACTGTCCAAATATGCTTACAAGTATTATAAAGCTATTTCTGATTCATGACTATACATAAAATCTAAGACAAAAATAAATAGCCAGAACTACAGTTTTTCAGATGCTTACTTGATCCACTATTTTACATAAATAATAATTTTCTACTAAAATTTTTAATGGCCCATTAAAAAAAAACATCAGAACTTAAGAAAAAAGAGCACAACACATCTCTCCTGCTTAAAACAAGATTTGCAATACGTAATAGATTAAATTAGCATCAATTCCCAATTGCAACATCACCCTAAATTCCAGTTGAATCAGAACAATTTTACAACTCCCCTTCTTGCTTTCTGCCTAAGCATTTGCTTACCACCAGTAGCAGTTTGGTTCACGGCTAAGCATTCAGAAAAATGCATTGCCCCCTATTTATTTATTGCATTAGTAGGGAAAAAGTTCTACTGCAATAGAAAAGTTGTGTTAATATATACAAAATCCACAACTGAGTGCTTACAAAATGAGATGCAACTGTAAATGTAAAGATCACCAAGCCCGAACTTGAAAAGATGGCCTTGAGATTACGAAATCATTTTTCCTAGGTATGCGAATTTTTTTGGTCACCAGTAATTTTAGTCATACGTTGCAAGTGCTGCACAAGCTTCATTTCTAGAAACTTAATGCAACTGCCCTCATCACGTTATTGACCCATTTGCTGACCCACTCAGAGCATCAGGTTAATCCATCACTGAAAATTCAAATCAGTACTTCAGCAGGTTTTACACCAAAACGGTAAAATTTGTTGTGCAGCTGCTTCTGGTGTTTTCATCTCTGGACACACCTGACATGTAAATCATATTCCATGATTTACATGGACTTACAAAATTGTTATGGAAAATTCACTGATCTCAGCACAAAATTTATTCGCCTACCACCACCAGAATGATGATAAAACTAAGGCCATTTTACTTGCTTGTCAAAAATAAGCTGCTCTCACTAGCAAAAATTTGAGAACTGTTCATAAAGCTGGCAGCAACTGAGATGTGAATAATAAAATACTCAGATTTACAACAAAACCAATTACTTAAATACTTCTTCCTATTTGACTGTTTATTAAGCTATGTATACTCCCGAGGAAAGTGAAGAGGCTCAAAACCTCCTGTTGAGCAAAAAGGTGCAGTTGGCAATATGAGTATATAAACGAGTCTGATGAAAATTTAACATGTAGTTTCCCTGATGCAACTGCTCGTGGTTATTGTATTATAAATTAAAAGAATGAAAATCTGAGGAAAATAATAGTTTCAGCAACTCTAACTAAAGCTGAAAACTAGGAATGCCAGACTTGGTGTTATAAAAGTGCTTTATCACTGCTGCTAAAAAATATATATTTCAGTTTCAGACACTGAAATCTTGAGTAGCAACAGAAATTGTCATGTATACACCATCCTTTAATCCAGCTTGACATGTTCCACCCGGGAGCATCTGGCTCCAGGTTTTGGGATACTCAAGTTTCATGAATCAAAACCACAGTAGGAAAGAAACCAAACTTCGAGAATGAGCAAGAAAAAGAAGAGATGCTGAGAAAATGAGCTCTCTACAAAAAAAAAAAAAGAGATGTCAGTCAAATTCTGAAGTTGATCCCCTCCCCAAAAGTTTGTACTAGAACTAAAAAGTAAAATATTTCCAAAAGCATGCTGTTGGGTAAGCACGAAGAAAAACCCATAGTTTTCTCTTACAGGAAGATGAGTTATAAGAGCATTCTCTCTTTTAACATGCTCAAGGATCTCCAAATTTGAGCACGTATCGACATTCAATGGCTAATAACGTGGCATTGCATGTATAGTACCATTCCCAAAGAGGCTATTAAATGTAATTCTTTTCTTTAAGAGAAAATTTAATATGGTCTAATCTATATCTGCAAAATAATAAACATTTAAATAACGGGTCTAAAACACCACCTGTTGTGCAGCTAGAGCTGAATGAGATTTTAAGGTTTTGAAGCCGCATACCAGTATCATCGGTGCAGAATTTGTGTTTGGACAACACATTTCCAATATCCATAACTTTTATTAGCAAATGGAAGGCAAATTTTTTTACCTTTGAAACAAGATGAATTTCTATAAACTTGGAGACTGACATTTTAAACTTAGAGTCCAAGTTTTAGAATCAGGTCTGATGCAAATAGATCAGGAGTCTCTCTCTCTCTCTCTTTCTTTTTTTTTTTTTACAATCACTGTCACCCTTTTAAATAATACTGTCCTAATATCAGTACTGACAGGACTGAAACAGCCTATGAACCTGTGAGCAACAGCCACTAGCAAGAACTACATAACAGGGTTTCCAGCCACTTAAGCATAATGCTTAAATTTGCATAATACTTACTCTTTGAAAAATGCAAATAACCCCAATACCTAACCTGCGGACAGAGAATGATAGAAGCATGATAGCTTTGCTTAGAAACAACTAAGAAATTTCTACTGAGTAACTCTTTTGCAGAGTCCCCTGGCAACGCAGGGATGGACTGGTTTATCAGAGTAAAATTTCACTATGCTTGCATGACACTGGAACAGTGTATCATTAAAAAAAAAAAAAAAAAAGACAGACTTCTCTATCATTTACCAGCCAGGCTAAGTTCACGTAGAAGCAAAACGAGAAACTAACATTTCTACAACAGATGCTGAATACTCTCAATAGGCCCTAAATCTCTAGGGATGCCATAAAAAAGAGGGGAAAAAAAGCACCAATTGAGCAAGGCAGTAATTTTAATTCAGCTACATCAGACACTGCAGGCTCTACCTAAACGAGAGAAACTGAGTTTTTCCAGCAAGCAAAACCTCCTTTTTATTAAAAGAAACATCAATGCTAGGATTTCCTTTCATATGAAAGCAACATTTCAAGAGTCCTTGAACGACCAGGAACGCAGCTTTGCCGACAAAGCTCCAGCCTGCAGCAGCTATGCCATTTAAGAGACATTTAAGTCGGGGCTGCTGCGATGCAGAGCAGACGCTGCTCTGCTGCTGCCCGGGAACCCAACACAGCACCCAGCAGCAGCACAGGGAGCTGGTACCCACTGGTACCGGTAAGTGGTACCCGACCTACTCCTTCAGACACCTCTGTCCCAACACAATCTGCCATGAAATAGTCACTGTCAATGGTGTCAGAGGAAACCTTACTGTTCAACAAATCAGTTTGCTTTTCTAAGCACAGCAAGAAATAAAAGACACTCTGAAGGATGATGAGGCAGGCAGGCTTGCATTTTCAAAAGGCCACCCACCACGTGCTCAGAGGAGTTTTTTTCCCCCCATTGTGTCCTCTGAACACAATCTGATAACGGAACACAGACGTACAACTGACATTTTGGGGTGTCCGGCTCCATCTAGGCTATACAACGTGCAGCAATCCTGCATCTGCATGCTCTGCTGCCCCGGGAAAGCAGGAGAAGCCAGGCTCTGGGCTGCCATCAATAGCTGCTGCCTAAGCACCGTGGGAACAAAACAGCCCAAGAGCGCAGAAACTTTTGCTTTCAGAATTATTACTCCTGGGCATGAGGAACTGACCCAGATGGTTTCAAAATTTGCCAGGAAACAATATTACAATGCTCAATTCAAAGCTCTTCCTCCTCCCAACTAGAAAGCCTGAGAAGAAACCTACTTAGTAAACTGTTGGTTGCCTCCATGGAGTACCAGTGTGAGTTACACGCATGTGCCCAGCACATTGTAGGACAGGGAAACTCAACTACCTTTACAAACAAAACAAGCAGAGAGCACTATCCTACAGAACAAAAAGCCAGGAATAATTAAGTAAAACAACAGAAACATTTCTGAGTCCTCTGCAAGCCAACTTCTGATCTGCAGATGACAATAACTATGTGTCCAGACAAAACTTTTTTTAAAGAAAGTTTTCAGGTAAGGTAATCTTGAACCTAAAATGCTCACTTTATTGTATTGTTGACTGTATCATCACTGTTATCATCCTGATGACTACTATTTTGCAGTTTTGAATACACTTATATGGCTTGCATTTGTCTGTAATACATGCAGACACACATGCACAAACAAAAATCCTGAATTGCCATCATTCTGGTACAAGCCCCAAGGAGGGAAAGCAAGCAGATTCAGTTCAAAGTTCAATTGTGATTTTTTTTTTTTTTTTAATTCTTCAAAACAATTCTGGTGCTCCATCCTAAAGAAGTGGTTAGTCTCACTGAAAACTACCAGTTACGCTGTGAACCTGTGCCAGCTGCAAATCACTCCAACCGCCCTGGCACCATTATTTAAAGTCATTTTCCATTTAAAGAGTCTCACATCAGTGCCAGCACAGCCTTTCATTACCCATCCCACTTAATACCCACAATCTCTCCACAGCTCACTCGCTCGGTCTCCACTGACCAAGCAGCACACGGAGACTGATGTGCGGATTATTGGGATTCCTAATGCCTTTTCTCCCCGCTGGCTGAGCGCTTGGCAGCCTGCCTGACCCGCAACACGTGTGGGTTTGTCAGCCTAATGCACTATGTCATCTGGAGAGTCTCAGGACGAGTCGGGACCCAACGGTGTCCGCATAGCAACGGCCAACAGCTCCCAAAGCTTCCAGCTACTACGCTTTCCGGCACTGGTGGAGAAAGAGATACAGAAGTGAGTGTCTGGGTGTTTGCCACCTCTTGCTTTCTGAGAAGCAAAAATACAAGGTAAGAGCAATAGCACCCAGCACGGTCCTTTAACTGAAGGCTGGAGAGTCAACACAGGGCTTTCCCGTTCAAAACATCCATCCTCACTTGACTGTTGTCTTGCAATGACTCAAGATCTGCACGTAAAGATTCTGCATTTGAGTAACAATTTCCCCCCCCATCCCTCCAAGCTCCATAACCCACCTTCCGTTAACTAAATAATGACAGTGAAAATTCAGAGATATGGGCTCAAAAATGAATTGTGACCAAGTCAGTTGTCACTCACCAGTTTAAAAGGTTGCTATTAAATTGTACCTATGCCCGGCATTTAGTCAGGGCAGAAAGAAATGAGGCTTGGGCCTTTTTCTATATAAAAGATACACTGATGTATTTTCAAGTGTGAGGAAATACATCAGCCCTGTAAATCCCGCTGTAAATTCATACAGGATGAATATACAAAAGGAAACACCACACAACATGCAAATATCAAATAAATGCAAATTTAACATCACGCCTAACTAAGAAGTTTAATGAAAGTGAAACTGGTTTGTAGATGAATGAAATACAGAAGCTGGTGGAGATGTTACTTGGAAATGGAAGAAAAGAATATGCAAAGCACAGCTGAAGTTTCACTTCCTCTGTACAACAAAATACAACAGAAAGCTTAAGCACAGCACATGGCACATGCTCTACAGCCTCCTCAGACACCACATGCTGCCCATACACAAGTTTTCCTACTTTGTATCTGATGTCAGATTACAGATTTTTTGTGAATTATCTGAGCAGAGAAAGATAAAGATGATCAATTACATAACTAAAGGGCTTTTTAGACAATATATTATAAACCTCTTTTCTCCTAATAAACGCATACTAATTATTTTATAATAGCAAACGCAGTAATAAAACAACTAAAGGAAAGTCTTGAAAAGCACTGCTAAGCAGTTCAACTGTGTTGTGTTTGGTTCAGGTTCAAGCATACCATCCAGCTCTCAGCATCACAATATCCAGGCACCTCGGTCTCAGGTGTATTTATCAAGACACCCCTTGGTTAGGTTTATTTCCATTTAACTAAGGGGAAACTCTGACAAACAGCAATTTGCTCACTTGCGGATGACTACAGCAGAAGAAAATAAATGAAGTTTTTCTGAGCCCCAGGACTACTCCACACTGGCAATACAAATCTACCAGATTTGAGAAATTACTTGCTTCTAGAGATTTACAAAAATGACTCTGTGAGATTCTACTATGTTATGTTGCTTCCTCCTCTAATTTCTTCCTGGATTTGTGCAGCTAATTGCTTATCACCAGAATTTCCAAGTTAAAGCAAGCTAAAAACAGAACCTTGTTTTTACTCAAACGCATTACGGAAAACAGCGTGGACAGAGTTGAGCAACCACATCCTAAGGAGCTCATACCCTCACTCTGCACCAAAACGGGGAGTGAAAAGACCAAAAGCTTTCGGGGCTAGCATAACTTCGTGAGCAATTACACACATACAAATCATCTAGAGGAAAACCCAGAAAATATCTGCTCATCATCACCTCTTCCCATAATCTCTGGGGTCACTTGCATCAACAGCAGCAAGTGCCAGGATTCCAACCAACATAAAACTTCCCCATCCAGCTGCAGTGCCCGCCTGAGACAGCCCTGCCCGCTCCTGCCAACGGCTTTTCAAACCCACCAATTCCCCCTGGTCAGCTCTGGATGCAGCCACAACGTCAGCTGGGTCGACACCGATGCAGCGGCGAAGAGCAATGAAGAAGGTCGTGAGCACTGAATCCCTGGCACTGGTATTTGCAGCCTGACCTGGAACCCCAAAAGTCTATTTAACATCTTTAAAGACTGAGTGGCAACTTTCAAAACCATGTAGGCTTAAGTTCCCTACCTGAAAATAATCACTTCTGCTAGAAAAATTGGGGGTACGCAGGGCAGGAAAGGTTGAGGCAACCACCTTAATGCTGCAATAACACAACTGCTCACTTTTCAAGTAAGTTTCCTCAGAAGAAACTAAAAGCAATCAAACAACACAGAAAAACGCATGGAAATTATCATTACGGCACAAAAACAAAAGCAGAAAAGCTTTTATGTGCCTCCTTTTAACAAAACAAAGTCTAATTTTGAAACAGCTGCTTCACAGACTCAAGCCCACGCCCTGAGGCAGGGGATAGGTTTGGTTTTGTTTCTGTTTATTTCACAGTTTCCCTGTTTATTCGGCTTCTTTCCTCTCCTGGTGGCAGCCAGGGCAAGTGGCTTTATCCAAAACCAACAAGCAGTTGTCGCCCATGACAGCCACTCCACGCTGTGCTTTGAAACACAGGTAACTACATTCTTCTGAACTTAGAAGCTTCAAGTCTTCAAGGAAAAGGTAGCAAGTCATCCCAGAACTTGCTTGAAAAAAAAGAATTCCTGTTTTTTTTCCCCAAGTGTCATATTAAGCTGAAAGAAGGCAGTGAAGGTGAAGAGGGAAAAGCCAACAAGTTACACAGTCTAAGCCTGATGTAGCTTAAATGCTACTTACGCAACTGTTAAAAACCCAGAAGCACAAGTTGGAGGAGAAGTCTCTGCTCCTTCCCTGGAGGCTGCAGACATTTCCCAGAGATGCTGGGTCACCAAATGCTTGGGAAGCGTCCGACTTCTCTGCTTATGGACAAATGCACTGCAGTGGTGTTTCAGCTAATACATCCCACGCTGACGTTTAACCACAGTGATACCAATTCCATCAAGTTAACAATTTTTGCCTCACACAGGCAAAGGACTGATTTACTGAGGGACTGGGGCTGAAGGAGGAGTAACAACATGAACCTTTTAAACCCACAGTTGTAGTAGGAACCCTGGACAGTGGACATCCTTTGCAAACAAGTATGCTCACTTTGACATCGATGGTAGAGCTGTTATACAGAGATTTCCACAGAAAGAAGGCATTTTGACAGAGCATAAGTCTTGCTCTACTTCCTTTGGGAAAGGTGTGCTTGCATTAAGGTGTAAATCCAGGTCTACAGTGCTATCTCAGGAACATCCAGCCAGCAAAAAAAGGAATGTGATTGCAACGTATATAAAACACCATGCTACTCGTGATACTGTAATGTGGCTAACGGTAGCAGCGCTGGGATCAAACACATCTGACGCCAGGAGAGGACTTCAAAGCCCCACACTGACCACAGTGAAGCCTGTGTCTTGAGCACGTGCTGCCACCAGTGTCAGCGGTGGTGGCCGTAGCCAGAGTACAGGGGAGCAGTCACACCGGCTGGCTGAGCACATCTGATTCTCTCTGCAAGCCGTAGTCCACATTCACGGTTGTGTTTTACACAGCAAAATAAAGCAGTAAATGTCACATGGGGCAAAATGAGCAGCAAGGTCTTGATGGTTGGGGTTATGGCATGGACTGAAACAGGAATCACTGGCAGGAGGGCATACAGATCCTGTGCCGCTATGTCTTCAGCATCGTCAGGAATTGTTCTGCGGCCACGCACGCATTTGCTGTGCGGATACACCTTCAGCCTGAACAGTGCTCTTCCCTCACCACGCTGCACCAACAGTCTCCCGTTCCTCTTGAGTAAAGGTCTTCACAGTAACAGCTAAAGCAAGTTTCACCAGAACAGACAGACTCCCAAAGTATTTGATAAAAGTAGTCACCAAAAGAAGATGTTTTCTTGGAAAAGTGGATTTTTAATTCAAACAGACATTGTCTCTTAAAGGCTACCATTTCAGTGACTGACATGTAGTGACATAAAATACCTGATAATAAGCTTATAAAAAGAACCTTGAACCATTAACTCTAATGAAGCTGGCCCGTTAACGAGCAGCAGACAAAGCATGCACAGTGCCCACTGTAAAACCAGGACGCAGGCCTTTCACAAATTATTTCTTCACTGCTTCAAAAACAAATAAAACCACCACAGCAGCTTCACAGGCATGCTCATACGCTGCTTTTATAAGACAGGTTCCAACAACAAAATCTCTTTTGTATTTTTCTTTTTTTTTTTTTTTTTTTTTTAATTCCAACAAAAATCTAGGTTCTTTGAGAAAATCACTCACCTAACACAGAGTCTAAGGTGCTGGGGTTGGTTGGTTTTTGTTTTGGTGGTGGGTTTTTTTTTTTCCCCCAGAATTCTACAGACAAGCGAAGCAAAGCTCTCCGTGCAGTTAAATGATTTTAATCCTATACGCACACACCCTCTACACTGTATACAGGTGCACAAACAAGTTGCCTGGCTAACAAACACTCAGGGATGAGTAAACCTTTTGGATGCTGCAATACCGATAACTGCATTTTACAGAAAGCAGCAGCAGCACCAGTAGTACTAGGGTCGCAATGGTCTGCTGGTTTAAGTTCAACAATTCCTACAGGAAGATATAAGCTTAGTCTAAACCAACCCCATGTAGTTAAAAAAAACTGACCCTCAAACTTGGAAGCCTGCTTTCAGGGCAACCACGCAAAACTGGACAAGTTATTCTAAATACTTTGTACATTACTGCAATCACAGCATCTCTCAAATTCTTTCAACCTGGATAAGATACTTTTACATCAGTTGAACCACTTTTCGTACTCATCTAAACTTCCCCTCTTTTCAAACTCTCAGGAGCAGCCCGCCCATTGCACAGGTCTGAGTGGGTAAGGACCATCCCTGCTGCCTTGGGACAGCAGCGACGGCAGAAGCCTGGTACGCAAACACGCCTGGAAAAGTAAGAGACAGTGAAAGAGGCTGTGAATTACTAACACCTGCCTACCCACTGAAGTATAATTGAATGACTGCTTTCCTTATTCAGGGAGGTGCAGAAGAAGTACAGGTCTTCTCATACCTCAGATGTGAGTTTAAAGCGCTCTCAGTTGGCAGTAACACACAGAAAAAAGTCACCAGCTGGGACAATTAACAGCTTCATTTTGAGCCTCTTGTTCAAGTGAATAACTCTTCTACTCAGACATACTATGGGAAACAACCCTTTCTCAACTGAACAGATATATTCAACGCACTCAGCTAAAACCCAAATGTAAAACCTGTAAAGCCCCCGACGTTTGGAAGCAGGGAAGTGGGAAGGGGACGAGGGCTTCAGCGTCCTCCTGCCATGCCAGAAACAGTCCACTAAATCAACTCCTGCTTTTTTAAAACCAGATTCCCAGGGAAACTCAAAACCAAGACCATGCATCAGCCTGTAGAAGAGAAGGAGAGATGTCTACAACATGAGTTATTTCAGGACACGCAGAGACATGTGAAATGGGACCTAGAACTTAGTGTAAGCACCAAATCCTTAAATGAGATGTTGTAAAGTAAGGTATGGGTAGATTTCACCTAAGATGTTGTTTACCAGAAATATTCCAGGAAAAATGTATTTCAATTTAATAGACCTATGTTGATTTTATCCACAGTGTCTATCTACTCAATCACCATTTCTCAGAATCGGATGCATGGTGGGAATTGAACTTCTTGGTGGAAACAGGTGTGAACATTTGTTGGGAGCTGCGTTCAGTTCTGCCTTACCTCTGTTATAAATAGAATACACCTTCATTAAAACCTCTCTTCGTTAAAACATCTCAGTTGTGGCATTTATTTCGTGCCACTTACTGCTTGGATTTAAAAAAAAAAAAATTACACTTTTTCCTATAATATACTTCACACAGTGGCTGAAAAGACTGCTTGCATAACGAGTATTATGCAATTTCCCAAATAAATAATACCCTTGTAGGGGGGAAGATTCCAAAGTCCCGAAGATTTTCAAGGCTGCAGATTTGGCCTCAAAAGCAAAGAGTCTGTAAAAACTGCATGCCATCCCAAATCTTCCTGGTTATTACTGACATCACATCAGCACATAAAGATCCCATCAGCAACAATGCTCCACTATGCATTAACAAGACAACCTGGCAAAATACATGATTTACCACCACAGTACCATCTCTAAAGAGGATGACAACAGCTTAAAAAAAAAAACCAACAAAAAAACAACAACAAAAAATCCCACAAACAGCATGAATGCAGTTAAGCTTATAAAGCTGTGCTTTGGTTTGGATAGCTTCTAGTCCTTACATGGTTTTATTAGATCAGTAAAAAAATAAGCAAACAAACAAAAAAAAACCCACCCAAACCCAAATGACACACACCCCACCAAAAAAAAAAAAAAAAACCAAAACGCAACTTTATTAGTCATCTTCAGCCCAGAGTACTTTGCCAGTGCAAATACAGTAGTAGAGCATCTCAAGTGGAAAAACTACCCTAAGAAAAAAGGCCACCAAAATACCATGCAACTGAGTGATCATCAAGATGTTTAAAAAACAAACAGCCCTCACACTGTAAACAAGCACATACTTTAAGTCACAAATGGTCCAAGTAACTCAGAGAGAGCAAACACAGAAGTAGAAAAGGAAGTCCAAGTGGCAGCACAAAGAAAATTAAAAGAGCAGGGGATTTGGCAAACAGACCCCAGTGCCCACCAGTCCCCTACCTTCACATTTTGACAAACAACTTTCACAGGCCTGAAAAATTTTTGCTTCTCCTTAATTTTTTTGTTGCTTTTATGATTCAGCCTTTCCTCTTCCCTGGTGTTTCTCTCATCTCCGCTCGGCCCCCAGCACACAGTGCTGGTGGTCCCAGCACACTCCAGCTCTCGACAGCCAACACTGATGCTGACCCTGTTCTGGGAAAGTCCACGTGCACCAAGCCCTGCTCCAGCCGGGAATCTTGGACCCCCACCCAGTGCACAAATGCAGCCTTGTGTTTGCACTGAAAATAGGCTGAAAGTGAAGAAGTGATTCAGTAAGTAAAAGCAGCCCATATAAGTTTAAACTCATTTTCCTTGAAAATTGAAGAGGTCCATTGCAAGTTTCGGATCTTGGAGTTTCACCAACTTCAATTGGGTATGAGGGAGCAGAGAAGAGGGGCACCGAGTTTTGCAAAAGCAGCATCCATCCTGCCAGAAACTACAGCCATAAAATTACACTTTCAACTGAGCTAATCAGCCACGTTCCAAACAGAAGCTGCATTTATCTCCCCAGAACAGCAGACTTTTTTTCTTAATTATCCAAGGTCAATGGCAGTGAATATTGAGCAAACTGACACTCAGCAATGTAGATACAAAACTGGAGGGTATGCAGCCTTACATTTTCTTAGCGGTAGTATCACATTTTATTACAAAGCTGCTCCATTTAGACGTGAGAATTACTTTCTAATTAATCACCAACCAATACGTTTGATAAGGTACCTTTTTAGAAACAGAAATACCAAGTTCTGTACCAGCAAAATTCTGCCTTTTCCACAGAATCACTGAGGTGCAAAAAACCTTTAAGATCATTGAGCCCAACCATAAAACTAACTCTGCCAAGTCCACCACTAAACCATGTCGCTGTCACATTTGCATGTCAACTAAGAGAAAAAAAATATTTTAAAATGTTGGAGTAAAGCATAAGGGTTTAAGCCAACAGAAGCCAAGGGAATAATAATTACAGTAATTTTTTAACAAACTCATCCAGAATTACAGCAACGCCTCAGAACTTTGATCATCATCTTTATGTGCTTAAGGTACTCGCAGAAGTTAACAACTTGAAAGCATCACACCCCCGGTTCAATATCTACAAGATGGGAGGTCTCAGGTGCACAGTCTCCTCTGCTGCCTTGCTGAAATATGTAACTTTTCCAGACAGGTTCGAGCTTGTTCAAAAACAGAAACTACTTTGGAAATCTTAATCACCATTTCAGCTTCCCTAAAAACACACGTGGTAAAGGGCTGACAGAGTTTTCTTAGTACTGTATAACAAAAAGGTAGTGCATAATTTCCCTGAAATTTCTATTCAAAAATGCAACAACAAAAATGCATAATATTCTCATAAGCTGAAGAGTTATATTTCAGACAACATCCATAATTACACAGCAACTGAAGACTTCTGGAATCACAGAAGCAAAGAGTAGCTCCAACAAGCCTAAGGAGAGCCTTAGGGTTCTTGGTTTGACCCTGTCCTGCTGCTGCAGACATCAGAGAAAAAGGGGAGGAAGGGGAAAGGCGAGAAAGGTGCTTCCACACATCTCATGATGAAACCAACACAACAGCAACAAGTCTGCCCTGACTGTAACGGTCCTGGGAAGAAATGCATCAGCTTTTAAATGCCCGGTGGTCCTTAGGCAATGCAGGGATTGCATGGGGCTGTATTTCTTTCCAAGTTATGTTCTAGTTTCCTAAGCTTGATGACATTATATAACTATTAATTACATTGCTGTTCAGCATGCTTTTAACTGCAACATTCAAACTGCTTCCAGTAGCTCACTAATCCAAAGTACAATCCTCTTGACAGCGACTGACAGGTTTGGAGTATTCAGTTCTAGCTGAAAGGAAGAAAAAAAACCCAAACCTCTCCAAGATCTACAAAACAATCGAATCTCCTGCCTTTACAAGTGATGAACTGAGATACTGAACAATATCCCTGCTGACCAGACTCACAGCTGGGGCAGGGGCTGGGACACGCTGCCGCTGGGACTCCAAGCCTTGCGTTAACGCACTAAGTAGCTCGCTCAGCGCAATGAACGGCAGATGAGGAGCAGCTCAGACCTACAGAGTGGTAAAACACAGAATGTGGATGAAATATAGAGAAGTTAAGAATGGTGGGCCTGGTGAGGCAGCAAGCCGCTGGGATTGGCATGCTGATGTGGTGCCATTTTGGGGATTTTCCACCCTTCTGACGGCACAGCTGGACACCATCGGGTGCCCGCTCCGCTAGTCAGAGAGATGACCCCCGCAAAAGCTGGCTGTGCTCGTACCTCAAAACCCAACATCCACCCATCCGGGAGCAGCCGGGCAGCTCTGAGAAGCAGCTTGAGTCACGCTGTGCTAACACAGCCAAGGAAGGTTTCTTCCCAAAGGCCACCTTTAGATTTTAAGAAAAACAGAAAATTGGGTCTCTTTCGCGTCTTCGTTATCACAGACATTGAAAGGTTTCAATCATCAGCTACCAGACCCAGCAGACCCCCTCCTCGGACCCGTGCTCTGCCTTCGCCCTTCCCACCCACTCCGCCAGCATGAATCCTCCTTGCAAGCTCCAACACAATTCTACATGCATTATTTATCCCTCTTGCTAAGTCATGCAGTGGGATAATTACTTAACTATTGTAATGATATTTTGCAATGGCTGTACTCTATTATTCTAATTGAGTTTCATAGGATTGCTTTTGCTGCATGTTTTGAGCAAAAGAGAATATTTTCCTGGAGTATAAAAAGCTAAGTTTGACATTCATTTTAAGCTTAAGAGTTGGATGTCAAAAGTGAATTTTAGGAGAATATTAATGTATTCTTAATTAAAACAATGTTGATATATTACTCAGACTTTTGCCATCTCTGCTAACAACCACTGAAGACATGTTTTTTCATAAATCTAATGAAATATAAAAATAGTTATTAACTATCTGTAAGTGTTAATCACAAAGTTTTTTTTCCCTTCAATAGGATGTTGTTTTCCTTGTAAGATTTCAGTTAGCGTAATTACCAAACATTTGAAAGGTGAGAGATCTGCAACATTTTTATTCACAGACTAAAAGCTTAAGTCAAAACACATTTGCACATCTTGCTTAACATCACATTAAATTTTACTAAGATAAATGCTGAGCTTAGGACTCGGAGAATTGTTACAGTAAAACACTAAATAAAATCAGTCCTTTCCATATACTCAACATGATATAAGCTACAAAGCAGAACAGCCCAATTAAACAATTATTTATGTCTCCCTAGCCCCAGGATACTCTTCAGGCTATGCATGATTCAAGATGTACTTTTAAGTTTTGTGAAGCGATGAATAGGATTTCAAAAAAACAAAACAATAATCCCAGTAGTTCAAAACTGGTAAGAAAACTTTTTCTGCCTCGAGCCAGAAATTCTTCCAGGAGGAACCTTACTTTAAAAGCTGCTAACAATAATACTCCGAACGAGAGCAGGGAGGAAAAGCAGCAAGCTACTGATAATTGACCCATCTTACCTACTAATAACCTGCTGGCTATATACGCAAAGCCATGGATACATCTCCATGCAGAAGGAATATAATCTTTTTGATCCAAGTGAGCACACAGATATATGAGGACTGGCATATTTGTACCATAATATCAAAACCAAGAATTTTGTACAGTTGGCGGTAGAAAGACTACACTTCAGACAGATGAGACTCATCGAGAACTACAGCCCAGCAAAATTTGATGATTATCTTTAACTTTCTGGGTATTTTGTTTCTGTCTGCTTAAAAGCAAGAAAATGTTTGGTCACCATCTAAGACACTTGAAAAAAACCCACAGATCCAAAGTTTTATCAGTCTCGAGCCCTGTTGAAACTTTAAAGGCTCCAGGATGACAGAGCAACGAGCGATCTGAGGAGTCCTGTGCTTACATGGACACAGACCAAGCTCTTCCCCTGAGTATCATCTAGGGCTTTATACAATGCAAGTCATTTCTCAATTCTTTTTTATCTATTAAAAATATCTCCCTGGGAAAAAAAAAAAAAGAAAAAAAAAAGAGTAGTCTTGGAACAAAGCAAGATCACAAAAGATACCCGTGCTAAGTTTCATGTCAACTTATTCCCTCCTTGATGCATCGGACTCGCAGGTCTGATCCAGCCCTTGCAGCTGACAACAAAGTCCTGCACTGACTTCTGCAGCCTCCGGACACAATTCAGAAAAATCAATGCAAAGAGCAAAAGGTCACATTCTCCACCAGCGTCAACTATACCTGTCGAACCAAAACGGAATTGCAAATGCTAGCACACTCAGAAATAAAGCAACCGACAGCTATTAAAGCAATGTTGGCACCTGTATTCCCACATCCATGACTAAGTAAACCTGTTCCTTACGCTATATGCCTTTGTGTTTAAAAAGAAAAAAAAAACACACCAAAAAAAACCCCAAGCACCACTCATGCGTGTGACAGGCTTTTAAAAACATGTAAGTGTAGTACATACAGAATTCAGAGTGCCAGTGGGAAAGTCAGTCTGGCTTATAATGCAAAAAAAAAATAAGGCAAAAGGCGAAAAACTGAAGAGATGGAAATAAAACCAAATTACTGCTAGCTGTTATGTCTCACTTTCCCTGCACATCTGGAAAAGCCCCAAGAACTGGCACAGAACTGTAACAGGTACTTTATCGTGGACCATCTTCCCTGACTTGCTTGACATGCCTGGCCCTTGGCAGAAGTAAAGCCTTTTCCAAACACAAGCCCTGAGACTGTCCTCACGTTTTACATCTCTATAAATGCATATGCTGAACTTGGAGGGGCGATCTCCCATGCGTTTTACAAGGTAGGCAGGCAGCATACGGGCATGACGTTCTACTGCCCTCTTCACTGTTGATTTTTGCATCAATTGCTTAATTTGTAATTGGCAAAAGTGTCATCCTCTTCATACAGACAGGGAAGCGTTTGTTTATCATAAAGTTTCACTATGGCTTCTTTGAATGCTGGTTGAATAACAGTGACTGTCAGCACAGCAGTGTAAATTCCCAGCACACACTTGTACGTTCCCAGCTGATGCAACCTAGGAGTCTCAACGAACCCCCCACAGGTTTAAACTTCTGAATGCAAATGCGTAGTCCCAGCTTGTAGAGGTGCTGCGAAACTGCAACTGTCAAGAAGTCATTTAACGAACCTCAAAATTTCAGTTTGAGCTCTGGTATTACAGGCTGTCCCTGTGGATAGCCCCATTGTCCCATGGACACTAATAATGCGCATCTCAGATCCATTAGATGTTCTTGACCTCAGAAGTTAAGCAACTTACAACTAACTTGAGTCACATCCGGTAATAAGTACTTCTAATTAATGACTCTTAATTGCTGCCAGAGTACTGTATTTCCACGCCCATGGTTAAGCACGTTCCTTACTCTGCTAACCCACATGTACAATTGTGCAACAACCCCATGCCTTTAGTAGCCATCCAGCACACAGCTGTGCCATTCCTCCGGTGCTTTAGGAGCACAGACACTGCTGTACACGATGGTGAAACGAAGTGTAAAAGTCTACCCACCACACCATTCCAACAGTTGTATCATCATTTGTTTTCTTGCTGCTCTTGCTCTTATTTTTAAACAATTATCTATACAGTTCAGAGATAGGCAGATAAACATTGTTTTTAAGTCTGACTTCACCTGCAGTTTTTGAGAAAACACTTCAGGATTTGAAAGCGTTTTCCAAAAATTAGCTTAACCTCCAATAAGCTGCATGTGGTAGGGACTTTTTACTATATTTGCTTTATAGACAGGTAAACCTACGCACGTGACTTACCAAACTGTCCAGAGTCACAGAGAGTTAAAAGCTGGAGGGGAGGGCAGTCCCACAACAAGCAGTGCCCTGGGTGCCACCTCTCCACTTGCAGTGCTGGCGGGTACACAGAAACACCCATCAGCCATCCAGAGTAACGTTTTTCTGCCAACATTTATAGTTTCATTGTATGTCACGTGGGAATTAACCATCTCTGGATACCGAGATACTGCTTATACAAGGTTTGCAGCCCTGTATCCCATTACAGAAGCACTCTTGCCCACCCAGGCGCAAACCCACACTTGTTCTTGATGGGATCACTGTTACGGCAGCTCTGCCGAGAGGCAAGAGCCCCAAAACGATCAAAGCAGCCATGGAGGAACAGCTACTTGCAGGTTAACTTGTCCTCCCTGGGCAAATGATGATGCCCACAGTCTGGAGCACACCAAGCTACCTTGAAGTTAACTTATTAACTGCCACTGCACAACGGCACACCACCCAGCTGTCCCTCGGACAAGACACCCAACGCCATCAGACGCAACTAGAGTAAATTCTGCAACCCACCAACTTCACTTTCAACGTATCTCCTCCGATTAAGACATACCATCCTTTGAATCCCACGCTGGCATCAGGCAGCTGCCAGTCTTTCCTACACACGTCAAGCTAGTTGTGTGTAAAACACAATTTTAAAAACTGCCAGGCTGTTCTGTTTTCCCTCTACATGTTTAGGGATCACCTGCGTTTCTCTCTACTCAATAAGCTGGAATTACTTCACATGCACTTCAGTTTGGTTTGCGTTGAAGAATCCAGAAAATCTGATTCGTTTTTCAAGAGATCCTTTGAACAGAGATTCATGAGACCTCATCCAGATATTTCTTGCAGAATCTCTTAGAACCACCAGGAAACTTTTCTTGTAGGTGGACCAAGATTTGTAATGAATGCTTGACACACGAGTCTAGTCAGTAAACCTGTCATTACAGATAAGTAATATAGTAAGATAACAGATAAATAATACAGATAAATAAAAGACACATAATTCCTCCAAAATAATTCACCATATTTATGACAAGCGGTTTTAGGCAATACAGGTTTACAAATTGCTAATACTATGCCGAAACATTTCCTAAAGCTTATTAAATATTTTTGTTAAATTGATCCACACCCATGACTGTTACAGGTAACAAATGAAAGCGGTTTTGTTTCTCCATAAGGAACCTGTAATAACTGAGCAATAGCAGCAAACAGGCACCAACCAGAGCTCCCGCACAGTATTAGCATTACAGAGGAAAGCCTCCCCTTCTGCTGCTAATGATGTGCTCTACCCTGTATCCCCAGGAGACGAATGACTGCACTGGCTGATTGACTCCATCACAGGGCAATCGTCCATCAATGTATTGCCTCTCTTACTGAAATCTCATCTTGGGAAGAGAAAGTGCTCAGTACCACTTCCGAAAAAAAACAGTGAAAGCACTTTCAGAATAAGAGCTCCAAGATATATAATTAGAGCCAAATGTTGCAGCAGAAACACACATTTCCAACAACCTGAACATATATGCATGCTTTGTCCAACCAGGACAAGTAAGATTTATGCCCTTCTGCTGATCTAGATGAGTTTTTAAACAAAGGAATGAAACACCTCCCATAGACCTAAGTTTCTTGATCAAATTAAAACACAGTGAATACAATCATACAGAGTAAAAAATAGCAACCCGAGGATATTAGGTAGCCAACTCACTAAAGGGTGAATTCCAGCCTCAAATCACACTAACATCATACTATCCCCACTGACACCTGAAAATAGAAGTAAAAGAAAATACAATTCCTTCCATGTACTTATTTGGTACACAGATAAAAAAAAAAAAAAAAAAGGGGAGTAACCCTAGTCAATTAAGAACTACCCTTATAATTTAAAGAGTACTGAACATTCGGGGCCCAGGGGGCAGGGGGTAACCCAACACTCCACACTCACCAGGCAGCATTCTGATCAACTTTGCAACATCACTGAAGCCACCAAATCCTAGTACTTCTACATCCTCCATCCACCTCCCCGATTCAAGCACATTAAGTTGCCCATGAATTACCCGGAAATAGTTCCACCTGCACAAAGATAATTTAGTTCAGGAAAAATATTTCAGATTATCATCAGTCTGTCTACTCAGCAATATAAATCTGAAGGCAGCTTTATCTCAGGCAAGATTATTTTGTCTCACTTAGCACCCCTGCATGTTACAAGCAATCCATCACAACTCTGAAATCCTGAAGAACAATCTGCTTGAGAAAACACGTCTAAACATTTATTCCTTGTTTACCCCTAAACAGAATCTAAAACTGACTTGTTTTGCTTCCATTTTATTTAAAGACAACCAATCTGATAAGATCCTCAAACTAAAGCTCCCAGAACTCCTGAACATATTCCCATGTAAGTTGTAAATATAGTTTCTGGAAGTTTGCACCTCCATATAGCAACTGACATAAAGCATACACTGTGCTTACTGAGATGTGGAACATTTCAGCTCTCAGCAAATTGCCATAAAATGTATGCTTCAAAATGTTTCTCTGTCAGAAGGTTAAAATCAATTTGACTATAACAAGACTTCCACTTCTGCGGTAAAGAACATAATTACCAATTTTTAGTATTTTGATCCTTGTAGCATAAGGGGTTACTCCACAATCCCAGGCCAGTGTCTCAAATAAGACCACATACCGTTCAAAATCAGGTTTCCTGGTTTCACGATCCATACTTTAGATCCCTACAACCTCTTTTTCTCACTCACTTCCAGTATTACTCAACAGAAGATTGGCTGTGGGTGTACTTTTAACTTTCAGAAACACAGGCAGCACTTCAGTAATAAAATACTAAGAAAACAATGCCCAGTTTTAGCCAGTCAATTTTGTTTTTTCCAGGAAGAAGTTGAGACTCACCTGGCTGAAGATTCCGAGTTACTGAGGAGTCAAAACCCACCAGGCCAGCAAGAAGTGATGCTTTTCCCTCTCATTTATGTTTGAGCCAGTGAGAATTACAATCTTTCCAATGTTTAACAGGCAGTGAATTTGTTGATGTACCAATTAGCACTCTGCTACAAAGAAATGCTCCTAATTAATAGCTGGCTTATGGGAAGAGGGATGTTAAGGATTTGGTCATACCTCCAGATGTACCGAAAAAGTGTGAAAGGAGCTCTAGTTGATATAAAGAAAATCTGTCTGCACAAAGAGACAATCAATGTATTTAGCATGTGTCAGCTGTAAAAGGAACTTACATAAATGTAATGGAGGCATTTCCACATTATTTCTGTCATATTGTGTAATCCCAGACATCTGCCTAGAGTAGCATGTACAGGTTGCTCAGTATTTGAGGTCTGCTTTTTTTGCCATGTCCTTAATAAACATGAAGGGGCAATAATGATAATTTGCCCTTACCTGTCTGAATCACGCACACTTCAAATAAATCCTCCCAAACCCTTCTGTAAGACCCCTTCCCTCTGGTAACACCCAGATTTCTCCTTTTACCTTGTGAAGAAAGCAGTCAGTGCAAAGAGAGACCTAAAGCACAGCTGCAAGACACAGCCACAGAGTTTGTATGAATCTTATTTCAGGTCAGAGCTAAGCATTACGAAACTCCAGCACACCTTGCGAGTGACCTACATTGTGGGACTGAAACCCACTAACCTACAGAACCACCCGAAATCCCGCCAAACAGGTCAGTGGGTTTCCTCAGAAGAATTACACAGACTAGGAGAGATGCACATAATAAGACGACAAAGAGAGCGCATCCTTCGCCTAATGCAGGAGCACTCTGCAAGCTGTATCTCTCTCCCTGCTGCCATATTCCTGCACACCGACAGGACTTCCCACAAGTGCCACGAGCTTCTGTGTTTCTCACCGACAGACGGTGGAAGGACCTGTCTGCTTGTTCAAGCCTGACGGAGCAGGAAGAAAAGGAGCAGCACCACAGCAAGGAACGGTGAGCCAACCAGCAGCAAAGCTGTTTAATTCACATTGCCAACACAAAGCGGGCCTCGGAGCAGAGTACAAGTGACACCAGATTCACAATCAGCCTGGAGTTACAGCAGGGGTATCCAGGCTCTAGTACAAAAGCTGGATGCAGCCAGCCAAAATAACCCACCCAGCCCACAGCACATTACCTGCCAACCTTCATCCCTCGTTGGTCCTGGATCTCACGTACTGCTTTCAAGAACCCAACTGTTCAGCCAAAACAGAGCCCCACAGCACTACGAGTTGCTGGGGAACACGACAGCCAGCACAGGACAGTCAGCCAAGATCCCACAGGAGCCGAGGGTGGCCACAGAGAACCACGCTCCGCATCCACCACCTCCCTCCTCTCAGCTATTGGGCCTGTCAACACTGCACAAACACTTTTCTGTTTCCAGTTCATACAAGGTTCCACTTATTAGATGAACCCACATCAGTGTGCAAATACACCCGCCAATCGTGCAAATGCAGCAGCCCCTCCACAGCCAGCTGACGGGAACATGAAACAATCAGGGCAATTAAGAAAGGCACGCAGAGAAAGTTGCTCGGCTAGAGCGAGGGCCAGTATCCCAGTGGATGCAACGTCTGTTTACAGCAATAAAAGAAAGTTACGTGCCCTCTCCTCCTACACACGCATACATACTTTGACTTTGATTCCCGTCTCCCAAAAAAGCAGTCTATGGAGGAAGGGAAAAATGAGTAATATCCATGCTGCATATTATCAGTGACAGATTAACACACTCAGTGTCGCAGTTAATCTATTAGATCTTTATACAGTCTCCAACAGAAATCAGAGATCGATCTTCAAACCCTTCAAATCCACAGTCATTTAACCCAGATGGGTAATCCACATGAAAAGAGTAACACAGATTTTACTGATATTTAACATAAAGACTTCCCCCCACCCCCCCATAAAAAAAGCATCACAACAGGTATAGCTTTTATTCCTTAATAGGATCCTATCCAAATGGTAGAAGCAAAGCGAGTCACAGCAGCCACCACAGTACCCACTGCGTTTGTCACCTACAGCATTTCAAGCACCCAATCTGACAACCATAGCAAAGGGGTATTGCCAAAGTGCTGCACGTCAATACTGAGGATCCTCCCTGCCAAGAATGACTCCCCAGAGGCGCTGAGACCCAAGAGAAATCCTGGGGTAATGGTAATGAGATCATTAACAGCAGAGTCAAACACTAGCAAAGAGCAAATCAGGACACAACTCTTATTTCTTTCAAACAGCCCAAGTACAAGACACAGACTTCATGCCAGTGTTACGCTTGCACCAGAATGACAGATAATAGCTGATCTGAAGCTGAACAGCTTCATCCGCTCAGATGAAGTCTCACAGACTAACTCCATGCTAGTTAAAAAAATAAGTGCGGCATGAATCTGTACCAGTAGTCAGTTTATGATGGATCAATACCCTAAGCCATGCGGCTGAAGCACCTGGGGTTCCAGCAGTATGAGTCATGAAGTCAAACTTAGTGCATCATAAAACCGCGGCCCCAGAATTCGGGGCTTGCTGCGAACCACCAGCATTGTCTGCTTGTAAAATGCTAGGTCTGCAAAAGGCTCCTCCTGTCCTCTGCTCCCATGCCCTGGTGGGTTTGCCAGGCCCAGCAAAAGTACCCCTCATCTACAAATTCAGAAAGTAACAGCTAATTACTTTTAGGCAGTGCTGGTAAACAAGGTCAACCTCTGAGACAACAGAGGTCTGAAGAACTCCGTGCACGTGGGCAAACATTTTGCAAACAGGTATCATGCATTCCAGCACTCAAAACCACCTAGGCAGAATTACACTGTTCCCATCCATTACCAACAAAGCGGGGACACGTCTCCAGGATCTGAACGGCCCTGTGCAGCACTGGCACAGCTCCAGGCTGGTACAGACCACGCTTCTCTCCACCTGATCCAACTGCCATTTAGCTTCGGCGCTTAACGGGAAAAAGAGATGCTTTAACCATAGATCTAAATGGCCAATCAGTATAACAAATATTCCAGAGTTAAAGCACCGATGTCCCTTCCACAACAGCTTTTTCCAAACGAATCACATACTCAACTTTTATAGAAAATAACCCACTTAAATAAAACCCACCTTAATGCAGGTGAAAGCTTTTTAACTTGAAACCACTTTGTTTCTAACCTACACCATAGCTACACACCAAAGCAAGTACGTTTAGAAGAACAGTCCTGCAAATAGATGGCAAATAAGCAGGGTACACATTTGTTGTACAGAGGTCTGTATCATCAGCCTGATTCCTCATTCCAGGAATAGCAGGACTATCTGGTGTCTATTCTGGTCAGCCCAGCCTGGATGCAAAACAAGAGACTATTTTTCAATAGTGACATGGACAGTAATTTACATCCTTCAAGGTGCTAGCTTAGATCTTGCCAACATGCAATGGAATTTTCTGGTAAACTGATGGAGAACGAAGGCCAGTATGTATTTGAGACACCTCTTCCACACAAGAGAAAATTCATTTTAAAATTATGGTGAATCATTTCAGCTCAACCTCCCCTCAAAAGAATGGCAGACGAGTGAAACATGGCTGACATATACTCCCTGGGCCCTCCACAATGTTCAAATCACCTGATGCAATCTCCAGACTACCCACTTTGGGTATACAGGTATTAGCAACAAATACAACAGAAATGCTTACTAAGTGCATGCCTTCCACAGGACATACACACTACACCTTGGTAATTTCATAATAGAAAGTCCCATTGTTTTGTTAATTGGCATGTCAGACATCCAGTTGTTGCTCTCACATCTTCCACTGACTTTTTTTAGTGCATTTCTCTGTAATCAAGGCACATTCATGATACAGGGCACGAAGTTTGGACAAGGAAAGCACTTAACCTGAAGTTAGAGAAAAATTAACATCAGAGAAGCTCCATCACATCGCACTGCTTGCCTACTTATCCAAAAGGAAAGATTCAGAAAATAGTAACTACCTCTGTGAAACTGAGGCGGGGGGGCAGCCGAATATTCTCCTTTACAATGATGTCTGAAAGCAATCTCACGCAGAAAAACTCTGCGCAGCCATGCCTGGGAAGAGAAAATAAGCTACAAGAAGAGGTGTACAAGAATACAACATAGGGAAACCATCAGAGAACCAAAGGTGAAGAGGAACAAGAATACCATTAAGAAAAACAAATGGGAGCAGGGAACCATCATCTACTCTCAAACAGGACGACACAGCTCCCCATAATGGGAAATACAAGGCCAAATTCTGCCCTCACATTCATAGGAAATCCAAAGTTAACTTTCCTTCAGCATTTGAAGAAGTAATGGATATTGGAAGGGAACGTGTGTCCATGGAGCAAACTTCCCAGCAAAAGTTTTAATTCAAGCCTTCTCCTGTGTGCAGGAGCTGGTGGGGCTACACCAGAGCAAACCACCAAAGGAATCGCAGGACACAAGTGGAAGTGGTGGCCAGCAGCAGTTCCTTGCACCGTTACACCAATACAAAGAAAAGAAGTATTGTACACCCCAGCAAACACATTAACATCGCTCACTCACAAGCTAGCCAGCTAAATCATCGTCTTGCCCAACTGAATGTTGTGTTGAATCTTAGCCATGACCCTTACAGGAGGAAAACGATAGAAAAACTCAACATACTTGCCTAAATAGAGCGTAATAAAGTTTAACTATAAAATAGCAATAATAAAGTTAAGGAAAGGGAGTTAGTGACATACTGTAACAAATCCAGTATTCAAGTACGTACTACAGGTTTAATATAACCTTTGCACGACAACTCCCAAATTCTCCAGAGATGGATTTGACCTCATTTTTATTCAAAAGTGCAACTGAAATATTTATAAACAGTCCCTTGAAAAAGTATTCAGGTGCGATTTAACTGGCACAGCAACTCTAAAACTCGCTGTGTTAGAAGCTCCTTTTATGAGATCCTAGGGAAAGGGGATAGCTGGATCTGAGAAAGTAAAACTTCTAACTGCTGCCAGCCACCCCTCCCACACACCAACAGATTATATCGAATCTGAAAAAAATATACACACAGTGAGAATTAGCAAACGTCCTAACTAGTTCTCAAATCAGAGAATATTTATCAGCCAAAGTAAATTCTACAGCAAATAACTGGCTTCACAGTTGAAGGGGTGGGGGAAGTTAGGTCACACCAGATCCCAAAAAACCTGAGTATACTGTAATTGCACACAATAATTTGATGAAAACCAGTTGCCTCGTCATGTCTACGATGTCTGTCTTTCACTACTTTGTTGAGTTTTTTTAAAAGTGAGTTTGATAAATTTCCGATAAGTGTTACTGAAGTAAGCCTTAATGAAGCAAGGCATTTTTGTATGTGGAAAAGTGTCATCAACTTGTCAAATTGCAACCTAGAAGTCAAGCTCATCAGACGCCTTATATTTCAAGTAATAAATTATCAATCACAACTCATTAAGTATCCTTACATCAGTCATTTATTTTAAAAAATTCTGAAGAATTTCCCCGGCATGGACTCGTACGTCACATACTGTAAAGCTCAAAGCAATACCACAACAAAGAACTCTGACCTTCCAGGTCTTCTCAACGTACGACGCTCACTCACAACGTTCAATCACTGCTTTCGGTTATATTTATTCATAAATGATATAAATATGCAAGACGACATGATGGTCCATTGAATATTTTAAATACTTTCTCAAATTCTACAAACAAAGGCAATTTAAAAAGAAGCAAAAATGAATAGAAAGCTGATGAATTAAATGAATTAAAATTAGAAGCCATTCATAAGGGTCCATTAAAAGCTAAACAGCAGTACAATGTTCTAGACCCGAGGATCACATCTGCAACTAAGGCTACAGTTCTCAACCCAAAATCATCAACTGCTATCCCTCTTGAGGGCCCTTTAAATTAAAAGACAAAACATCCTACTACCTCAACAAACACTTTGAAAATCATCATGAATAAAAAAAAAAAAAAAGTAAGGGTATGTGAGAGAAAGCTGCTGCTCCCAAAATGAACATCAGCATGGTGGCCAAATGAAAACGATCAAGTCTGATACAAGACACAACCCATATGGACTCCTACATCTCATTAAGGCTCTCCTCCCCCAAACACCCATGCACGTGCTTGACGTGACGCTGGGACAGCCTGCGGTGACTGCAAGGCTACGCACTGTAGTAGCACAGTTAAAGACCAGGCGACTGCAGCATCAACGTGTTTCACCTGAGCCAATGGGGAAGCCAAGGAAACAGAAAACCATAGAAATCAAGCGCTGACAAAACAAGACTGAACAAAACGAGTGAAGAATCAGCTGTAGGTGCATACAGAACACTACTGTCCCAGAAGTTCGACCTTACCCAATGCTGTAACTATGCTATTTAAAATTGTTTTAAGTTCAACGCCTCTGTATATTTTGTAAAAAGCACAGGGATGCTTGCAACCAACATGCATCATAAAACACACAGTGAAGTACTACAGCACTCTGCTGCTGTAACTCAGCGAGTTTCAATGGCCCAAAAGCATGCTCCCCATTAAAAATGTAGGCACTTCACATTGTTTAAAGCACAGCGCGAACAATAACCCACTGAACATGCTTTCACCTCCTTTGTCAATCAAGTCAAGACAGCCAAGTCATGCAAACAGCCTGCTGATGAGAGCATCTCAATACACTGCTTCACTCAAAGGAGGAAAATGATGCCTTTCACAATGAAAATCTTACAGACTACTTCTTTGGCAGAGCAGAGCAATGGGAACTCAAATTCAGAAGGTACAATATGAACAAAATCAGACATCAACATGGCAGAACAAATCAGAAAAAGACAGAAAAAGCAGAGCACCACATGCCTGTTTGAGCACCAACTGATATTCCAGGACAAACTTTCTGATGCCATTAACTGGGAGAGTACGAGTTTTTGGGTTGGGGCATTTGGGTTTGTTTTTTTTTTGAGATTAACTTAACTACTGTATGTCAGCTTCACCATCTCGCAAAGACTCGCACAGTTACTCAGCGCAAGACAATCAGAGAGACCTGACAGCTAAAGCTTTCAGCAATCCGCACCATTCCCACACTGAGCACAAAGCCGATTCCTTTTGGATGACAACAGACACCGAGAGATCAACATCTCAGGAAGGGAGTTGTTGTTCTCGTGGCAGCTTCAGTTTCAGCCGTTTCCTTTCTCACTCCCTAATCCTCAATCATTCCTACTCCTGTAGAAAGCACAGGTAAATCTCCACCCAAACCACAGAAAGTCATCTACCCCAAACTACAGTCAGAACATTTCTGGCTGCCTGCAGATCTCCAAGCCCTCTGTACATCAGCGACAAAAAAGCACAGAATAACAAAAAGAATCAGGTCGCTGCCACATCCACGAAACGTGTCTTCCAGCTCCAATTAAACCCTTGAAAGAGAATTTTTAAAATCCACAAGCTTTTGAACGGGGACAGGAGGGACTGCATCAGGGCAAAAAGGCGGTTGCAACCAGCCGATATCCAGGCAACAGCGGAGGGGGGGAAAAAAAATAAATAAATCAACAAGTCGGTGCAACCCAGCGCGGAGCAAAGGCAGTGTTGGAAGGTGCGGACATACCTTGTGGAGGTGCCTTTCCTGACATCGCAGATGCTGCATTTGAAGGCTTCGGCGCTGTTCCTGAAGGTGCACACGCTACAATCCCAAAAGCCTTCGTCGGCTGCAGGTTTGGCTTGCCTTTTCGGCCTTGAGGAGGGGGAGGGAGAGGGGAAGCGTGTATGTGTGTGTGTGTACGTGTGTGTTTGGGGAGGAGGAGAGAGGCGGCGGGAGGAGGAGGGAGAGGAGGAGAGAAAGAAAACACACACATGAGAGGAGATGGGGACAACGAACAGCAGGAAGGGCTGCCATAACAAGCGATAAATAAAGACAAAAGTTGGTTCAACAGCTCCTAGCCACACCACCGCGAGCCTTGCAGAGCAGACCTTTTTTCATCATACTTTCCCAGTTCCTCAGGAGGAGATGGGGACAACGAACAGCAGGAAGGGCTGCCATAACAAGCGATAAATAAAGACAAAAGTTGGTTCAACAGCTCCTAGCCACACCACCGCGAGCCTTGCAGAGCAGACCTTTTTTCATCATACTTTCCCAGTTCCTCAGGAGGAGATGGGGACAACGAACAGCAGGAAGGGCTGCCATAACAAGCGATAAATAAAGACAAAAGTTGGTTCAACAGCTCCTAGCCACACCACCGCGAGCCTTGCAGAGCAGACCTTTTTTCATCATACTTTCCCAGTTCCTCAGGAGGAGATGGGGACAACGAACAGCAGGAAGGGCTGCCATAACAAGCGATAAATAAAGACAAAAGTTGGTTCAACAGCTCCTAGCCACACCACCGCGAGCCTTGCAGAGCAGACCTTTTTTCATCATACTTTCCCAGTTCCTCAGGAGGAGATGGGGACAACGAACAGCAGGAAGGGCTGCCATAACAAGCGATAAATAAAGACAAAAGTTGGTTCAACAGCTCCTAGCCACACCACCGCGAGCCTTGCAGAGCAGACCTTTTTTCATCATACTTTCCCAGTTCCTCAGGAGGAGATGGGGACAACGAACAGCAGGAAGGGCTGCCATAACAAGCGATAAATAAAGACAAAAGTTGGTTCAACAGCTCCTAGCCACACCACCGCGAGCCTTGCAGAGCAGACCTTTTTTCATCATACTTTCCCAGTTCCTCAGGAGGAGATGGGGACAACGAACAGCAGGAAGGGCTGCCATAACAAGCGATAAATAAAGACAAAAGTTGGTTCAACAGCTCCTAGCCACACCACCGCGAGCCTTGCAGAGCAGACCTTTTTTCATCATACTTTCCCAGTTCCTCAGGAGGAGATGGGGACAACGAACAGCAGGAAGGGCTGCCATAACAAGCGATAAATAAAGACAAAAGTTGGTTCAACAGCTCCTAGCCACACCACCGCGAGCCTTGCAGAGCAGACCTTTTTTCATCATACTTTCCCAGTTCCTCAGGAGGAGATGGGGACAACGAACAGCAGGAAGGGCTGCCATAACAAGCGATAAATAAAGACAAAAGTTGGTTCAACAGCTCCTAGCCACACCACCGCGAGCCTTGCAGAGCAGACCTTTTTTCATCATACTTTCCCAGTTCCTCAGGAGGAGATGGGGACAACGAACAGCAGGAAGGGCTGCCATAACAAGCGATAAATAAAGACAAAAGTTGGTTCAACAGCTCCTAGCCACACCACCGCGAGCCTTGCAGAGCAGACCTTTTTTCATCATACTTTCCCAGTTCCTCAGGAGGAGATGGGGACAACGAACAGCAGGAAGGGCTGCCATAACAAGCGATAAATAAAGACAAAAGTTGGTTCAACAGCTCCTAGCCACACCACCGCGAGCCTTGCAGAGCAGACCTTTTTTCATCATACTTTCCCAGTTCCTCAGGAGGAGATGGGGACAACGAACAGCAGGAAGGGCTGCCATAACAAGCGATAAATAAAGACAAAAGTTGGTTCAACAGCTCCTAGCCACACCACCGCGAGCCTTGCAGAGCAGACCTTTTTTCATCATACTTTCCCAGTTCCTCAGGAGGAGATGGGGACAACGAACAGCAGGAAGGGCTGCCATAACAAGCGATAAATAAAGACAAAAGTTGGTTCAACAGCTCCTAGCCACACCACCGCGAGCCTTGCAGAGCAGACCTTTTTTCATCATACTTTCCCAGTTCCTCAGGAGGAGATGGGGACAACGAACAGCAGGAAGGGCTGCCATAACAAGCGATAAATAAAGACAAAAGTTGGTTCAACAGCTCCTAGCCACACCACCGCGAGCCTTGCAGAGCAGACCTTTTTTCATCATACTTTCTCAGTGGCGACTACGCCAAGCTAACAGCTCTCGCCAGCGAAGAGCAAACATCATCCCCAGGAGAGAAACGGTGCAGGCAGGAGGGATGCAGGAGGGGTGACTGTGGGCTGCACGGGGCTGTGCCCGGGGAGCGGGGCTGCGAGGGTGAAGACAGTCTGAACAAAGTTAACCTCTGGCTGAATACATGAAAAAAAAAAAAAAAAAAAGAAAAGATAATTGCTACTTTAAAAGCAAATTGGTGTAAGTGGCTTAAGGCGGGATATGCTCCTACCATGACATGGGAAAAGCATACCCATGTCCTGTGTTTTAAAGCTTTAGTGCTCTGGATTCACTCACAAGCCACAGAGGTGTTTTTTTCCCCTCCACCGCTGCCCATCTTAACAGTCAAATCATGCTGACAGGGTCACCTCTCTGTATTTAATAGCTGCATGTAATCCACTTACCCTACCCAGCCCCACACAGGTAATTTAACCCTTGCCGGCACCTCCACCAACCACTTGAACTGTGATTTGTACCGACGAAGTCTTTCAATGACTTCTTTCTACGCCACACAAGTTCCCAAACAATACGGCGAGAAGCAGACATACTCCAAGGGCAGAGTTAAGGTTGCACAATTATCACATGTAGGAAGTGTCATTTTCCCATTGCATCTGCTGTTTTCCAAACATTTTTGCTCTTTTAGATTACAGCAGTAACGTTTGCTTTGGGAATCTGTGTGGGAACAGTAACTCAGCAGTGCTCATGAGGTCTGGTAAGCACACGCAGAGTCCTGCGGTGCAATCGCTACCAGAACTTCATGGCAATGATGTTTATGGGGACAAGAAGAACTCTGTGTTTGGGGACAAGGGCAGTGGAGAACCTGGGAAGCAGCACAGAAAGGCAGAAAGCGCTGTAATTTCAGCTTGGGATGAGATGTGGGCGTCTGACTCCTGTTTTCTGCCACAGCTGCCTCCCTTAGCTCCCATTGCCACGTCACACAGAGCGACAGCCACCACAGGCACAGAGTAAGTTATTGTGGAAACACTGAGGAGCTATGGCCCATTTTTAGAAATCAATTTGTCTCCTCAAAAAAGTTTCAGGGTTGCTGTTTTCTTTTCATAGCAAAAGTTGTTTTCTTTCCAAAAACCTACTACATCCTTTCTTATCAATTCCCCTGGAAACCTTCCTTCCTCAGCAAATAACGCTTTCACAGCCACATGTGAAAAGCTTGGCAACCCAAGCACAGCGTGACTTCATTCAGTCATGGGCAGGCACTGGGAGGTGAGCGTTCCCAGTTTATTAATCACTCTTCAAGCCACAGGTGGGTATCTCCGCCTTCACGGATGGTTCCTGGAGGAGCCTGGTAGCTGCTGGTGGGCTGGCACATTGATCCAGCTTTTGGGATGCTGCATCCTGCAGGCGGCACTTCCCTGTTGACTCTTCCAGGCACTGACCCACCAAGATAGGGACCACTGACAGAAATCAGGGCTGAAAATACAGTCAGACTGAATTACAGCTGCCTTGGTGGGGTATTTCTTTCACACCATGGTGTTAGCATAGCGAGTTATCCTGCCAGCCTCAAAATTCACCAAGGTGTCACGGGCAGTGCACCCCACTGAGCATTTGGGGATTCTTAATGGAGTCTGGGCTCTTGCGTGCTCGCAAGGCAGCCTTGGGCAAGTCATTTAGCATTTTTTCTCATTAACTCCAGCACTTGAAAAGTGAAAGGAGTAAATTTCTGGGCTCACGTGTGAATCTATGGCAGTGGTTTTCAAACCAAACTCATTGCAGCTAAATGTTTTGAACTCCACGGTACTGTTCAGTTGGTGGTAAATCCACCTGAAGAAATTCCCACACCCTTGCCTCCAGAAGATGCCGCTTTCTCAGTGGTGCCAACTGTGTGCAACTCCTTGCTTGAAAGCACTCTCAACTGCAAGAGGGTCCTGTTAAACAACTTATTTCCATCTCTCCCCTTCCCCCATCTTTAATGATAAAAACCTTGTAGAGAGACACTGGTTGCAGATGCTTCCAGGGCATGACCAGAGACATGGCGCCAGGCGGGCACGCTCACAGCGGCTGGGAGAGCAGGGCATGAACCTCTCAGGCCAACCTGGCTACCACAGCCTATGCTGGGAGCTCACATGCAGATCAGAGCCCAGCAAAGCTTTGGCTGTGCATCAGTACATCCCTTGTGTCAGGTATGGAGATTTTGGGATGAGGCAGATGGAGCATGGTTACCCCTCTGCACCAGCTCAGCATCCCCATCCCCATCGCCCAAATCATTCCTCACCCCAGCAGCACCGCAGCTGCTCCTGCTTCTTTGCTTCAGCCCCAAAAGCAACCGATGGTCCAGACCCTCCGAGGAGCAGCTGACCAGGGATGCTCGGAGGCACAGCCCCGAGCTAAGCACCCTGTTAATAGCCTCCGAAACCCGGGGTGCTCAGAGCACAGGGATATTTCCCTGCAACTGGGCCATCAGTATAAACAGATTTAAAAAAAAAAAAAACGGGATGCTACACGCGCAGCCAAAGTCAGTATTTGTGCATAGGGTTCAATGCCAAATATAAATATTAACTTGAGCTTCTCAGCCCTGTTGGTCACTGTGGTAAACACGCATTTTTGTCATTTTGCATCAGATGTGCGTAACTTCTCAGAAGCGACTGCTGTCCTGAACGCCCTGAAGTCTAACCACTGGTAAATGACTTTTCTGTGGATTTAATAAGGATTTTGTTACAGAGGAATTGGAATCGGGCTCAGGACAGAGGTGTCTATTAGTTTAACCAGATCTAAAAGGATCAGAAGTGATGCAGCAGCTGTCTGGGGCAGGGAAGTTGTGTATCACCACACCATTAGCACCTTTTAGTAGAAGTGGGTGGAAAGGGAAATTAGCAATTGAGGGTAGAAATGGTGAACCAGCTACAC
>NW_009648041.1:984223-1003595 GCF_000708025.1 Charadrius vociferus | reverse complement strand
CCCTCCCCAGGTTTCCAGGATGAGAAGACATGAAGGGGTGGAAGAAAAAGAGGCTGTGTGAAAGCCAGCGGACTTCACACAAAGTGTCGTAATGTTTGCCGTACCGTGAGAGCATCCTTGGCAAGGGAAGCAGGAGCCTATGCTCAGAAGCCTGGAAGTCTTCACCACAAAACAAAATACCAAACCAGAAAGCGTGCCTTGGCCAGAGACACTGGTGGCCAACTAACCACACCATCTCTTGCTTTCAAAGCACAGCACTAACTGCCATCGGCTTCAGGTGCCGACACCAGCGAGAAGTCAGGAGGAAACTACTTTGGGAAATCTCACTTAACACTTGACAGCATCTTTGAAAACGTGGCCCAGGGCTGAGTTTGTAAGCTTTTGGGGAAAAGCGTTGTGCCAGGGATTGTGTAAACACAGCACTGTCGGATGGATGGCCCTGGTACACCACAGGTTTATGCATGCTCCAGCAAAACATACTGAATTAACAAGTGTCTCGAATTGATGCAGGGACACTAAGAGACTTCACTGATAATTGTGGGAGAGAAACAAATGATAAGGAAGAGTTACCACACAGTGTGCCATTTTCCAGACTTCAGTAAAGACTGGGGTGCACGTTCAGATGGGATATTCTTAGCAGAGCTGGAAGCAAAGGCATGGCAAAGGGGGCAAGGGAAGGAGCAAGGAGAACCACAGGGCTGGAGGAAGATCGTTGGTAGAGCTCCTCAAAAAACTGCCTTGGGATGAGCATTACTTGATATTTTCCTTAGTGAGCCCATTAGGAAAAGGAGGGATTGTGCAAATAAACTGAAGATGAGCAGCAGAATGTCACATTGGAAGAAGAGAATAACTTTGAGAGAGAGCAAAATGGAAATGGCATGAAATATGGTGTTACCAACTTAGGCAGCTGCGTGCTCATAATAAATCTTTCTAACTTAGAGCAGAAGGTGGTTGCTTTGGCATACAGGAGGGAGAAGACCTTTCTCGGGTGTTTGTGTGCCACTGGTGTGACTTAGCTCCTGAAAAGGTCAATGTCAGGCAGAGGGTATCAGAAGTACCAACGAAGAGAGAGACAGGGAAACAGTGCACAGGCAAGATCTTAGAACTATCGTTCCCCAGTTGAAGAAAAAATATGCATTCAAGCCAGGACAAGCATGGAGAAGAGTATCTAGGATGGTCAGAGGAATGGAAAGCCTATTTTATGAAAAGCCTCTACAAACTCCACTTGCTCAGCCTAAGGAAATAAAGGTTGGGAGGGGATATAACCACTCTTTAAAAAATACACCAGGGAAGGAGGCAGCACATCGCAGCAATCAAAGAGCTAGCAGACAAGAAAGAAGAGCACAACTGATCTGTGCTGGACACGTAGGCTGGAAACTAGACATCTGTTTCTAACCTTCAGAGGAGCAAGGAACAGAAACAGCCTCGCAAGGGGAAGAGCAAAAGCAGTCAATGTAAAGGTGGACCTTAATTGCTTACAGAAGGAATCGCACAGCGGAGCTGCTCATGTGGTCCCTCCTGTGCCTGCGATCCCGCTGAGGTCAGACCCTACTGCTGTCATCAGAGTCCTGCCTCTGCCTCCTCACCCATGCCAGATAAGCTTGTCTGACTTGTTTCCAGCCAACAGATCTCAGTAGATGCTCTCTCAAGGGAAGGGGAGAGCTGCAGGGAGAAGAAAACTCTTCATCCCAGCTTTTGTGCCTAGAAATGGATTTCTCAAACACCCAGGGATTTCCAATTTGCTTCTACATTTGGTATGTGTGTTTTCCCTCTCAGAAAACTTAAAACTTCCTCTCTTCAGCAAAATTAGGGTATTTTAAAAGTTTTCTTTTTCTAATATAATCTATTTATAGTCTTTCATGGGTTCTTTGGAAAATAGTTTTAGAACAGAATTAGCAAGTGATCAAATGCCGACTCTCAGGAACTTCAAACACCAAGCCAAAAACTTTCTATCAGAAACAGCCTGCCGAAGAACAGCGTGGTAGAAAAAGGATCTGAAAGATGAGGAGCAATATGCAAGCAACAGCCAGTGCCAAGAATCTCCGGGGTCTGCAAACCCTTAAAATGCCAGACAGACAGGAGTAGAAAACAGCCTGAAAAGGTAGAGAGGCGAGAAAAAAATCTGTGTGCAACAGTGTTAAATATAAAATTCGTCCGAGTAGAAAAGAAAGGCACCAAAAACTAGAGGCACTAGCTAAGCATCCTGCACACTGTATTCTACAGATAGCAAAGGCTGTGCGATTTAAATCTGTAATCCCTTCCCAAGCAAAGAGGCTTTTGCAATAGCACAATCTGGATGACACCAGCATATGAATAGGCATCTTGGGACCGCTCTGGAGAGCAGAGGTCAAAGTTTAGTGATGTATGTAGTTGTCTCCCTAATGGGTCTTATTGATTATTATCCATAGAAACAAGCAACGTCTCCAAATCTACCTCCCCCTTTGTGCTAGATGCTGGCAACCAAGAAAAAGCACCTTGATCTTCTAGCTCCACGCTGTTTGTAGAACATTGAAGCCCACGACAAGGAAAGACATGAAGTTGCTGAATAGACTAATGAAACACAACGAGTGGAAAATGGTAAATAGATCTGTGTAATATCTGCATAGCAATGATACGTGGGAGCACAGTGTCAAAAAATAATATTTAATGAAATACCACAAAAAAAAAAAAGGATAAGATGAAGGTGGGGAAAGAGGAAGGGAAACCAACAAGTCAACATTGTAATTCAATCCCCTAAGTAAATTATGTGTCATGGAAGGGGCTGAAAAGCCCCAGTGCAGATAGAGCCAAATTCACACTTGTCCAACTGCAGGTGTCCCACCAAGGTATCTTAAATATTGAAGTGAAACTGTTGTATCTGTGATACAAAACGGTGGTAATAAGTTGGTATCTTCACAGCACAGGCACAATTCTGTTGTGGAAAGTTCAACAGGAGAGCAAAAATAGAAAAAGCACCAGAAGGACTGGACCAAAAGCACCAATGCTAAGTTTTCCTGCTGTGGCAGGCAGCCGGCACGGTGGCATGGGCAGAGCCATCTCCAGTAGGGCACTGGGGGAACCCCCTCGGGGGGAGGCTAAACTGATAAATAAGCAAGGGTAAGGGTGATTATCAGCTCTCATCAATCCTCCTGAGTTTGCAAGACAGAGAAACCAGGGTCACTCTCGAGACTTTGGCACTTCCACTTCTGGCTGCTGCTAGAAACTTGAAGCGGGGAAGGAAAAAAAAAACCAAACCAACCAAACAAACAAACAAACAAAAAAAAAAAACCCAACCCTGTCTACAATATTTTGGAATCTCAGAAGAAACCCCATTTGGGTTCAGGGTTAGGAATTGTCTCTGGTGGCAGGAAGGTCCTGGCTGCCTCTGGATATGTTTGCCCACCTCCACGTGGAGACACACGGCCGTTAAGGCAGGCCCTACTGATGCACTGCCTGAGATCTGGCTGTCTGCTCTGTCCGTCCTCATCCTCACTGGTCTCACAGCTCGCAGGCTGACAGGGGGCCGAGGAGGTTGGCAGCGCTGCTGAGCGATCCTGGGACCCAGATGGGACTGCACACTGGAAAAAAAAAAAGAAAAAAAAAAGAAAAGCATGTGAGTATAAAGCAAAGTATAGACTGTGTCATCGATATTGAAGCTATAGCACAAACCAGATCAGCAGTAAATGCATTTACGCCAGTGGAACTGTAACAACATGATCCTAGACCCTGCCAGGGATGTCGTTATTCAATACACAGCTAAGTCATGGAACAACAAGCCTGCCACACACTCAATTTTCTTACAGGTACAGCAAATTTGGCTTGCTCTGGGGCATGTGAAGGGACCAGCTCCAGGCAGTCAGAGATGCTGTGCTCTGCGCAGCTGGCGTTAGGATCACGGGCATCTGGTGGGAGTGCAGCTACGCAGGACTCACCAAAACAACAACAAAAAGGCCTCTTTTCTTGTAGAGTACAGCTGAATTCCCTTCCTCCTGTTCCCTTAACAGATGTCAGAAAAAGCATGAATGGCTGCAGCGCTGTGCTTGACTCGCGGCTTTCATGCTTGCTGCAGAAGTGGCCTGGTGTTTCTGAACCCAGTTCTGGAAGGTGTTCCTTTTTGAAAAGAAAAACAGAGAAAATAAAAAAAACCCTTAAACGCTTAATAGTAAACTCCTTCAAAAGAAAACTTGCTTCAAGCCAAAAAGCATTTGCCAAGTTTCAACTAAATGCGAATTTTCACTGTGCTGTAATAAACACCTCAATACGGGGGTTTCAAAATGAAAATGCTGAGACACCTTTGCTCCAAGCCATTCAAAAATATATATATAATAAACTTCTTTTTTTTTTAAAGAAAAATCAAACTACCCCAAGGAGACATTTTATGGTGCTTCAGTTATATATATATTAAAAAAATACCAAAAATTAGAAAACAAACACAACAGAGAAAGCAAAATGAAAAGCCATGGATTCATCTGTTGCCTATCATCCCAGTCATGCAGGAGGATGTAGGCAGGAGCAGGACTCTCTCCCCAGAACGAGATCACAGGTCTGGATGCTATTGCAGCAGATTAACCTGGGAGCACTGCAGGAAGGAAGCTTTCCCAGGAGAGAGAAGTGATCTACTGCAGAAATGCTCTTGCAGAACCTACCTGGCCATTTTAGCTTCTCTAGACTCCAGCCAGGGTTCCCGTGGACTCTGCGACACACAGTGCTGATTTCTGAGCCCAACGCCTCCTTCCCTGAGCACCGCACCAAGTGATGCTCTGCCACAGCTGTAGACTTCAGAGGGGTTCCAGTGAGGCTCTTCAGCAACTGATGGTGATGGCATGAGCCATCAGGTGTTCCTTGGACTGGAAGAGTCTAAATCCTTGACTGCTCAGCTGTTGAATGGCTCTTCTTGCGCTTAGGCTGGTGGGTAAGGTGGGATCCTGAGAAAGCAGAGCTCTGGGTGCAAAGCATGAGCACATCGATCTTTTCTCAGGGCCAAGTCTGGCTGCCTGCTTTGTAAACAGCTGCCGATTTGTTTTGGAACATACAAAAATGCCCTTAAATCCAATTTAGGCATTAAGGGAAAAAAAAACCTGTGAGTGCCGTATGGTAGCTTTGCAGCCCCAAAGGCATCCACAACTCCTGAGGGGACAGTGGTACTGTCATCGCCGGTCCAAAACGAGTGTCACGGTACTGCCAGCTACAGCATCCCTGCAGAGATGAGCGGTGGGACTCTTCTGCCAAGGGGACCAACGGCTTCAGGCTGGGTTTAATTCTGGGCTGCTCCCTTGCACCATCACGCATAGGATGGATTGGGAAAGCTGCAGCAAGAGAACAACCCGCATCTCTGCAGGGGAAGAGACCGTGTTTGGGACCGCAGCCATGAGTTAGCTAAACTTGTCCAAATAAAGGGGGAAAAAAAAGCTACTTATGTTGCTTCTCCAGCCTCGGAGCAATATGTTTCCCTAGGATCAATTCATAACAGGTTGCTGTGTTCAGAGCTAAAATTAATCTTACACCGGGAGAATGAATTAAAAAAATGAAGAGCTTACTGCATTCATTGCTAAAAAATTAATCTTCTGCTGAGTGCTTCCTTTTCTACTTTCCAACTGGCCACCTTGCTTTCATTCAAGGAAAGCCTGAGTGAAAACGTAAAACCGTTTCCAGGTGGTTTTGGTTAAAGCAAACAAAGACCCGTGAATTGTGTCAGAGCCCGGTTTCAGGCATGGCAGAAGGTGGAGGGTTAGCCAGAAAGAGAGAACTGCTGCTGCTGAGATACAGCCACTGGCCTAATTAGGTGGAATAGCTATTAGCAATTCCACCTAATTAGATAATTAGATTAATTATCTAATTAACTGAGATTGTTGTTAGACAAAGGCAGGTAGAGCCTCAGAGGTGATAAGAAAGATATCAGGGCAAGGTTACTCTGTGATTTATATTGATTTCTTTAACAGTTCAAGAACTCCCCTGGTTCCCACATTTATTTACCCTAGTCTCGCTCCTCCAGGGTTGTTTTAAGGTGATTAAAGCAGGGAAGCAGCAGGGAGGGGGCTGGTTATTTTAAAAATAGAGGGGGGAAAAAGGACTCAGTGGAGGGGAGCGAGTGGGCCGGGCAGGGGGATGCCTTGTGGATGAGGACTGCCTGCATCCCCCCACTTCTTGTGCTTGGATTTTGCTGCCCATCCTCCCTGCAGCCCTTTTTTGGTTACCCAGGTAGTTTGTCTTTGGGGAGAGAGACGACATGTGAACTAATGATGCGTCGGCACCGAACGGTAGCTGTGGTGCTGGCAGATTTTTCTCCATCGCTTGTTCTTTGCTTGCAGTGCTGGTGGGAACCACAAGCCAATTAAGGAGGCCTCGTTGCGGTAGACGTGGCGTAAAAGTACCATTAGAGCATCCTGCCCCAGAGACCCGGCTGTCCTAAATACCCAAGGGCTCGCGCAAGGCAGGTTTGCAAGTTTAATAAGCCAAGTCCTCCTCGCTCAGGCGTGAAGCTAATATTATGCCAGGCAGGCCCGGGTGGAGGAGGCACAGCCGGAGCCTCTGGCTTCCACGATTTCAGCCGTCTGCTTTGAATTTCGGCATGATGGCGTCAGACCCACGGTGGAGCCCAGATCTGGGGAGGCGCGAGAGGGCGTGCAACCAGATTGACCCTGCCCTTCCCGTCCTACATCTATTGTTAGATGCATCAAGGAATTTGACCCACTTTGGGAGTTTCTGGTGGTTTTTCGCATTCCATTTGTCCTTTCTGACTAACGTTTCGTGCTCGTGTTTCACAGCCCTGTTCCCTGTGGTGGACGTTCAGATTGCAGGAAAAAGATCCAGCTGCTGTATCCCACTGTGTTTAGAGCTTCTAAGCTCTGAGCGGATCCAAGACGCTACCCACACTGGGGTTTTGAGGTGTCCTCTTCATGTGCCAGCTCCACCTAGCATCCTCCCTTCTCGCCGAGCTTCCCTCCTCCAGCCAGCGAGTTGAATTCGGACCTTACAGGCGTTGCACACTCACTCACACTGAACACACAAGCTTTGCAGGCTACAACGTAATTTTTGCAGAGGCCCACCACAAGTGCGATCACAGGTGGGCTCTTCCCTGAGGTTCAGAGCTCAGCTTGTCTCTGCTCCTGCCACAGAGCACAACAGCGGTTAGAAATCTGATGAGGAGGACATCCTCAGCGTGGGGCCGGGTCTCGTGCTCACCTACCTGTAGGAATCCACACAAATCCACTGTACGGCAGAAGCAAATGGTTTACACACCTTGTCAAGAACTCAAAGGGGAATTATGGTTTATCTTCTCTGGTTTTCGTTGGTCCCACAGCTAAGCCAGCCCCTTCCCTCTACAAATGCCTCACCATCGCTTCCCCTAACTTCTCTTGTGCACCTCTGAGGTTTCATTTTCATACGCCCTCATAACACTCGACTTCTTCGTTCAGCCTTAATACCTGTGTATAATAATAGCTTAATAACTCTATAATAGCTCCAGCCTCTCTCCTGAGAGGTACAGAAATAAACCTGTCTTTCCTAGTTGCAGAGACTACATTAATAGATCCGTTATTGGTCAAATCAGAATCGTTAAAATTATTAGCATCCTCTGCTCCAGTGAGTGTGCCTGGGCATCCTTTTCAGCAAGATGCTCCACTCCAGCCTTAGCAGCATCCCGTGGAAGAGCTGCAGAGTATAAACGTCACACCGGCGCCTTGGGCACCGCGTGGGGCTGGGCAGGCTGTCCCCAGCCAGGCGTGGGGCTCCGGCTCTCCTGCCCGCTGCCTCCATGCCTCAGAGGCCACGGCCGCAATCTCGGGCAGAACTCACTCTTTCTTAACAAAACATTTATGTCTCCCTGGGAGTTAAAGGGTTGCAAGCGGAGACCAGACACATCGCTGCGAGCAGCCATCCATCTGTTAAGAGTATCGGATCGAGCGACCTTCAAAGCCAACAGATGCTTTTTTGCAGAGTTTTTCCACTGTAGAGAATATCACAAAAACTTCTATTTTGTTGTGTCATAATACTGGTAACTAAGAGAGATTTTTATCATTTTCAACAGAGTCTGAAACCCGTCCCAGGCTTCGGGGAGGGAGCTCTCTTCAGCCAGCCTCAGGACACACTGCCCGGGGAGGAGAAGACCTGTCCCCAGCAGCCTCAGAGAGTCACCTCGCCTCTGAAAAAACTTCCCCAAACAGTTTTGGCCTCTTTGGAAATCTGTCACCAGTGCGCTGAGGCTGTCCCCCATTAGCTAGCAGGATGGAGGGACACCACAGGCTGAGAGGAATCAATTTAAGTCATGCCCAGCAGCAGACTTTTAATCCCTATTGCAAAATCTGGCTGTTCTGCTACTGTTTGCATCTGGTTCAACAAGTTTGCAGGAATCGGAGCGCAAGAAATCAGGTGACTTAACTTAAAGCTGGAGGCTTTTTTCTATCATTCACAGAATCTAGTGGCATTAATGTGTTGATCACATTTGGTGCCGAAGGGCCCGGGTGGGCAGTTATTTCATTTTCGGGGCTTGGAAGTCAAGCAGCGCATCTCACTGCAGCCCCAGAGTTCAAACCCCTGAGGACAGTAAATCAGGGAACGGTGCATAGGCAGCGCATTGACACTCCTCAGCATAAATATCAATTTTCACACTGTGGTCAGGTTCTGTAAGTGTGGGGAATTGGTGTGGCAACGGGATTTTAACGAGGTCTGGTTGCAATTAATCCCTTTCTAGGCAGTTCCTCTAAACGACTCGATTCCTTGAGATCATTCAGTAATTACAAGACTAAAGCAAACTGTCAGGGACTGCAACTGTCAGTTGCATGAAACTATCCAAGGCTGGAAAACAAAGGTATATGCTGGGAATTATTAAAACAGCCCAAAAATATGGAACTTACTTAAAATGGAAGGTATATTGGAACGCGTTAAAAAATGTCACATTGCAATTAATGGTGTACAGGACACTACAGCAGGAGGGAGCCTACCTATGAAAGAGCATTGCAATACCAGAGCAGAACCCACGGCCGAGCCTGGCTGCAGCAGTGCAGCTTGTGCTGGTCTGCTCCCAGCCACGCTGCCCTTCGGCGGGGGACACCCATCCTGGGCAGGGGGCGCTGGAAGCAGCAGCAGCCCCGACAGGGCAAGAGAAAGCAGAAGTTTACAAGTAAACTGAAGGCGATCACTCGAGTTCCTGCTCTTACATCATCCATCCTCTTGCTTTTACCCCTGCGGCAGAGAAGATTCCCTGCTCAAGAAGGTAGCCCGGCCGCTGCCAGGGTACGCGGGGAAGAGGGAGAGAGAGTTTGCTTTGCAGGGGAAGCAAATGCCTTCCTCCAAATGCTGATCTCCATCACTCTTTATCTGCCCACAGCTGCTCGCAATCTGGCCCCGCAGATAAGGACGGCAGCGCTCCCCATCCTTCCCGTTCCTCCAGCCGGCAAGGTCTGGCAGCTCTGTGTTTTCTGGAGCTGGGGACAGCAGCGCTGTGTGGCAGACAAGCGTGTGGCCAAGTCCCACGGCTTCGGCCAGGAGGTGCCACACTGTGGCAGCTGGCCGTGGGGATCCAGGCACAGCGGAGCAGGCACACGTGCTCAGCGCACATCTGCTCCAACCCCACAGCCCTCCCGGTGCTCCGGGAGAGTGGCAAGGGCAGGGGCTGGGCTGCATCCCTCTGCTCCCTTCCAGATCCATCCCTTCTCTCCACCTTTTTTGCCACCTCCTCCCCGGCTGTAGCAGTAACTCAGTGCCCTCCTTTCTTCCAGCTTAGCAGTAGGGCTCTGTCAAGTGCTTCCACTGTAAAAGGGCCAAATTCATCCCAGGTGTCCACACAGAGGCTTAACCAGAGGGACACTTGGGATGGATTTATCCCATTACACAGCGTGTTAATCATATTACTGCAGAAACCTGACGCAGTTCCCAAAGCGTGAGCCGACGAATCCTCCTGGAGCCCGGCGGGCCTCGGAGCCTCGTTCCAGCCTGCCAGAGGTTCTTTTATTCATTAATCATATTTGCTTAATAACCTTGTATCTCTCCAGCGGAGGGAACTGCCAGGCTCACATAAGGTAATTGTGGGATGGCTCTTCTGGAGAGCTGGAGGTGCCGGCATTTTCAGCCGGTGTGTGTGGCAGAGCTCCGTAGTAATTTGCTTCCGTGGGCTCAGCCGCAAGGGCACGGGGAGGGATGCGAAGCCCTGCGGGTGCGAGGTACCCTGCTGCCAGCGCTTCTCCCTCAGCCTGGCAGCAAAATTTATGACAGTGAATTTATGATGTTCCAGGTCTGAGCTGCCTCTTGATTGACAAGCCCGCGCGCAGCAGCAGCATGTTTAGCGCAGGTAATTACTGATGATGTCAAGGAAAAAATTGCAGAGAAGATCCTGTACGCAGCCTGTTAATTGTACCTGTTCCTCTCGCTAAAAGTTTTGATAGGTGTAATCCATCAAATATGCTTTATGCAACTTTGCAGTGGTTGACTAAAGGCCAATTTTATTGCTTTGGAAATCAATGGCAGCAGCACTGTTGGGAGCAGAAGATCCTGTTGGTGTTTCCCATCTCCAGTATCAGCACCCAGCATGTGAGAGGAAGGTCCCGATTCCAGACCATACTTCTCTCTGCCGCTCGCTCGCTCCGTGCGGTGCCTCCTGTCGCTGTCCCAGGAGCACATTTTGCTCTTGTGCTGTATTAAAGACTCTGAGATTGGCACTCATGTCGTTACAGCATGGGGTCTCACTTTGTAGCTGAGGTTCAGGAACTTCCCTTTGATTAGGCTCGTTGAGAATCAAGCTTTTTAAATATTCTGTGATTATATCACTGAAGATCTCTAACTGGCACATTTTCCAAACTCTCTGCTGTTTGCGTGATGTTTATCAATCAGCCCGGGGTTCTCCCCCCTCCGCCCAGTACAGCCGTTTCTGTACCACATCGCCTGGGTGTCTGTCCCAGAACAAGGCAGAGTGACACCCCACTACAGTCCCTAATCTATTTTTTCCCAACTGTTTTTTCCAGCTCTTGATTCCCAGCTGGGAAATACTGTGGCCAGAGATGGAAGAAATGGTATATTGGATTGCTTGTTCCCATTCGGTCTTGTCCACCTAACCCACAATTCAGTTGCACCCCAGCAGATGATGCACCACCTTTTTTGGGAGGCCTGGGGGGCTCGGAGGGACCGGGCAGTGCCCGCGGGGATGCGGGGAGCATCTGGCAGGGACGTCTGGGAGCGTTTCCTCTCTCTTTCTCCTCCCAGGCGAGGAGTGGTTTCACATCGGCAGCCTCACGGATGCAGTTAAACTGCAGACCGGGACGGCTTTAAATCAACCCCAGATGGGCCATCTCCTTCTTCCAGGGGGTGGCAAATCCGCTTCAAGTCCCACCGACCTCAGCGGCAGTGGGTGAGGCCTCTTGGACCAGCAAGACGCAGCTTTTACTTGGCGTCCTGCGTGCTGCGAGCCCTGCAAACTACTTGTTAATCCTCACGAGGTGAACGATGAACTGCATTCATTTCCAGTTTACAGATGGAAAAGTGAGAGCGGACAGGCACCCAGGGATACCCAGGGAGCGCACGCGAAGGGTGCTGCTCCAGGCGCAGCAAAACGAAACGCTGCTCCGGCCTTTCTCCTCGGCTCATCCCACCGGAGCAGCGCACCCTGCTCCGACACAAAGCAGAAATGACGCTGACGGAGAACGACGGGAATGTCAATGTTCTTCCCATCAACGGCACACAGAGACGAGGGAAGGCATACATGTCTGGAGCTGTGCCTCTCTTCTTTCTGAAATGCAGTACCGGAGTCCCTGTTCTGGAAGCAGAAAATCAGGGACCTGCTGGCACATACATCCTGGGGGGGAAAGAATGTCGGAAATTCAATTGAAATGCTTTTAAAAAGCAAAGGGAAAGCAGACACCCTCCCAAGACAAGGAGACTAAAAAGTGCCTTGGCTATTGGGAACAGCTATAAATACAGCCAGGCTGGTTCTGGGAGAGTCATGATATCATTTAATAACATTGCTGGGAGGCTAATTGCATAGTTTAAAAGCAAACTTAATAAGTAGTAACTATGAAAATGTTAGTTCTGAAGTTACAGGATTATAAGAAAGCAGACTAGTCTATGCTGTATGTTAATGCCTGAATCAACGTATTAGAGCAATAATCTGCACTTGCTCTGGCTGTATAAACCTGCTCAATATTTCAGCAGCGAGATATTTTTGCCTTGGTTCTCACAGAGAAAAATACACTCATTTATTTTCCTGAAACAGCGTATTATGATGGATGCAACTGCCAAGCTATAGCTAATGGATGTAACATGATGGAAAACATCATTATTTAGGTGTGGGAAATTGTTCTTTAGAAATCCAGCGTCTGTAGCAAACCTGCACTCCTTGAACCTCAATTCCACAACACGTTTCAGATGTGGATTTTAAGTGACTGGTTCTAATTAGTGTATCACAGAGCCCTGTCAAAATACCTTTTGGTGAATGGCAATAATGTGTGCACGGGATTTTAAAGTGGATCCAGAGAGTGGCTGTGGAACTTGACGCCTGGTCGAGCAGCAAGACGACCAAGGTGGGGACCAGACCCAGCACTCGTGGGTGCTGCTGGTCCTGTGCCACTCGTGCCCCCGCACCCTCTTCCAGCGAAGGCGCCCGGGGAGGCGATGGAGCCGGCAGCGCAGATCAGGCCGGTATCGCTACATCTGTGAGAGGCTTCTCTCAAGGGCTGTGCATCTCCCGAGGGCCATGCATCTCCCGTCTACCGCAGCACGGGTACCCGAGGGCCGCGCGGTGGGGGTGACATGCCTGGCACCGCTAAGAGGTGTTCCCAGCTGCGCAGGGAAATAGTAAGCTCCCCGGTGACACGTGGCACAGGAAGAGGGCTTTTTCTGCTATTTCCCGCAGGAAAATGAAAAGGAGCGATCAAGGCGTGCGAGCGCTGGCTACAGCGATGTGCCCAAGCAGCCCAACTGCTACGAAGATAATTCATTCTTGGTTTGGGATTTCCCTTGGTACTGAGACTAATGGAGTCAGCCCGGTGTAACGCCTGCGGGGAGCTGCTCTCTGCCCGCCGGGGTGCAGGAACCGGCCCGCGCTGAGCTTCCTTTGGCCATTTATTCACAGTCCAGCACTGACTCACTGTAACGCCCCATCACGCCGCTCAGCTCGAGCGACACGGGCCACAGCCCATCAGCCCCGGTCCAAACGCGCTTACTTGCGGCTCGCACAGCGATTCTGTGCAGCCGAGGAAACCCCTCTCTGCTCCCCCGGCGAGGGCACAAGGATAAACATTTGCAGCTGGCTCCCATCAGCCGTGCAGAAGCGCGTGCTTCAGGTGTTTGATAAATGTTCCTTGCTTTCTATGAATGCTTCTGCTGTGTATCAAAGGAGGCCTTAAACCTGCCTCTCCAGCCCTCGCAGGGGCACTCATGGCGGTTTTGGCTGTGCCAGAATAACACGCTTTGCTACTTCAGTGCTCGTTTATGCTCCTGGAGGTGTACGAGCATCTCCCGTTGAATCCGGTCTGTTCAAGGGATGGGTGTCTGAGCACTTCGCGTGTGCCTTAGCCAGTTTTGAAAGGTGCACAGCACCCAAAGACTGGGTGCTTTGGGATGCTGCCAGATCATCCCTGTGCTCACACAGGAGGGAAACTCCAGCTGTGGTTACGTGGGCTGAGCTCTTCTGGTCACTCAGGCTTGGCTGGCATTAGGGTGACCTGGCTCTTACCCATGCTGCTAGCGCTGAAAGGGCACTGCCATTGTTATCTCTCATTAGCTAGTTGGGAAATTAATGACCATCACTATCATGTACAAAGTCCTCTCTCGATTCTCCAAATTGCCCCAAAAAGCCCAGTCTATGCATAGCCTCAGTGACCAGAGCGCAAAAGAAATAAAGCAACAAATAATTATTATTTTAGACTCCCAGTTCTTAGATCGCTGTCACTGTTTCTAGCACCCACTATAAGTTTCTAAGCACTTGGCGTAGTCCAAACTGTTAGAGGAAAACATACCGAGCTGAATCCCACAGCCTGAGAGAGGGGAGGCTGCTGTAGCTCCGTCCCCTCAGCAGGCACAGTGTACAGTACATATATATATCTATATGTACATGGCTGGCCACACAGGTCACAGACAGGCACTCAGGACACCCACACAAACGGAACCAGCACCAATGGCCGCCTCCTGTTCCCCTCTCTGTCTGGAGAGGATGGAAGTCCGCTAGCGAGAATGCATGTGTGCAGGGTGGGCCATGGACCCCCCCTCCTGCCAGCGGCAAAGCCAGTCCCCCACGCAAACCTTGCCGTCGTGCCTCTGGAGTTATCCTCCTTAGAGCCGGTACCTGTTGCAGAGCCAGGCTGGAAGGGGAATTGCGTTAAGCTGTTTAACGAGGAGGGTGAATCTGCTGGGAGGAGGAGAGCCGTGCCGCAGCCGCAGCCACCCGCCGAGCGGGGAAAGCCACCCCAGGGGCAACCCGGCAGCCAGGAGCCACAGCCATCTCCCGTGGGAGCAGCACCCACCCGGAGCCACCCTCTGTAAACAGCCCTCCTGGAGTGGGGTCCCAAAGGAATGGGGATAACCTCCTGCGAGCAGTCGGCAGCGCCCGGCTCTGGGCATTGTTCCTGCCACGCTTTTTGCTGGCTGGCATGCGTGGCGAGAGCTTGCCTGCCCGGGCCTCGGGCGGCCGAGCTGCCGATGGGTGGGGAGGTTGTTTGGCTTTTTTATTTTCTCTCTCTCTCTCTCTCTCTTAGCTGGGAGCTTATTGTGCATTTCCAACAGGAATAGGGTGACCCAGGTGATAATTCAGCTGCCACTCGGCCTGGCACCGGCACGACTTGGACACGTTTCAGACGCCCGGCATCACGCAAGGAGGGAGGGAGACAAAGGGGATCGATACCCTCTGCCCCAAAGGCAAACAAACTGCATCGATTAACTCCGGCGGCCACAGAAACTTGCAGAAACGACCTGGGTTTTGGCAAGTCTCGCGGAGACAAACTCCGCGTGTTTCTCTCCTTAGGGAGGTGGTTCGGCAGCCCCCTGTGCCTCCTTCCCTGAGGAGAGCCGTGGGGTCAGCCCCCATTTGCTCCATCTCTCAGATCTCCAAGGCCAAACCCTCCAGGAGCACACGTGGGGGCAAGAGGACCCAGAAACCTGGCAGCACCCCCGGGATCACTCCTCAGAGGAGACAAATGTTGAGTATCAAACACATTTCTTTGCCGCAGCCTAAATATGAACAGTGCTGTTACAAGGGTTGGAGGCAGGTGTGCACAGAGAGAAGCGATCCATGCCTGTAGCTGCCAACGCTTCATGGCAGCCTCAAAGCATCTTCTGTTTGAAGCAGCTTAGCGGGTGCTGGGATGCGCACACAGTTCCTACGGCTGCGGTGCGGGCCGGCAGGCAGGGTCCTGCTTTCGTGGAAATGGGTCTTGCTCTGAGGGTCTTCACACACACATTCTCCTCCCGGGGTTCAGCTCCAGCTCGGACTGTCCCTTTCGTTCTCCTCTTCCCACGGCCCTTCCCAGTGTTTCCCACAGTTCATGACTCCATGCTTGGTGGAGATCAGGGCTGGAGCGCCTCTGCTGTGAGGACAGGCTGAGAGAGTTGGGGGTGTTCAGCCTCAAGAAGAGAAGGCGCCGGGGAGACCTTGTTGTGGCCTTCCAGTCCCTAAAGGGGGCCTACAGGAGAGCTGGGGAATGACTTTTTACAAGGGCATGTAGTGATAGGACGAGGGGGAATGGCCTCAAACTGGAAGAAGGGAGATTTAGATTGGATATCAGGAAGAAAATTTTTCCCTGTGAGGGTGGTGAGCCCCTGGAGGAGGTTTCTCCGTGAAGCTGTGTCTTCCCCATCCCTGGAGGTGTTCAAGGCCAGGTTGGACGGGGCTTGGAGCAACCTGGGCTGGTGGGAGGTGGCCCTGCCCAGGGCAGGGGGGGTTGGAACTGGATGATCCTTAATGTCCCTTCCAACCTAAACAATTCTATGATTTAACGCTTTTCTCTAAATTGGTCACTCAGAACTGAATTCCCCTCTAAATTGTGAAGGTGAGGGCCTGCCTCTGGCATGGCTTGGTGGGACCGCCCTGGCCAAGCAACGAGCAAAGCTCCCAAACCCTGTCTGAGCACTTGCCTGTAAATAGGTGACAGCCCCCTGTGAGGGGGACGCTGCTTTGCAGGACAACATCCCATCCTCGCCAGAACCGACGTATGCACAGAGCCTGCGTGTGATACAGCCAGGTAAAATGACGAGCAACCCTTACACAGGCACGCCGTGCAGGTAACGCACCCATTTCTCTGGGCGCAGCCCAAAATGGTGCTGGGCGGCAGGGTTTGGGGAAGAGGGTGGCTGCTAACCGTGGCTCCCAGGGGCCGGATCCAGGCCAGCAGTGCCGCTGGCAGCCCTCTGCCGCTCTCTGGGTGTCCCAGGGGCTTTCCCGCAGAGCCGTTGTGCTCCCGCTGCCTTTCCCTCTCCTCTCCCTTCACCCCTACACTGTTCTTCTGGCTGCCCAGCTTGATAACTCAGCCAGCGAGGACGTAAGCCACTGATAAAAGGAGAGAGGCTTTTATTTATTATTCAGCCATCTCCAGGGTTTCGGTGCCACAATGCATTACCCTACTTCCCGTATACATTATTTATTTCCTGGTTCAACACAGGTAAAGCTAAAGTGAATGTGAAAGATGTTTGAAGCCCATACACAAAAGACTAATCCAGCCCAGCTTCCCCAAGCTGAAATCCCTTCCCTGCTCAAAACCCAGCCTAAAGATGAAATCCTGCTCTTGCTGAAGTCAAAGGGAGTTTTTAATAATGGATTTCGTGGGCTCAAAGCCTTAACAGATGTCTGAAGGAGGTGTGGTCCTGGATGCAGACATTCCCTCCCAGGCAGCCCAAAGCGGGTCTGCCCAACCACCCGTCCGTTTTGGGGCTGGGCTGCCCTCACCGCCTCCAACACAAATGCTTACGAGCCCTCAGGCAGCAGTGACACCAGCTTCACAAAACCAAAACATCTTGGGATCTTGCTACTTCTGTTTTGGTTTTTTTTTTTTTCTGGCATCTAGTGTTCAAAGGGAAGCAAATTCAGGAACCGGAGACGTTCCCGAGCCTTTGGGTCACAGCCTTACTGCCATCTGCAAAGGAAGCAATCAAATTTCACCTCAACCCCAGTGAATCCCAGGCTGGCGCCGGCGGCCGTCCCCGCAGGCTGCCCGCTGCGGCAGGAAGGCAGCGTGTGCCGGGCAGCCACCACGTTCCCTGCTCCCGCGGCTGGCCGGGACAGGCACTGGCTCTGCTCATCAGTGCCGAGTTCCCGTGTGCATCATTTCTTTAGAGAACAACGAGATTTCTTTGAATATCAATGGGATTTCTTTGGATAAGCTGTGTTTCCAGGAAGGAGGGAGAGGAATTTGATCCTCCGCACCTCCATCCCGAGAATGAAAAAAGATCAGCTGATTATTCAGGCGTTTATGTTTTGATGAAAGCCGGCACTCACCGGGACTTACGGAAACGGTCCTTTTTTTGTGGTCCCTGTGGCAAAGGATTGATGAGGTCGGACAGGGTGGGCTTGCAATACTCAGTCTTCGGAAATGTGCATTGCCACCCCTACGGGCTCAGGCGGGGACGTGGCAGGGGAGCTCCTCGGGACAGGGACGTGCTGGCTTCCCTCCTCACCTTCCCTCCTCACCTTCTCCCACCCCTTCCTGCCTGCCATCCCACCAGGGCCTGGCACCCTCGCGGGTAATTGGCAGAGCAAGCACTATTAATGCCAAGTGTTTTGAGAACACTTCACCAGCATTCCCTGTCCTCCTCCTGGGAGGTAAATGAGCCCCTCACCTGGGCCTGGGGGCTTTTCCCATGCAGTGGGGGCTCCCTGGGCGATGTCCCTTCCATAGAGGGCTCCAAGGACCCCACTTCCCCATGTCACCCTCATGCCTCGCCCCATCCCTGTCCCCTCCCTCCTTGTCCCAGGACTGGCTTTTGCATTCAGACCAGATTTCTTCTTTACCTTTGCCCATTCGCAGCGGGATTTGAGGAGACGGCCCACAGCTCCTTGCACTGGGCACGAGCGTCATGGGACCCACCATCAGGGGCCAGCTGGGAGGAGAGATGCCCCCCTCACAGGCATCAGGCAGGAGTTGGCCACCAGCTCCCAAACCCCGTGTCCCCCTTGATGCCTCTGCTTGGACAGGGCTTGCTGAAGAAGTGTGGTGGAGGATGGAGATTTGCTGGGCACCTCTGCAAGAGCAGGGTCAGGAGAAGACCCTCCCCCTGTCCCTGCCATCCCCTTGTCTGTGACAAAGCATCACCATGCCAAGACCAGTGGCCCTCCCTGCAGCCAGCTCCTTGGGGCTGAAACCCTCCTCAGATATGCAAGATCTCCCAGCCATGAGTGTTGATACAATGATTACCGTGTTTGTTATGTTAAATATCACTATTTAAACAAGCGGTGCCCTTAAGCGTGGTGTTTGGGAGCCCATGTCAATATTAGCTTGGGAGCAGCAGCCAGCAGATAAGCTGGAGCTGGTGAGGACAGTCCTTTCCCATGTGCCACGCAAGTAACGCCTTCGCCTTAACTTTCAAACCTTCTTTGATCACTTCCCACAATTGTCTTGTCATCAGAAAAGGAATGTGGCTCTTTATAAATAACATTTGCTTTGATGTAATATCTCTACATTTTCTGCTAATAAAATGGCCTTGATTCAGCCCAGCCCTGAGTAAAGCCCATAAATATTGTTTTTCCCTTCTTAAAAGCGTGCTTAAGTCCCTCGGATAGCAAGGGAAGGTGAGCACATGCTGCAATGCTTTGCCGAACATGGGGAGGATTCATCACACGCTGCAATTGAACCATTCACTTAAGTGATTTGCTGAACTGGAGCATTAAATGGGAAGCAGCGACTTCTTTTAACTGCCTATAAATACCATAACTTCTTCTCATAGCTGGAGCTGGTTTTTAATGACTGGTGCTTAGCTACACTGAAGTTTAAAAACCCGTGGAAAAAAAAAAAGCGCCCTATTTCAGCACATGGCTAACACAAAAGCAACATTTCTTGTCCATATGGAGAACATATTGGCTGAACTCAGCTACGAAGTGACCTTTATCTTCGCTTGTGAGATGAGACCAATTAAGTCGGCGGTGGCAATGCTGCCGGTGAGTTATCGCTCTCCTTTCTCGGGCAGATAAAGGTCAGGCACGAGGCGATGCTCGCTGCGTGGCAGCTCGCTCTGCTACCTGTTGCCCTGAGACGACTGCAGATGCCCACGGGCTGCTGCTCCTTGCGTGGCCCAGAGGCTAATTTCCAGCTAATTGGGAGCTTCTGGACCTCTCCACTTCAAGTGGGATGCTGGGGAAGAGGGTCTTCAGATGCATGTGTGTGTGTGTATAGATATATCTATATATATGCATGACCTGGCACTGTGCCTGGCAGAGCTCCAGACTGAGCAGCCTGAACCGAATCCCTTCTGCAGTTCTCCCCCC
>NW_009648041.1:977032-984196 GCF_000708025.1 Charadrius vociferus | reverse complement strand
CCCCCCGCCGCCAGCCCCATCCCACCGTGGGGCACGGCTGGGGACCGCAGGGCACACGGTGGCCTTTGAGCCGTATATCACCGCAGCCGGGTATCACGGTCGGGGCGCGGGGCGGCTGCCTCCCCCGGGGGATGAATTACAGAGCAATAAACCACGCTCATCTCTGCAGGAGGGTTTTATGCCCACCATCAATCAGGAGACACAAACAGCTCCGTTCCCAGCAGGACTGGCAGAAAGCGAGGCAGAAAGGGGTGCATGGGGATCCTAGGGATTTAGGGGGGGGTCCCAGGCAGGGTGGGAGAGTTGGGGACCTCAGCACCCCCCCTGGACCCGCTGCCCCCGCAGTGTAAAGCGTTGCAGCGCCGGGGATGTGGTGGTTACTCCCTTATTCCCCGTTCAGCCTCTCTCGGCGCCCGGGAAGGGACCAGGCGGAGGTGATGGCTGTCACCATGGTGTCCTGGCTGCTGGGCTGCCGCAGGTCTTAATTAACCCACTCGCATTGAATCCGATGAAGTGCCAACAAGGCCAGCAGCTCCCAGGCTGGGGGCAGCTGGAGTTTGCACCTGTGTTCCCAACGCTGCCCAGTTCAAAAATGGAAATCACAAAGTAAAAACCCAAACCTGCCCCGAGGAGCTGGGGAGGTGTCGGGAGCCGGTCCGGGGTGGCCGGGGCAGAGGCTGGTGCCTGCCTGCCCACAGCAGAGGTGTTGCGGGCACAGTTTTGCCGGCAGACACCTGGCTCCCTGCTCGTCCGTTTGATTTCTAATTCATAAAAGAGCATCATGTGAAGAAAAAAAACCCCAAAACCCCAAACATCGTCCTTGTAGAGATTTTGGAGGGAGTTGAAGATGTGTGTTTGGGGCTTGCAAACCCTACAGCGGTAGTTAGATACCTAAGTGCCTTTCTAAATATGGCCCTAAACATCTGCTTTCCCATTACTTAGAATTAGGAGAAAGAGCAAAATCCAAGCCAGTGCATCCAAATGACTATCCTAAGCACAAACACCTGGACAGAGAGAATATCTCTCACCTGATACTTGCTCTCTGGTGAATTTGCATTTTCCTAATGGGCTTTTTTCACCAGCGGAGAGGAGCTGCTTTCTGAAGCATCCCGAGCAGCCCGCTGCTGGCTCTCAGGGGCAGCCGGCTACAAACCAGCCTTCTTGTCAAGACCTCAACCAAGATGAAAAGGCAATAAAACTACAGACCCTGGTTAATTCTTCAAGAGAAAAGCTCAGATCCGAGCAGCAGAAAGACTGCAAACCCCTTTCGCTGTGGTGCAAAGGGTAAAATGAGCCACAGCAGTGCAGAGTCATATCTTAACCTTGAAAGCCCTCGAGATGTCCCCCCTACGTTTCTTTGGGCAGAAGAGCTGCCTCGCACCCCCAGGTAAGCAGCAGACCATTGCCTGTCCTCCCAGAGCCCAGTTGGACATTCAAGCCATCCTCCCGGCCATAGCCCACTCCCCCTGCATGGGCAGCACCGGTCTCACTCGTCTCCATGGGATCCCAACATGCACTTTTTTTCTGCAGGAGATACTTCAAGGACATGAATAATACGGGATAACAACACAACAAAGTGCCATTCATGTATTTATGTACGGTCTTTTCCCTGGCTCCAGTTAGCTCCTATAAAGCCGTCAGTTTTAATGAGCGTTTCGTTGTTACCGTAATGTCGCAGGATCTTATATCTTTTCTTATATCTTTTCCTTGCTCTGCTACAAAAGTTTTCCTTGCTGTTGTATAGATGTTTTTCCAAGCTAAAAATAGGATTATCTTTTTACCAATCAAGTCTGTCTGGGATTATGTATTCAAAGAGCGTGATATAGAGACGTGGGATAAAGGTTTAATGAATCACAAAATTGAATTCTTTAAGGGCTGGCAGCATTTTTCTGAATAAAACAACAACTTAATGTCCTACGTGTTGTACTTTACGAACTGGGACCTAAACTTATCTTGTACAAAGGAAATTACAGAGGCAATCACGGGAGGTCTTTTATTAGTATTTCTTCTCTCCCTAGCACAGAGTAGAATATGAATTGATTGTCAGAGATTTTTTAAGTGCCTTTGATTGAAGAGATGATCTCTGATAAGCTGCTGGAAGAAAATAGAAGCCAACAGCTGCTCCATTTAACATCAGTTAGCCTCCAGTTCTGGCGGTTTGCTAAATAACTATTTTACATTCATAAACACATCTCTGTGTCACAGCCACGCTCGCACACACCTCCCCGTTTCTGCGGAGCGCCGTGTGATGCCAGCTCTTCAGTGGGGCTGTAGGAGAAGTTGTGATGCTGAGAACTTCTCCCTCTTACCAGCCTGGATGGTGGCATTTTAACATACCCCAGCAGTTTCTGACAGTGCTATAACCCTTCTTAAAGCAGGGGAGAGATCACCATCCATGTTTTAGAGCCAAGGAGAGAAAATAAGTCATTTCTTGTCTGTGGCATTGTGTCTAGCAGACAATTAAGACATAAATACCAAACCATTGCTGTTAATAAATTCTGAGGGGGTCGCTGAACCCTGGATAACTCTGCCATGCTTTCCCCCCAGCTTGCAGCATAGTACATCAAGTCATTGCCGGACCCATCTCATAACTCCAGTAGCTGCTTATTGCCATAAACCTTCACCCGTGCCACACAAATTGCCTTTATTTTAACAAACACCATCGCTTCCCAGGCTGCGCAATGGCTCACAGCCCTGAGCTGACCATCCCCAGCGGGAGGGGACTGCCAGCTCCCTGCCTGGTTTTTGTCTCCCTGACCCGTCGAAGCGGGACAGACATGGGCATGAGCTGCCCCAACACGTGGATGGGTGCTGGGGAGAGAGGCAGCACGGGGCTTTGTTGCCGGTGCCACTGGGGCCGGGGAGCCCCGGCTGGGGTCCACTTCCCACGGGGAGCATCCCCCAGGGAGCATCCCCCCAGGGAGACCCTTTCCTGCTGCCATCTCCAGGGAGATGCAGCTATAAAATGCATCTGAATGACCTCCAGTTCATCAAGCAGCGCCAAATGCATGGGTGTACACCTGCGGCGCCTTCCTTTGCATGCAAGAGCTGCCCTACATCAGCACAGCTATAGGATGAAAAGCCTCTCAGCTGGCGCTCTCCCAGCCCGGTCCCATGGCACACAAGGTCACCCCGCAGGTGCAGGAGCACCACCGAAGCGGTGGCCCGGGCCAGCAGCCTGCCCTGTGCTCCCCCCTGCCCAGGCTGCAACACCTGACCCGACAGAGGAATTTATGTCCCATGCCTCTGCCACAAGCGGTGCTCCAAGGCACCAAAAATTAATCCCTCAGTACAGTTTTATTACTCGGTTCAAGGTGCAGTTGAAAGATGTTGTCTGACGCAGCTCTGCTTTCCTTCTCCTCCTCCTCCTCCCTCTCTCCTTGTAAAGGAGAGGAGGAAAATCGAGTTTCTGGCTGCCATCGGCGCCTTCCCTGCCCTGGGCACTCCTGCGCCAGACCCGGCAGCCTTCCCCACGCGTCGCAGCCTGCTTTGTTGGCAGCCTGCATTTCGTGCCATCCTGGAAAGGCTCCGAGAAGCTCACAGGCTCCGCATTTAGCACGAGCAAAGCCTTTTCCAAAAGAAACACTTAAAGGCTTATGCGGGAACAAAGCTAAAAGGGCTTGTAATTATTTAGAGTCGGGCAGTGGTTAAATTAGCCAAGCAGAGTCATCACCCGCTTCAGATCTTCACTGCAAGGCGGCGAGAGGATGCATGTCTCCTCCAGCTATGGAGCCAGTCGATTCGGAGGCTTTATTTGCCCAGGAAACCTTCAGTCTCTCAAACAAAGCGCAGCTGTGAATTGCTGACCCGTGGCCCTGCCGTAGGAGGAGCTGATACTGAGCAGCTAAAACTTGCTCCAAACCGCCCTGACCAGGCCTGGCTGTGTTTTGCAGAGGGTTTCGTGCCCTCTGATCCCTTCTCGCAGCGGACCGACCTCTCTGGGGCGGAGGGGGGCGGAGGGGAGCCGAGCCGCTGATAACCTTTGGGGTGCCGTAGCCCTGGAAGCGATTCCACGGGCTGCCCCCCTCCTCTCGTCCCAGGTCGCTGTGGCTTAAAGGATGGGTGGGAAGAAACGGCAGCTTTTGGCCATCGCTCCCGATGAAGCACTCGCCACGGCAGAACTGACTTCTCCCTTCTGCCGCAGGGCTGCTTCTGCTGGGAAACATCCCCGGGACTATGCCTGGGACTGAGGGGTCAGAGAAGACCACGCAAAAGACGCCAGCTTGGGCCTGCGCCAGAACATCATGGTCAGACATGGCTGGGCACGTTGCTCTCAGGGGGAAACCACCTCCTCGAGGGAGCAGCACAGACGGGAGTCTGACCGATTGCTGTGGTCCCCGAGCAGGAGCTGCCGCCGCAGGGATGAGCAGGGGGTTCCAGCGTGTTCGGGCTGGACTCAGAGGCAGGAGTGGGGACAGGACTGTCCACTGAGGTCATAGAATCATGGAATGGTTTAGGTTGGAAGGGATCTTGAAGATCATGTAGTTCCAACCCCCCTGCCCTGGGCAGGGCCACCTCCCCCCAGCCCAGGTTGCTCCAAGCCCCATCCAACCTGGCCTTGAACACCTCCAGGGATGGGGCAGCCACAGCTTCACGGGGCAACCTGCCCCAGGGGCTCTCCACCCTCACAGGGAAAAATTTTCTTCCCGATATCCAATCTAAATGTCCCTTCTTCCCGTTTGAAGCCATTCCCCCTCATCCTATCACTACATGCCCTTGTAAAAAGTCCTTCCCCAGTTCTCCTGTAGCCCCTTCAGATACTGGAAGGCCACAACAAGGTCTCCCCCGGAGCCTTCTCTTCTCCAGGCTGAACACCCCCAACTCTTTCAGCCTGTCCTCCCAGCAGAGGTGCTCCAGCCCTCGCAGCGTCTTTGTGGCCTCCTCTGGACTCGCTCCAACAGGTCTATGTCCTTGTGCTGTTGGCACCCCCCGAGCTGGAGGCAGCACTGCAGGGGGGTCTCCCCAGAGCTGAGCAGAGGGGCAGAATCCCCTGCCTTGTCCTGCTGTCCACGCTGCTGGGGATGCAGCCCGGGGTGCGGGTGGCTTTCTGGGCTGTGAGCACACATTACTGGTTCATGTTGAGCTTCTCATCCACCAACACCTCCAAGTCCTTCTCCTCAGGGCTGCTCTCCAGCGATTCTCCGCCCAGCCTGGATTTGTGCTTGGGATTGCCACGGTTGGGTCTGTTCTTACCACGTCTTCCTAACAGAGCGGGAGAGGAGCTGTATTTGTACCATGGGTAAGTGTGAGCTGATTGCACAGATGGAGGGGAAACCAAGGCAGCACTTTCTGCAACACAAATGGCTCTCAAGATGCCAGAGGAGCATCATATCAGTGCCCTGGCCCAGACACGCATCCCTCTCAGTGACAGCCCTGGGCAATCAACCTGTCCATTGCTGAAGGACAGCCCTGCAGCTCGGGGAGTCACCGCCCCAGGGCCCGGTGGTGCCACCACGGTGGCTGCGGGACAGCCGCCCCGCTCTGCCGGCTGGCAGCCCGGACCTCCTGCGGCCTCCGAAACACAGAAACAAACCCGGCAGAATTTGGTTTCGAGACACAATTTCACCATAACTGATATCATAAATATTAAACTGAACAAACCCTCCTGCGCCCTGCCACGCCGGGAGCGCTGCCGGCAAGATGCGCCGGGGGAGGGTGGCTCTCAGGCATGGCACCGGCCCCTCGCCGCGAGACTCGGGTGCCCTGGGAGGTCCCCAGCCACCTTTGCACAGTCGCCCCTGGGCACAGAGCCATAAAAAAGCAAACCCCGTGTGCGTCCTCTGCTTGCACAGCCCCCAAAGTGTTCAGTCGACGCTACACAGAGGTGACGCGGACGCCTGCTGCTGCCCGTGGAAGTAAAGATCTCTTTGGTACTGGGCATGCGCGGGGTCGGCAAGGCGCACCGGTGCCTTTAAATGACACTTTGCTGATTTCCTCTTCTTCACGACATGCGGCCAGGCTAAAGAGCAGTTCTTTTGCCTACAACTCAGATGCCCTGCCAGAAAATCAATAGTCATTTGGTGATATTCTGGCACTCGGCTCGCTGCGTTGCAGTAATTCCTTGGGAGGAGCAGCTCCGATTTGCCGGTTTCAAGAGTAAGCGAAAACCAGTAAGGGTTGGACTGGCCTGGGGCAGATAGTCTCAGGCTGTTTGAGCAGCACGGCCTGATAAATCCATCCAAAAACTTCAGGAGCCTGATTTTGTGCCTGTCCGAGGGACTGCCCCGACCCATCGGATGGCAGATGTCCCTTGGGTTCCCCACGTCCCCCCCAGGCAGTGCAGCGCGTGCCTCGCTGCTGCCTGCCTGCTCGTCCTAAAACTCCTGAAAAACGGGGCGCACACCTCGCACCCACCTCGCTAGAGCCTGGAGAGGTTTACATGTCGGATTTATATGAAACATGTTCCAGCCTGCACCAGCAACAGGGATCGCCAGCCGGCCCCAACGGGGAGTGTGGATACTTTGAGCATCTATGGCCGGAGAGCGGGCAGAGAGCTCCCCGGGGCCGGAGCCGGCACACACGGACCTGCTCCCAGGCAGCTCCAGCAAGAGTACAAGGCACGAAGGGGAGGTACCCGCTTATTTACCTTCGCTTAACTATTTACCTACAGAAACAGAGGGAACAGAAATTACAGAGTTCGGTGCTCAGAAACAGCATCGCTGCTTCAGGGCTGTGGACTGACCCTGGATTTCTGAGTCGGATCCAGACCAGGATAAAGGAACGTGTTTCTGTTCACCACCTTATCCAGGGAGCAATGGGAGGTGGGCATCCCAAGGACCAGCTACGGTTTAAAACAATCGGGAAGCTTGAAATAGACTTGAGCAACTTTGAACCACAAAACTAAAAGCCGATGGCATCTTTTTTTAATGAAGAACAGAAATTCCTCCTTTCTGCGAATTAAGGACAGCACCGGCAGGGCTGGATTTCAGCAGGTTTCAAAGGGCAGCAGACGTATTATTTTTAAATGATAAATAAAAAGTAATAGCCCGACCTCAGGAATACAATTGTCTGCTTTCAATGCACTCCGGTCTCTTTAATTCTTCTCCATCAGCGCAGATATATGAACTGCCACAAATCCCTGCCACCTCCCCATCTGTGCGCGTTACAGCCCGAAGCACAGGACCTGCTCTGGGTTACAACCTGACCGGGAAGCAAATCCCTCCC
>NW_009648041.1:972463-977009 GCF_000708025.1 Charadrius vociferus | reverse complement strand
CCGGAGAGCAGGAGGGAAAGGACATGACTCTGTCCCCTGGGCGCTGCCTGCGATAAGAGGAGAATTAAGACCTCCAATCTATTTCTAATGGAGAGGTTACGAGAGGGCATTTTGTAAGCAATTGAAAGGTTGGTAAAGGAGCTCGGCCAGGAAATGTATGGAGTCTCGTTACCTTTTATCTTCTGAGCACATAAAGTTTGCAGAATCTCTGTTTGGGTTAGCAGGAAACCTCTGCAAGAATTATATATGCTGCCCGCATGCTTATCAAGGGAGAAAGAGCTGTGCTCCATCAACCAGCTGTGGGGCTCGGCGGAGATAAAGATATCCCCCTGCCCAGCCGTGACTTGGGATAAATCATCCTGTCCTCGCGCTGCCATTACGCCTAACCTCTGCTTGGCCCCTTCCAGTCGTCACACGATTTAGCTGCAGGAGCCAGGACGAAGGAGCGTGGCTGAGTCCTTTTCAAGCCTCCTGGTGCTCTCCCCGCAGTGTGGGAAAGAAGGGAGTGCTTAATTTACAGTTCAGCTATAAACGGCCGGTTCTAGATAGCCTATCGAGACCGCAGCTTAGACACACGCCTAGCTGGGCAGGTTTGGATCCGGTCGGTTTTTAGGCTGGATCCCAAGGCTGGAGGCTGAGGGGCAGCCGGGAACCAGGCGCCAGCTGGGAAATACCCCTTTATCTACACATCACCCTCACCATCTACACGGCTGTCACCATCATGGCTGGCTCTGTGACATGCATTTCTCCCTGAGACCTCCGACCGCCCCAGACCCACCATGGGATGCAGAAAACCACGCGGGCCAAAGCTCAGCTCTGCCCTATCGCTATAGCAAAGAGGGTTTGCTACGGCCCAAAGCACGTCAGCGTTGCCAGCAGGGTTGGGATTGCGGGATGCAGGGATGCAGCACATGGGAGGACCAGCCGGGCTGCTGGCAGAGCAGCCCAGGCATCACGTGGGCAACTTCACCTCTAGCGCTTGGGGACCGTCACAGCAGCGAAGGCGGCACAGAGATGTCCTCAGGTGTGAGAAGTTGGTGCAAATCTCAGGTTATGCATACAGAGAGAGACAGCCGCTGCCTGCAGCGCTTGTGAGTCCAGAGCGTGGGCAGTGGATGGTGCTAAGGGGACTTATGGCTGCCGTGGCCACCCAGGGGAATCTGTCCCTTCCAATTGACTCAGCTACGATTACGAGGCACGAGATATTCAAGAGACTGCAAGCGGAGCTGGCTGGGCATAGATATATAGTGTGAGGCCTGCGATATTTGCTGTCGGCCAACGCCACCACGTCATGAAAAGTAGTGATGCATATAACCGAAATCCCAGAAGACTCCTTGTTTTATGTAAGCACCATATATACGCCCGGAAAATAAAAGTGTGTGTGTGAAAGAGAACAAATTAAAATTCAATTTCATCTTTACCAAATAGACGTTACCATCAATGGGAGGATGTTAGAGATATATTGGTACTCACATAATTCCTCAGTGAACTTTTATGGGCCAATTGATAAAAAATATTCTCATGGGAGCAATGCACATTATTTCTAGAGCTCCAGTATTTTACTAGCGAGTCAGTGCAGAGATGTGTGATTTACACATCGAACACAGAGGGCTACCTCGACATGGGAAGCACAAGCACGAGTGCTCCATGGGGAATCCTCCCATGGAATCAATGCACAACGTCTCTGTTTGGCCTGTGGAGAGATGACAATCTATGCCAAGATTGATGTGGATCTGTCCTGTTAGAAAACTAGCAGACGCTTTCAAGAGCAACGTTCCCGAGCAGGACAAAATCCAGTGCAATGAAAAAAATAAAATCCACAGCAGTCCTGCATCTTTTCTTACTATTCTCTTAAACGCCTTCAGCAGAGCAGAGCAATTTCCTTCAGCTCTTCATGTGTTCACAAAACCGAACATGAAAATCTAGATAAAATATATCAATCTGTGTCTTCTTTCCAGATGTGTGGCACAGGGTCAAATTCTTGCAGAGAAACAAACTTCTCCAGTAGGGCCAGCGCTGTTTGCCGACTGTGATGTCCGTCCTTGCAGAGCACAGAGCGATGGGTAGCCGATCCATGATGTATTCGGGGACAGACACATCCAAGGCTCCTGACACCTCCCACACTTTCTAAATAGAATCATAGAATAGTTTGGGTTGGAAGGGACCTTTAAAGGTCATCTAGTCCAAGCCCCCTGCCATAAGCAGAGACATCTTCAACTAGATCAGGTTGCTCAGAGCCCCGTCCTTGAATGTTTCCAGGGATGGGGCATCCACCACCTCTCTGAGCAACCTGTGCCAGTGTCTCACCACACTCAGCATAAAAAAATTCTTCATTTTATCTAGTCTAAATCTCCCCTCTTCCAGTTTAAAGCCATTACCCCTTGTCCTATTGCAACAAGCCCTGCTAAAAAGTTTGTCCCCATCTTTCTTATAAGCCCACTTTAGGTACTGAAAGACCACAATAAGGTCTCCCCGGAGCCTTCTCTTCTCCAGGCTGAACAACCCCAACTCTCTCAGCCTCTCCGCACAGCAGAGGGGCTCCAGCCCTCAGAGCATCTTCGTGACTTCCTCTGGACTCGCTCCAACAGGTCCGTGTCCTTGTGTTGGCACCCCCCGAGCCGGAGGCAGCACTGCAGGGAGGTCTCTCCAGAGCGGAGCAGAGGGGCAGAATCCCCCCCCTCGCCCTGCTGGCCACGCTGCTGGGGATGCAGCCCGGGGTGCGGGTGACCTTCTGGGCTGAAATAGCAGCGAAGTGCCGGCTCCTTGCCCTGCTCTGACTGCAGGTCTCATGGAAATCAATAGCAAAAGCTCCTCATGGGACAGAGGATGCTGATTCACACACCCCATAGATCATCGGTCAGGATTTGCTTATGGAAAACAGATGGAATTTGAGCTATTTAAAATGAGAACTACATTCTCTGGTTTGGTCTCACGGAGTTTAAGGGTAAATTCTCAGCTGAGAAGTCTCTGGCTCTGCCTGTGGCAGGCCAAGGTGACATGCCGAGCTCACAAGTGATGCTCGTGCAGCCGAAAGACGCGGTTGCTGCTCTGCAGCACCTCCAGTGCACTTGCTGAGTGCCCAAAGCCCTCCCTTACCTCTGTGCTCTCAAGGGACCAAGAATTTAAATAAAAGAAAACGAACATCGGGTTTCTGAGCTCACCCGCCAGGTGCGGTTTCTGATTTCTCTGAATTCACAAGTCATGTCCGTGTGGAGGAGGGCTCATTTAGTTAATTCGTGTCATTTACATAGAAAAGAGCATTCAAAACAAAACCTGAAGCAGAACAGGAAATTTACCCCGAAACTTGGGAAATTGGGTGCTTAAATGATAACAGCATTTTTGCATTTTACTTCCCCCACGCTGCTGGCCCCTGCTCTGCTGACTCGGGCACATCGCAGGGGCACAGGACTCCAAGGATGCTTTTCTCCGCGATTCACCTCCCCGTTCACCGCAGCGGGAGCAGCTGAGCTCACGCTCTTCACCTCGGGCACAAAGAGGTCTGCAGGCAGAACCTCTCACCCCTGCGGTTAGCAGGGACATAAGTCACTTGGCTGTCCATGCAGTGAGGGCTGCGAGGGGGGGTCATGTCAGGAAATATTTACTGGGGCTCAACATTCATCCAGTTGGGCTTTTTTTTTATTTATTTATGCATCTTTGCATTAACACATATCACAGCTCAGCCAATATTTTTTTTTTTTTGCACAAATTTAAAATATAATAATCCAAGACGGTTAAAAACAAAAACCTGAGGGTTTTATTTCTTCCATCCCAAGAACAGGTAAGTATTTTCATCATTCACGAGGAGTTTCATGGGCTGCAGGAGGAGGCCAGTTCAGACCGCCTGTCCAAGCCGTGCATTGCAAGTGCATCACCAACACTCACCACCGCGGTCACGTTCTCGTCGGTGTGGCACGGATCCTGACTGCTTCGCCCCGGTGAGACAGGGGCACCCAGCCAGTGGTGCCGCGAGAAAAAGGACCGGGACGAGTCTCTAAGGAAAAAACTGCCAAACTTAATGATTTTATTACTCCTAGCCAGCATGGTACTAGTCACTGTCATCAGCTTTGCCCTGTTGTAGCCTGTTCAGCAGTTTTATCTCTGCTGATCTGTCTGTACTAACGTATTTAACTATTTTATTAAAAACTAATCCAACTACAGAATAAATAAAAATCCAATAGTGATACTGAGGACTAATTAAAGACAAAAACCTGTTGCCATCTTTCTAGATTAAACTGTCTTCATTTTACTTCACAAATTTGTACTCATGCAAATCAGCCCATCAGGCTTTTTTAGGCAAGTAAGTGACTCCAAGGGAGGAATGGGGGCCATGGGAGACCCCCCCCACACCAGGTGATACAACCTCAGCATTGTTCAGGCAGATTCAGGTAAACAAGGATTTGATTTTGCTGATTGCATCTTGGGTTGCCTGGATCACATCGTCCTTCCCAAAAGTCATTTCCCGCAGCTGCTGACAACCTTACCCTTTTTGCTTCATACCGCTCAGCAAGGTTTTTCACCATGAGGGTTGATCCACCAAGGATTTTGG
>NW_009648041.1:955368-972421 GCF_000708025.1 Charadrius vociferus | reverse complement strand
GCTACAGATACCAAATTTAGCATCTCGTGGGAGGCAGTGCCAGTTATAGCTTGCAGGACTTGCTCGGGGACTGCAGCCTTAGCAGACCCTCTTTGCCTCTGTGCACGATAGATCCGAATGTTTGCGACCCGATCCCACCTGGGTCTGTCGGATCTGAACACCTTTTGCAGGTCCATGCGCAAAGGTGGATCAGAGGCAGAGGATTTCCAGGCTGCCCCTTCGATTTGAAATCAGATGACATTGACTGTGGCAGCTTCGGCTTGGCCCCGCAACATCATATTCTCCTCTCTGATCTCCCATTCCTTTCTTTAAATGGTAAGATGAGCTTCTTAGAGTGCCAAAAAAAGGTGGACTGCTAGAAAACATGAGGATGCGACGCGACGCTTGCCAAGCGCTGCAGCGAGCAGGGAACGGAGCCGCCGCACTGCTGATGGTAACGGCCCCAAAAGGATTCGCACCGGTTACCTCCGACACGATGCGCCTGCGGTGTCCGGCGGGACTGGGGGGATTTCTCTGGCTTCTCAAACTACAACAAACACACATAAAAACGTGTCCTGGTCAATAATTTATTATACTGAGATGGCAACATAATTAAGTTACCAGAGGGCTTTGGGCAAATATCTGGTAGCATAAGGTGCTACGTGCTTTTGGCACGAGCTTTATTTAAACACATTGGATCAATTTGAATCAATCTGACATGTATACACTTCAGGGCATGGCTAGTTTCAAATCAATTAAACTCCTTATGACTTTATGATTAGAAACCTGAGGTTATAAAACATTAATATAAAATCACAGTTTATAAAGTGAAAAATAAAATCCCAGTGTAATGTTTCATGAAGATCACAGGAATCATTATATAAGCTTCATTAAACAAACAAGGTAAGGGTAATTAGGCTGTAAATTGAGTACAGTAGTTTTAAAAAAAGAGAAACTATAATTAGGAGGTGATGGCCGCTTAACCAAAATTAAGGAAGTATGGATAACTAGGTGCCTTCTGCACAATTTCAAACAAAAACTCAGTTGATTTCTTTGGGAGACGGTGCGGCCGAACAAAACCTTCACCCATGGAAGCTGATTGTAGCAAACGGCTGCAGGACAAATGAGGCAAAGAAATGGATTTGCAATTTGCCTGGAAAGAGAAAAAAAAAAACACCCTGAGCAACAAAGCGCATAGAGGTCTTGCACATAATAGTGGATAAAATCCCAAATGGTATTACAACCACAAGTTGTGCAGTAAAGACACAATTCAGCAGAGCGCTCGAGCACGTGCTTGAGCACCTTCCTACGCAGCAAACACGTACACAGGGGCTTACCTGGAGGAGCTGGTGTACATCCCACTAACGAGGACAAGGACCAAAACGTGCACTGCTGCACCCGCCTGATGAGAGATGAGTTTAAGCCGGAGGCGTGAGAGCATTTCTGGGGGAAACCCTGCCAGTAGATTTTACCTTCTTGCGCGTTTAATGGAGGAATTGCCAAATTCAAAAGTGCCGCCCCCTGCTACACCGATTTTCCTTAACAAAAGTCCCCGGGGAACTAAATCCTTCCAATGAGCATTCAATCTGCAGAAGGAGCGTGGTGATCTTGCTTCTTCTCTGGCTTGGCACAAATTACCCAAATAGATCAAAATCACCCCCAGCACAACCGCATTTCTCGGGCACATTCAGGCCAATACGCCTTTTCAAATGCTGTGAAAGATCCTATAAGTGATTCTCCATCAGAAATAGAGATAACAATTTTGCACGTGCTTTTACCTGACTTACCCAATAAACACACAAGTGTCCAGTATTTAAAAAAAACCCTGCTGTGGATGGGAATATGCAACAGGCTGCCCAGCAGTTCCCGTTCGTGCACACGGGGCACCAATCGCTTCCTACAGCACTCGGAGCTGCGTGCCAAAGGGCAGGGACCAAAGTCCACTAAGTTGGCAGAAAAACTCATCCGCTTCAGCAGACTTTGCACTGGGCCCGGCGTGGGCAGGAAATCTCCTGTGCTCTTTGTCTTAACGTGATGGAAACCCCCAGGAGAGCCACACACAGCTTATGTAGCTCGGCCTGTGCTCACACCCGAATGGATGTTGGCTTAAAGATGTCGAGAAAAAAAAAGGTAAAATGTAGAGTGGGACATGGAAGGATCACAACTGATGTCGAACAGAGGAAAGGCCATCCAGCAGACCCTGCTGTGCAGGCAGGGGTGCAGAAAGGCTCCGGGCTGGCCGGACTGCAGCCTAGTTCCAGTATCACCCTCCGTGATGGACCTGTGAGGGGGGGTCAGTCTCTTCTCCCAAGTTAACAAATGATAGGACAAGAGTAAACGGCCTCAAGTTGCACCAGGGGAGGTTTAGATTGGATATTAGGAAAAATTTCCTCACCAAAAGGGTTATCAAACATCGGAACATGCTGCCCAGGGAAGTGGTTGAGTTGCCATCCCTGGAGGTATTTAAAAGATGTGTAGATGTGGTGTTGAGGGACATGGTTTAGTGGTGGACTTGGCAGTGCTGGGGTAATGGTTGGACTCGATGATCTTGCCGGTCTCTTCCAACCAAAACAATTCTATGATTCTATGAAACGCAGGCAGAACAGCGTGCCCAGCCTGCCTGCTGGAATAAGGGACAATCCCCTCGCCGTGCAGCCCGGCTGGGAAACGCCGGGCATTTTCACACAGCCCACCTCCCGCGTCCTCCTCTCCCCGTCCTCCTCCCCAGAGCCCCCCCGCCGCCGGACCCGGGCTTGCACAGCCCGGTGTGGGATGCCTGTCTGGCTGTCTGGCTGTCCGTCTGTCACCAGATGGTTTCACTTCACACGTAACAGCATCTCACCCCCTCCTCCCCTCTCTGCCAAGCTTGCCCCAGCGCAGGTCAGCGCCCAGCCAGATCTGACCAGATTTCATGGTTTTTTTTTTCCCAGGAAACCAGTAAAACATCGCCTGGCTCAGGGCCACTGTGTGCGTTCTGTGGAGATCCCACTTGAAACATACCCACATCAACTGGTCTTTGAGAGGTAATTCTTTTAGCTCGTATTTAATTCACTTTGTGTGCTGTGTTGATTTTGTACTGAACTGGCTTCTTGAACGTTACATTGTGGAATACCAAGTCAAATATTTTACAGAAGCTTAAGTCAACACTATTTCCTTTATTAAGCAAAATTGTAATCTCATTATAAAAAAATCCAGTTAGTTTTAGAAGATCTATTCCTCATCAGCCCCTGCTGATGGGCATTAATGATGCTATCCCTTCCTATTTTTTAACTTCTGCAGTTGTTTCTCATTGTCTGGGATCCATTACCTTCCCAGGATCAAAGCTCAGCAGGCCTATCAATATCCAAATCATTCAACTTTCCCTTAAGTAGCAGCTTTTCTTCTCCTGCTGTAATTTTGCCTGTACTCCACAATCTGTACAAAAACAGTATTAACAGTCCAGGAAAAAAACCCAGTAAGTTCTCTTCAAAACACTTCTATGCAAATTATTTAGACTGCTGATTTGAAGATGCTTTGCTGTTGTAACAATTACTTGCTACCCCCTGAACTTCTGCTGTTATGCAAATTGTTGTATCATCATCATCTGATGGGAATGCATCATTTGTGGTTGTTTTTCTCCCCAGGTTCAGAACAGGAATATTTGTTCATTAAAAACATTTGCCTTTCTGCATAATTATTGCCATTTCTATAATTTCAATTTGGTAATCGTCCAAAGACACTGTTTGGCTTCTCTTCATCCCTAATATATTATAAAGACATTTTCTTACTGCTCTTTTCTCTGTAGCTGTAGACCATCTCTTGAATTCTTTTCCTTCCCTTATCTAATTTATCCAGTTTCTAATTTCCAAATTACACTAATTGCAACTTTTCCCTTTTCTGTTTGTTTTCTATTTAGATGCAAACATCGCTCCTTTCATTGTTTCTCTGAGACACGTCTGATTTCTGTAATCATCTCAGAGTTCCTTTGCCAGTGAGGGACTGGGGCTTTCAGATGCTTTGGTTGCAGTAACCTACAAAGGTATTTCTGTATTTTCTGAGTTCGGTTTCACAGTTTGCCCTGGTACATAATTGTTTTGCATTATGTAAATGAGCCGGCCCCGCCATGCGGCATGGCTCGGTGGCACGGTGCCGCTGCGTCACCGCTGGCGGGGAACAGGAGCGCCGTGTGTGCGGGGAAAAAAGAGTTGTAAAATGTGAGATGTCTCCCAGGAGCCTGCAAAGAAATGTAAAAGAGCGAATCCCAACAGGCAGGCGTGAGCAGGGCTGCGGCTGCGCACCAGCAGTCACGGCTGCGGCACAGGCTGGCAAACCCACCTGGGGTTTTAATCTGTGAGTGTGGGCACCGCTGGGCAAAAACCACAGCAGGATCAATCCCGCAGGGAATAAATGCTTGTCCCATGCCTGGGCCGGGCTGGGGAATGGACACGTCCCCACCGGGGCTCCCCACGCCGGCATCCCTGCCCCGCTGCCCCCTCTGGAGATGGGAGCAGACCCCAGGGCTGTTTCGTGGGTCACCTCTGGTGCTCCATGGAGGCAAACCCAGCCGTGACTCGGTCTGGCCTCGCGCACCGGCCAGGATCTGGAGGCCATCAGGATGGTAAGAGTCAGCACAGCGACTAATGAGCAATAATGCCTACCAGGAAACGAGTGACTCAAGTGTGTACCTGGGGCTAACAGGTTCCAAAGCCAACACAGATAAATGACAAACAACAAACCTTGAGACTAGAAATAAAACAATAATGTGCTGAGTGGAAAAGTCACGATAAGAACTAACCAGAAAAGTCACTGAGGCTCTTGCAGATAAGCAAAGAAAGGAGGAAAAAAGCGTCCCCACACTTTCCTGTGGCGGTGGCCGGCGGCGAAGGAGCACGGGGCTCCTGCCTGACCCCCTCCCTGCTCCCTGCCGGTGGCAGAGGGACTTTGCAGAGGGACACAGCCGTGGCCGGGGGGTTGCACACTCATTCCTACAACCCACCTGGCCCCAGGGAGCCCCCCGGTTTTGTTCGGTGGCCTCAGGCGCAGCAGGGGGGACATGGAGAAGAGGGAGACTGTTTCTCATGAGTAGGAAAATTGGGGAGCCTGTAACTGCTGGGATGGCTCTGACCCCTCAGCTCCCCACAGGAGTGCGTTCAAATTGCCTCTACCAACCCCAAACAAAAAGGTCTCCCACGGTGGGAGGGCACGCAGCCGTTCTCGGGGTAGCGGCAGCCGTTCTGCACATCCCAGTGAGGAGCGGCAGAAAATGAGTTCCCTGTGTCAGGCGTAACTGTCAGCACAGCATTGGCATCGCATCGATTATCGCTGGAGAAAATGGGGACAGCGAGTGTACCGACCTTTACAGGGAAAGCACCACGTATCTGCAGGCTTTCCGCTGCGGAGCAGAAGCACGCTGCTTGCCTGTTACCATAAAAAAAAGGAGGTGTCTCACTACCCCCCGCCTCCAGGGCAGGAATCGTGTCCTTCCAGTACCGCTACGCCCGTGGCTTTGCCCAGAAATCACTGTGTAGCCACACAAGACCTTCTCCCAGCACCCGGTCTCCTGCGCTTTCACTCCTCCACCTTTTGACTTTGAAGGCAAAGCTGTGGAAGATACTGGTGGAGCTCCTCAGCGCTCTGCTCTCAGCCACCTCTAACCCGGGACCGTCCAGGCACGCGCGGGCCAGCGGGCAGTACATCGTCTACAACGGCTGGAGTGTCACCAGCAAGGATGTGGCAAGCGGCGGCTACGGCCACTCACCCATGAAATGTAAATTTAATGTAACTATTTGCAATGTAAAGTGCTTTGCACTTTGAAAAATATGCTATTATTTGTGCCTTTTATTGGAGAGAGGGGGGAAAATATATTCAGAAACAGTCTCTTGTGCGTGTTCACTTCTTTCTGCATCCAGAGTTATGGAGTTTATATTGAAATTTAGCAGCTGTGGGATACGCAGACCAACAGTGCCATCACCACTAAATCATCTCTTATTTAGCTAATGCCCTTCATCGCTCGCACTCTCCTGCAAACGCTACATACAGAATAGAAAATGACCTGCCAGGCTTACAGCACACTGGTCAAAAAAATTCCTCCTTCTTTCAGTTCCTCCAAAATGCACTGCCCCAATAATACCAACAATGTGTTTATAAATATTTCAGAACTAGTGGGTTTATTCCTGGCAATAACAACATTTTTCCCAAGAGCCTTTTTTGTTTGTTTGTTTTCATTCACCTTACCAAAAGCGTCCGCCTCAAAACAGTTAAATCAATTGCGAAGGAATATATGTAAATGCATTAAAGAATATTTAATCCACTACTGTTGCTATTACTATATTTTATTCTACTTAAAATTATGAGAAAAACTGAACTTTCTAGTCTCACACTACATATTAAGGACCTGTCTTTTTTTAACTGTACATCTGTAGATATTAATAAAGCAAGAAAAAAAAAAAGGCTCGCAAATGGAAGTATTTCAATTATTTCAAAATAATGTGGGGGTTTTTCCATCTCCTGACTTTCAAATTAGTCTTTCTCCTACTTTCAGGTCAACATCGTAAGTTATGAGTTTCGCAGCCAAGGAATTGGAGCCACTGGTAACTCAGAAATTAATGGATTGGGAGGGAAGCAGTTGAGAAAAAATGGTTATTGTTAGAAGTAATGCAAAGAAACTTCTCTATAAATGTTACTTTGCATCCACAGACTCAAGAGGAGACACCTCCAGTAAATCCCTGCAGAAGATGGTTTGAGCAGAGCTCTCACATCACATTGCTATGGGCTACTAATATTCACGGAATCAATTAGCTGAGTGCAGGAGAGAAGTGATAATTTCTTTGCTCCTCTAAATAACTCACAAGCATCTGGCCACCTCCCTGGTCTTCAGTGAAAAGAAAAGACTTGAGGCTGGCACAAGGTGGCAAACCTGCTCTGAAATGCTGATGTACGCCCATGGCGGGTGGTAGAGCTTCAGCCAGAAGAACTGGGTACATCCATCCCACCTCGTACAGGACACGCGACATCCCTTGTTTCTGCTTAGATTTAACAGGTTAACTACTGCAAGCTAGTTACATCTTTATAAATCACCCCCCAAAAAAGAATATACTTCTGCCAGTGAAGCCAAATTAGGAGAGCCCATGTGGTATGACCTACAGGACAGCGCAAGTGCTTGCTGATTTCTTTTCTTTCTTTGGTTCAAAATAAATTAGCTGTTCATATTGTATTTTTTTTTAAACTGCAGGTCAAAGACTTGTTTTGCTCCCCGGCAATGTGAATGGACAGGCTTAAACTGGTGACAAGGTTAGTCAATGGAGGTGACAAGTGCCTTAATAGCCTCAGATACTGGGTAAGGACTGGCCCCACACTAAAACTTAATCTTCCACTAAAAGTTTGGTGTGTTAAACACTGTAGCGGAGTATCTGGTACCCTGATACGAGAGCAGATGCACTTCATCTCAGGGTGACACCGCCCCTCATCAGGAACTGCTGCAAGTTTCTTGATGAACTGCTTGACGTTCATCAAGAAGCCCTGCAGAGACACCCATAGCCCCCGTCCCTCACCCGGCTGAGCCGGAGGCGTCACCTCCTGGGACAGACCTGTTGATACAGACAGTTGAAGATCGATGACGGTGAACAAGATTTTCACCATTCGGTGAGATAACAAGAGGCAGAGATAGATGCTTCTGTAGGCTGCAAGGCTTTGGGGTTCATTAGGTTTCCAGAAAGCTCCATCTGCTGTCATTACGTGCTACGCTAACGGGACTGGGTGGTTTCCCAGTGACTTGACTGCAGGAGGCATAGCAAAACTTCTGTCCAGCATTTCTTTCAGCCACAGCCTTTAGTGATGACTGCTATCCAAAAAAATGGGAAAAGAGAGAAGTGTGGGTCAATAAAAGCTGCGAGGGTGGTTCTGTCACCAATTTGCCGCACCGCCAAGGACAGACAGCAGTAGAAAGGAAGGCGACCTGGAGCAGAGGCGTCCCAAAGCCATATGGCAAGGTCTGCAATGCTTCCAGCGTGGGAAAACAAGCACACATAGCACTGCGTGCAGCAGAGAGGTATCATGGAAGACTCCATCATTTTCCGACTTACATCAGTGTAAATCGGGAGTGCCCATGGAGTTATGAAGGTAAAGCCTAAAGTTACAAGTGAGCGACAGAAATATTCATCCCAGAAAGCCAGATTGTGCTGAACTCATCCCAAACGTGAGGCCATTGGCCCCGGGTCCCCTCCCAGGGTGCAGAGAGGACACGCTTCCATCTGCCGGGGGTTCGGGCAGAGCAGGCTGGACTCGGGGAGATCCCGCTCATGGGCACACTTGCCCCCGCACCACTCAGCCAGCCGTAAATCTCACCCCCTTATCTTCACTCCCCCGGTGCCTTCCAGCGGTCCCGTCATGTGCAGGGACTGGAGGATTCAGGCAGCCATGGCTTACGTAGGAACTGGCAAGCGTCCCCGGCAGCTGTCCCCGAGGAGGACCGCGGGCACCAGCCAGGCTCTGCCTCGGCTCCTCTCGCCCCACAGCCACAGCTGCCGGGAGACCTGGGGCCGGCGGGGTCCCATCGCATCAATCATCGCCTGCGCAGGCTTCTGCCGCTTTTATGCACGGCTTTCCTTCTCATTTAGCATACACAGTGAAACGGGTTAAAACCTAAAGCCATTTATAATAATTATTCTGAAGGTTGTCTACAGATAATGTAGAAAATAACACTGGATTTGGAAAAAAGAAATCCCTTTTAGCTTTAATAAAAGCATTTCAAAGCACAAGAAGGTTATTTATAGGGTGTGTAAATGTAACTGGAGGGGAGGCAGAGTAAGGGGAGTTCAAAGGGTGTCTGTGAAAAGAAAAAACCCACTGTGTTATTGACACCGCTTCCTGCTTTCTCACACTCAACAACCTTCTTAAAACAAACTAGAGGAAACAACGGCAACAAAAAGGAAAAAAAGCTACTGAGAGCTATTTGAGATTAAATAATACTTTTTGACAGCTGGTAGGAAAAGGACTGGTCCTGCATTCATGCTTACAATAGCATGCTGCTCCGTACCCTCACTCGCTTGTAGAAGCATCCGAAAGGCCAGAGGGAGCCGTGGGTCGGGTTGAGGCTGGCAGGGGGACGGGGACGGCAGGAGGATGGAGATGTCAGGGGGATGGGGATATCAGGGGGATGGGGATGGGGACGGGGACGGCAGGGGGACGGGGATGTCAGGGGGATGGGGATGTCAGGGGGACGGGGACGGCAGGGGGATGGGGATGTCAGGGGGACGGGGACGGCAGGGGGATGGGGATGTCAGGGGGACGGGGACGGCAGGGGGATGGGGATGTCAGGGGGACGGGGACGGCAGGGGGATGGGGATGTCAGGGGGACGGGGACGGCAGGGGGATGGGGATGTCAGGGGGACGGGGACGGCAGGGGGATGGGGATGTCAGGGGGACGGGGACGGCAGGGGGATGGGGATGTCAGGGGGACGGGGACGGCAGGGGGATGGGGATGTCAGGGGGACGGGGACGGCAGGGGGATGGGGATGTCAGGGGGACGGGGACGGCAGGGGGATGGGGATGTCAGGGGGACGGGGACGGCAGGGGGATGGGGATGTCAGGGGGACGGGGACGGCAGGGGGATGGGGATGTCAGGGGGACGGGGACGGCAGGGGGATGGGGATGTCAGGGGGACGGGGACGGCAGGGGGATGGGGATGTCAGGGGGACGGGGACGGCAGGGGGATGGGGATGTCAGGGGGACGGGGACGGCAGGGGGACAATGCCTGCAGGAAGAGCTGAGCCCTGACCTGCGGCATCAACGGGCTGGGGCAAGAGCAAGGTGCTCCCACCAGGTTCTCCCTTGCCCCGTAATCCTACGGCTCATGCCTGGGGTATTTTTGTAGGACAAGTGGTTTTCATTCCCTCGGACTGAGATCACCAGTCCCCATCTTGTGAGGACCCCAACTATTTTGGGATGCAGCTGTGGCCTCCCCACCACAGTCGCTGCCACTGGACTTTGGTGGGAGGCAGCAGCAGCTGCTGGGGGCTGCCCACGCAGACTCAGATCAGGATGCGTGGGAGAAGTTTTCCTGGCAGAAACATGGCTTTAGGCAAAAATAAAATCATGCAGTGCCTTCTTTTCCTCGGGGCTTTGGAGCATCCGTAGGCTGAACAGGGCTAAGAGGGAGGCTGAGGGCTGCCCTGCAGTTCTCAGCTTCTTCAAGGAGCAACAGCATCTTCCAGCTCGTGCTCCCTGGCCATGCCTGGCCCTCAGGAAAGACACCCCCACGCTCCTACAGAAACCCCTCAGATTTTTCCTTCAGCAGGCTCACCCGCAAATCCAGCCGTAGCATTCTCATTGCAGGTTCTTTCCAAGCCCAATGTCTCACCCCTTCCTTCTGGTCACAGAATTCACAGAATTCACAGAATTGTTAGGGTTGGAAGGGACCTCTGGAGATCATCTAGTCCAACCCTCCTGCCAGAGCAGGGTCACCTACAGCACGTTACACAGGACAGCGTCCAGGCGGGTTTTGAATGTCTCCAGAGTGGGAGACTCCACCACCTCTCTGGGCAGCCTGTGCCAGTGCTCCACTACCCTCAAAGTAAAGAAGTTCCTTCTCATGTTAAGATGGAACTTCCTATGTTCAAGTTTATGCCCATTACCCCTCGTCCTATCACTGGGCGCCACTGAAAAAAGACTGCTCCCATCCCCCTGGCATCCTCCCATTAAGTATTTGTATGTATTAATAAGATCCCCCCTCAATCTTCTTTTCTCTAGACTAAAGAGACCCAGTCTGGGTCAGTCTGGGGAATGGCCACTTTCTCCTGCACTGGCCCATGGAGATGGTCTTGCCCAGTCTTGGGTTTCCCCTTCAACCCTCCTTAGCATCCCCACCCCAGTGCCCCCTGCAAATACCGCATACCTTAGTCAGACACGAGGTGATACACATATTCTGACCCACTCATTTCCCCATGAGAGAAGAAGGTAACCCCTTGAGGACAACAAGAAGCACAGAATTAAAACTAAACCAGGTCATGCACAGCACCTCATAGAAGATGAATTGCCCGCCCTCCCCTCTCCCCCAAAAGGCAACAAAACAGAAATTAAGGACATGCAATTCTGCCATATTAACTCTGATGTTTCATGCATTACAGAAGCCATCAGCAAGCAAGGAGGAGACGACAAGGTGGTCCTGGCTGGGCACCTCCTGCTTGGAGCAGCAGAAGAAACTACAGCTTCTGGAGGTCTTTGCACATCCAGAGAAGCCGCTCTGCAGATCATACCACAGAGTGGGAACAGCTCTTCTGCACCAGGACCTCTCCTGTAATTGCAGCTCGTTAGATGCGCACCCAGTAGTCTTTAGTAGTTCAAAAATGTGATGGAAAAGGAAAAAGAACCTGGCAGGTGGCTTGAAAATTTGTTTGAGAGAACATGCACTAAGAAAAGTCTGCAAGTGCATGAGCATATTAGAGGTGTGTATTCAGCTGGCAAGGAGCCTACGCGGGGTTGTAAGAAATGTTCTTCATCCTCACAGTAAGAAAAGAAACCCTGAAAAGTGATGGAGGAGGAAGAGACAGTTAAGTTCCTTGTAAGAACCAGGGCAGAGCGGGGGGCACGTTTGGGTAAGGACACAGGATTACATCCCTCCCCTTCATCCAGCTCCCAGAGGGAAACAGAGGCGGGTGCCCCCGCTGTATCTCAAGGTCCCACCTGGAAACCTGCACCGGCCCCCCAGAGGTGACCTTCCTGCTTCAAACAATTTGCACTGACTGTTAATGAAGCTGAGAGGATTTGAAGCACGGGACATAAAAGCTTCACAAACATATACCCTTTAAAATGTCTTCTCTTCCTCATCTTTTGCTATTCACTTAAAAAAAAAAAAATCAAAACACATTACACATCAGATTACTAAATGAACAGAAAGCCTGAGGGCCCGGGAGCCCATATTCCAAATGAGGAAATCGCAGCCGCTGAGCCCAGCCAGGACCAGTCCATTAGCCCCAGGCTTTCCTAACGAGCACTAACAACGCAGCCAGGGTGTACAACAGCAGCTGAGTTTTGGGGGCTGGATGTCAGCCCCCCGCCCCCCATCGCGCACGGTTTGGGGAAGGGGCATCTTTGAGCGGTGCGGGAGGAGAGTTCGCAAAGCGCTTCGCTGAGCGGTGCGGCACAGAGATGAGCGATGCCGGGTGAAAACAACAGGCTACAAAGGCGCTTTCCTATTTTAAAAAAATCAGCATGCTGCAGGAAAGCCATCGGTTCGGCTGGCTGCTTCCCTTCTGTTCCGGGAGAGCCAGCCAGTGTATCGGATATTCATTCATTCTGGGCTAACTATCTTTTCCATTTCTGAACAGCTTCAATTTTCTTGATGTCTCGGGGAATGGTTTATGAGGAAATAGAGCCTTGAGGGTGGACAGATGGAGAAAAATCTCCCTTCTCACCAAATTGATCACTATAATCTTTCATCTGCTCAGCGCGGAGCCGGGCTGCTGGCGTTGGGAGGTGCCGCAGCTCTACCTGCGGAGCATCCCGTCCGGCTGCGGGGTCCCTGCCGGTGCCGCGCGCTCCTTCCCCGGGCTGAGACCCGGCGGGAGGATGGACGGCACAAACCCAACCCCAAATTTTACATGACGGAAAGAAAAAGAAAGGAGATAGGGGGAGTTCAGATCCGAGGTTCCGCTCCAGCGCCGAGGAGCCTCAGGGCTTGCCCACGGACAGGATTCACACGGATTTAATTGCTGCCCTTGCCCCCTCCCTCTGCTACTGCTATTCTGAGGCATAAAGGAACTTCATGTCACTACTGCCGGTAACGAGAGGAAGAGAAACCCGCCATCCTCGTTATGAAGCATTGTATAACAACATATCCATGCCCTGGGCTGTAACCACAATGGTAATGGCGATGGCAGTGAGACACTCTGGGATCTCCAGTGTTGGCAGAGCTCAAGAATGGGTTAAATAAACAGCTGCTGGGAATGGTTTTGACACAGACCAGCCTGCCCGAGGGCAGGAAAATGGACCTTGCACGGTCTGTTCCCTTCCCCTCTTCCCTGACGAAATGACTTTACGGGTAGTTTTCCCTGCCCAGTCCTGGCAAGTTCTGGGGATGCTGAAAACGGGACCAGCTCAAGCTGGGCACAGATGCACCAGGGGTAGAAACCACCTTCACTCAAAGGGCAACCTTGGCTAGCCGGCATCGAGCAAAATAAACATGTAGAAAGGCGCATGCAAGGAACAATCATGGCACCCAAAATTCAACCAGGGCTGTAGAGAAGACAGCTAAGCTTCTAGACACCAACCTACATGTGATGCAGTCCAAGTGCCTGCACTGAGATACTCGGGGTGGAGTCACGGTGACTCATTTGACCATCACCTTTCTGGTCCTGAGACAGTTTCTCAATCCCCCTCCCCTTCCCCTGGGGCTCACTTTTCACTTGCAGGCTGTCCCAGCTGCTCGGGGGAGCAGCCCCAGCACAGCCCAGTGGCCAGGCTGGCAGGACATCTGCCCAGGCATGGGGAGGTTTCTTGCCAGGGTCCCCATCGGCAGAAGTCAATACAGACCTGGGGTGAAGGTATTCGTAGGAGACCTGTCGGGGAAGCGCACCGGGCGGGTGACACAGCCTCTGAGCAAACACCCAGCGGAGCCGCCCCGACAGCTCGACCCCCCCCATGCCCTTCCCCCTTTTGGCTCGAGTCGCTCCCGTGACTCTCAATTAACATTTAAGATTTCGGCGACTGGCTGGCTGATTTATTTTATTTCTCGGCCGATAATTTATGGAAATATATTCTTAAAAATCAAACAAAATGCACTTTACTAATAGACGGGCCATTCTCTGACATTTCGCAGAGTAAATGAGCATTTGTGCCCAGTGGCATGTTGTCCCATGACTGAACCTCTATAAAGGGCTTCAAAAATATCTATTAGCCAAGCTCATTAGTTTAAATATCATTAAAATAAATTGTATTGCTCCACACAGGGCTTAGATAGGCCCCAAAGTGAATACTACTCTCGGTAGCTACAGGTCAAACACTCATTGACTCTGAGGACTCTTTGCACTGAAAGTAGAAAGGGTGTTAAAATCAGTTTACACAACTGCAGTGGTACAGAAGGGTCCTGGTACAGAAACGGATCTGCCCATGCTTCACTGCTCAGCTTAAAAGCGTAACATCGAATATGCAGAATTTATGACAGATGTTCTTTACCATAAGAATCAACTTTAAAGTTTCCTGCTGGTTCTTCAAACATTAAGAAGATCTTTACCTTAACTGTGCTGCTTTTTTAGATTTATTCATTTATCAATTTCACCTGTTTAGAGACCTGTTTTAAGGGAATACTTTAAAGTGGGTTTATTCTGGTGTAGCTCCATTTCTCCCCTTTCTGGTTTCAGTTTGGGGGGTTGGTTTGTTTGTTTTTCCATTGATCACACCGAAAAAAATGAAACAAAAGTAGCCCCATCTCCATACAAACCGCACAAACTCAATTCGGCTGATTTAAACCACTCCCTGTTCGCAGGACTGCCCTTGTGCCGCTGCCGCACAGGAGCTCCTCGCTGTGCTCCAACACTCCACTGCCTCCAGCAGCAGCTTTCCCTCGTGGTCTCGCTGCTCATCCCAGCCCTTGCCCCGAGCCAGGATGCGGCCATGGGCTCGCCGGTGGCCCACAAAGCGTCCTCTTCACACAACAAAGCGCACAAACGAGGGAAATGCGTACGGGGATACCTGGAGATGATGCAGCAACAGGCAATGCGCTTTCAAACCAGAGCCTACATGACCGCGCCGCCTATCCGCGTGCTCACCCCGTAAACCAATTATTTTCGATCAGCGGAGATGTGGCTGTTGATTTATGTTTTCATTGTTGTGGGCTTTGCTGAGCCTCGGCTGCCAAAAGGCAGCGTTTCCTCCTATTTCTTGTCCTACCTCACCAACAAAGTTGTTTGCAAAACTCCAAATAGTTGCACTTTTGTTGGAATATGGAAGTCGATAGGATGCGGTGGCGTCACTAATGACACAGCTGAGATGCGTGTGGTGGCACAGAGGTCACACAACCCTTGCTCGGCTCTACTCGACCCCGCTACTCCTGGTGCGGTAAGGGAGAAGAGACCTAGGGTGGCTCCAACGTCCCTGCGCTGAATTTGCAGAACTAAGAGTTAACGATGAATAATACCGTCAAGGCAGAGTGCCCGCGGCAACCCACAGCGTGATTTTCATAGCCCCGTCCCCACAGGCTCCCAACAGCCCGAAGCAGCAAGGACCTTCGGCCAGGTGTTTTCTACGGCTCAAAAGAAAACACTCCCGAAACGCCACGGCAGCCGAAGCAGGCGGTTATACCTCCAGCAGGTATTTGCCCACCAGACCCGCAGCTGCTGTAACTGCAAACAGGAATTAGCCAGCAGGCAGTTCGGAAGGCTGGATCTCAGTCATCTCCGGAGTGAAAAGTACATGTTATTACAAAAGCAATTTGTATGTTGCTATTCTCAAAGCATCACATGGGTTGTACTTTCCTTGTTAGCAGCACCTCGAGAACATTACCGCCAATGTAAGAGAAATCCAGTATTATGGTCCCCCTGTTAGGGCTATGACAGATTGCGGGGAGAAACAATGCGGTGATTGAGGACCTGGACTAATCACGCCAATTGATATAAATTACCATGTCAGCTATACCGTTGCCGCAGTCTGCAGGTTTACACCTCATTAAGCTTCCAAGTGCCAAATGAATCAACAGGGTTCAACACAACCATTCTTAATTAATTGTTGTAGCAATGGGGAAAAAGTAACGGAAAAAGAGAATCAGAACTCGCAGCGAACACGGGCGAGTTTGCACAAACTGAAACTGCTTCTCCGATTCAGCATTTGAGATTAAAGACGCCCACGTACTAATCTCTGCCAGCAAATAACTGCCAGGGGCTGGTTTTGGACTAGGGTGGAGTGAAAATACAGGTTGGCGACTTGGAAAAGTTCTTCATCAAGTTCTTCAGTTGGTTTTGCATAGCTCTTCAGGCCTCGACGTTTTGATGCCTGTGAAATCTCCAGGTTTGGGTTTCCCACCCTACCTGCAGTGGGCAGAGGCCACAGCCGGGCACCTCGGCATCTCTTGGAGCTGATGGAATCTGCAATTCAGCAGCTTATTTTTAAGTTTAAGCTGAATGTGTCCATTCTTTTCCCGTCTACGTCCCCCAAAGCAAGACGCAAAGTTAACAGTGAGGGAAGAGGCCAGGAAAGCTGTGGCCTCACCTCTGGCAGGGCTCCCAGCCCCCTGCTCTACGGAACTGCTGCAAAGACACGAGGTCGAGCTCAGGGGGACAAAACAGCAGAAGCCACAGCAAAGTTTGAAAAGCAAAGGACTCTTCTGTCCCTCACCTGAGCACAATACCCCTGTCCTCACTGGTGGCTCTCCTCCAGCACACGGCAAGGCCAGAAAGTCTCATCAAAGCCTGGAGGACCTGGAGCTCAGGGCACGCTGGGGAAAAGATGAGCACAGCCCGCGGGACTGCAGCATCGGTGGGATCGAGTGCACCCTCAGCAAGTTTGCCGATGATACCAAGCTGTGTGGTGAGGTAGACACACTGGAGGGAAGGGATGCCATCCAGAGGGACCTGGACAGGCTGGAGAGGTGGGCCCATGCCATCCTCATGAAGTTCAACAAGGCCAAGTGCAAGGTCCTGCACATGGGTTGGGGCAATCCCAAGCACAAATACAGGCTGGGCGGGGAATGGATGGAGAGCAGCCCTGAGGAGAAGGACCTGGGTGTGCTGATCAATAAGAAGTTCAATGTGAGCCAGCAATGTGTGATTGCAGCCCAGAACGTCACCTGTATCCTGGGCTGCATCAGAAGCAGCGTGGCCAGCAGGTCAAGGGAGGGGATTCGGCCCCTCTGCTCTGCTCTGGGGAGACCCCACCTGGAGTACCGTGTCCAACTCTGGAGTCCCCAACATGGGAAAGACATGGAGCTGGTGGAGCGGGGCCAGAGGAGGCCCCGGAGATGCTGGGAGGGCTGGAGCCCCTCTGCTGGGAGGACAGGCTGGGAGAGTTGCGGGGCTTCAGACTGGAGAAGAGAAGGCCAAAAAGGGGAGACCTCAGAGCCCCTTCCAGTGCCTAAAGGGGCTCCGGGAGAGCTGGGGGGGGACTCTGG
>NW_009648041.1:948005-955308 GCF_000708025.1 Charadrius vociferus | reverse complement strand
GTTCAAGGCCAGGTTGGACGGGGCTCTGAGCAACCTGGGCTGGGGGGAGGTGGCCCTGCCCAGGGCAGGGGGGGTTGGAACTGGATGATCCTTAATGTCCCTTCCAACCTAAACCATTCTGTGATCTCCTGTGGCTGAGCATACAGGCAGCCTCCGCACACACAGATGTTTGGCTTTAACACCTTTTTGTTGCATCTGTAAGGTGGATTAAGCACAGCTCCTGTGCTATGTGCCGGGCAGCAAACCTGCTGCCATGCCTGCAGGCACAGCCCTGCAGCCGGGGGGCTCTCCCGAGCGGCAGCAATGGCTCCGGACGGGCAGTCCGGGCCAGCAGCAGGCAGGCAGCAGGCAGGCAGGAGGCAGGCAGCTGGGCAGCATCCAGTTCTCCGGAGCGGAGTTCCACCATCACACCAGCAATGTCACAGACCAAACCCAGTTGGGACTCCAGCGCGCGCGGCTCCTCTCTCCAGGGGAGTTTTGTATATCATTTTCTTCTGCCGTACCTCACAGCGCATTACACCGGCTTAAAATCTCCCCAGAGCTCACATCTGCTCACCGCACAGCTTGTAATTGCTTGTGTAATGCAATGGTCAGTTTAGCACTCAAACCACACTCCCAGCGCTGAATGTCTACAGGCACTTACGTTTTCCCTATCACTGTCAGTCATCCAACCCCCCTTCCCTAATCTATAAAACATCCATCTAATATTTATATCGCAGCAGGGCTTTGACAGCTACAGCTTGTAGCCGTCACTGTTTTTCTCCGACGTCCCAGCTACACTACATCGGCCAGTTACTTCATACCATCAATTAACCTGTAATTTAAGTAATTTGCAAGTAAAACGTAAGTTTAAGATGAAAATAGAATACGAACACAGATTTCACCTCTTCCATGCTGTTAACTGGGGAGCACTGCTGCACGGTAAGGAAGAGTTACTATTTCCATTCGCAGGGAAGCGGGGTGCCGGCAGCCTACGGGATGTGCCCGTAGTCACTCAAGAAAACAGCAGAATAATGAGCCAAAATTCCCCGTCCCCTATCCCGCATCCTCCTCCTCAACCCCTTGCTTCTTCTTGTGTGCCTGAGGTCGGACCCAGTGGAAGTATCTGGCCAATTTCAGGGAACTTGAGGCTGTATTAAAATTACATTAGCAGCCTGAAAAACCCAATATTGCAGCTCGAGCCCCTTTAGCAGGGTCTGGTGATGTCCGAGGCCCCCGGGGAAGGCGGCCGTCGGTCCCTGAGCCGAGGGCGCAGGCAGCACATGTGCCTCAGCGATGCCAGCGCAACGCCTCCTGCGTTCCCGTGCACGCGAACACGCGCAACAGGGTCTGTATCGCATTATCAATGAAAATTTCTTCCCACGACTTGCCAAAATCCAACCGATTCTTTTAAAGGACTGGTCTGGGACTTCACTCACTTCCTCAGATTAATTTGTATTATACCTCCTACCCACCTAATACATCATTATTTTCTCTTTTTCCCATATGAATCTATACTAAATTAATAAAGCTGATAATTTGTTAGGCAAAAATTATCTTAAACCTTATTTTCTAAGCCTCAGAACTCCCGTTTTAGTAACTATCAGTATTAAAAAAAAAAAAAAATTAATTGCAGTTTGGTTTTGATAAAGTTGGGGCCAAAAAGATTTACTTACATTATAAGCATTTTGTTCTCTTACATTTATTACTGCAATCGGTACAATAACATTTCCACGTTTGTTTTATTTTAAGGGATTTAAGGTGCAAATTGGAGGATTGGGAATCCAAAGAGAATAGCGGGAATAGAAATTTATAGACATATTTAGAAATAATAGAAATAGCAGGAATAGCAATGTATATATAATTTATAAACAGCTAATTGCCGAAGAGTCTCCCTCAACAGCGTTCCGCGGTGAGACGAGCGAGGAGCCCAGCACTGGAAGGCAGGTTCTTGTGTGGAAAGTCACTTCACACCTCAATTACAGCTTCTGCCAACCACTTGAGATCTGAAGTGCGGTGTTTTCTCTGGTGAGAGGATACCATTAGCACAAGGCGCAGTTAGAGCCGAGGCGGCGAACGGAGCAGCACCCAGGGAAATCACCTCCCAGGGGGAACTCCTCAGACTTTTGTTTTCAGCCACTTTGAAAAGCAAATTGATTAACACACGCTCTCGTGTGTGCACACGCACACGGCTCCTCTGCTGCCTTAGATACTCCACGGCACCCAGGCAGCTTTGCAGTAAGAAAAGGGTGATTTAGGGCTTTCATTAGGGTCATTAAGAGCATGGCATTAAGGCTGCACAAGCTGATTGTTTCAGCAATACAGAATAGGTTCAGGAAAGACGTATCACTGTAATTATTCATAACTCATATCCGAGGATTTGAGAGCATAATCACGTTAGCATCAGTATCCTCTTGGAATAAAGATTTTTCCCAGTTTTTAGACAGTACTATTCCACTTACTCTCAGAGACCCCACATACCCTCCGCTGCTGTGTCCGATGGAGTTTGCTGCCGGACATCTGAAGACAAAAGGGACCTTTCCGCCAGCGCCCCATGCCAAACCCTGGCCTAATGATGAACGACTGGAGCACGGCCAAGCACCCCGGTTTGGTTTCTCAGCTCTTGTAGATGATCCTCACAACTCCGGCTTTGACACAGGCCGGTGTGTCACCGTGGATGAAGTGGTGATCCCTCCACACAGGGCGACAGCGAGCTCCCAGGCACACCGACGGTTCTGCTTCCCAACGCAGCAGGGACGCCGTTGCTTTGCGAGCCCGAGCGGGATACGCGTACCGCAGAGTTAAGAAGAAAAGCATTTGAAGTGTTATAACTCGTACCAGATGTCACGGAGGGGCAATGTCAGCTCACTCCTTTACCCCCAGCTATAGGGACCAGGCACGAACAGACCCCTCACTCAGGACAGGTATAAAGCAGTGTGGGAAGGTGATTGGAAGGATGGACCAAAAATCCCAACTTTCTATTGCACCCTTGGTTACGTGAGCGTTTCAGACAATTTAATTCCTAAATTTATGACAGGACTAACACATCCTGAATGATCTGCCTGGTACATCAAAGTTAGGATATACCCCACGGGCACAATCAAAGCTGCACAGACACAGACGGTGCATCACTCCTCCCAGCACTGTTCCACGGCGCAAGCACACAAAAAAGCGCTACGGCAGTTTAAAACACAAAAGGATACACACCACGACTTCAACTTTGACAGCCTTCCCCCTTCCAAGTGCATTATTCCCAGGACATTACAGTCCCGGCGCATTACTCGTTACGATGGCACACAACATCTTCTGGCCATTTTTTATTCCCCAGGTATTTTCCAGTCGGACTAACAGATAGACCGGTCTGATGAGTTACCCGCTTCCAGTTGTTAGCAGCCTCGCAGAAATCAACAGGACAGCAAGCGACGTGTTATCCTATTGCCACTATTGATCCATCAGCGATCCTGAGAGCGTGAAGGGGAGAAGCAGCTGGGGAGGCATTAAGCTACTTGTCCAGGCCAGCAACTGCTGGAAAGCAATGACAGCTCATCCCCATACACTCCACTCTGGCTCCGACAGTCCTGAGATACTTCTTCCTAAATCCATAGTACAAAGTATTGCACTTGGTTTGGTTTTTTTTTTTTTACAATGTCATCACTGGAATACAGATTCGCAGGCTCAGATGCTTTGACCTTGTCTGCTTTTACACTTCTACACTCAGATTTTAAAATTAATCGTCTAATTCCAGGTAACTGCTTTTAAATTCGGCCGAACGGGACATGAATCTCGCTGAACGAGAAATGCAGGTCTCTATAGTGAAATAGATTAAGCGCTGCTACGCTCCCCATTTTGTTTCAAGACTTCAGTTGCAATTGCCTGCTCTAATTTGAGATGGGAAGTCTCGCTATAGGGTAATTAAGCACGCGAGGAGCTCAGGAGAGCTGCCTGCCAGCACCTGGCAGTGGGATTCCCCTTCCAGAGGCACCTGCACTAAATGGTAATTCCTTCCCTCCATTTCCCACTTCACTCCCCGATGCTTCTCCCAGCAGCTCGGAGGAACAGATGGAGCAATCGCCCTCCTCCTCTCCCCAGCACGGACCCCTGCTGCTACCCAGCGCCTTCTGCAGTTGTAATACGCATAATTAGGCAAATCAATGGACAATGCAGCATATTAGAGGAGGAGGAGTTACATCAAGGCAAAACACGAATCCCAATTTACTTACTGCGGGAAATGGGATATTTCTGCATAATTGCCAAAAATTGCAGACAGGAGACGACAAGTAATTACAGCCGTGGCAGGTAGGGTGCCGCGGTCAGGTCACTACCTGGGCTCTTTGGAGTACAGCTGAGGGGAGTTTGTTCTCCTCTTGATATGCAGTTGATTTATGCCTTAAACATCTCATTACCGTTTATGAGTTATACTCCCAAATCTCTCTCACATCCATAATTAGAGAGAACGCCGTTTACTGCCATTCACCCCGCCACCAACTCCAGACCAAAAAGCACAACTGAAGGTGGCAAACCCCTTGTTGCAAGCAGTAGCCCCCCCACGCCTCCCCCTTCATGGGAAGCCACAGCTCGCGTGCCAGAGGCCAAGCGCACACGGCTGCTGTCTCCTGACAAAACCGTCTGCTGAACTTTCTCCTCCTGCTGCTCCCCAGGCACAGCTTTGTTTAAGGTCAACGTTGGCTCCGTGCTCCATCCCCAGCAGCTTCTCGCCTCTCCTCCTTCACCCCTTGCAGCTCCCACCCCACGAAAGGCAGGAGATGGTGAGGTCCCACTGGATCCGAGCAGCAGAACAGAGGCAGGAGAGATAAAATACATCGACATAAAGAGCAGGCACGCTGCGGGCAAGTTCCCCGGGAACAGGTGAGGCAATGAGGAGAGCAACGTACAGAGATGGGACGTCCAAGAGCAGCTCAGGGCGCGAGAAGGAGGATTGTGCGCTGAAAGCGGGGTCGTGCTCGAAAAAGAGCGGTCCAAGCCAAATCAGCAACGAGAATGAGAGAGGCTATTACATTTCTGGGCTCTTCAAAGAAGGCGATCTGCCTGCCAAGAGGAAACACCAGGGATCTGTTTCCAGTGCTAGAAACAGTCTCACACACGCACAGTGGGTTTTATCCCGCATTACTGGCTCAAAGCAAGGTTATGACCAGCGATGGCCTGAGAACGGGACCCTTCCAGAAGATGACCACCAAAATATTGTTCAAGTGGTGATGAGGCCTCCCAGATCCCCCCGGGCAGAGGGCTGAGGTCCATTTACAGAGGTATCGATACACAGTGGAACAGAGAGCCAAGCCTTCAGACACATCAATTTGTTATTTTTTTTATAGAGGTTTCTGGCATCTAATTTTATCCAGGTTTGTCTAATTTTCCGGGGTTTAGAGGAGCAGTGACTCCAGCTGGTGCGAGTGAGAACCGCAGCTCCCAAGGCACCAACAGCCTGGAGTCAGACACTTGGATACTGACACACAGAACGCAGATTTTACCCTCTTGCCGTTGCTCAGCACAAGTCAGGAGCAGAGAGAGAAGTCCCCGCTCTCAGATTTGAGCTTTATTCCTTTTCACTGTATTTCCATGTTCCCTTTCCAAAGGCTGGACCTTCCTGAGTCAGGTCCGGCACCTCTGTGAAACCAGGGAAAATGATTTGCAGAGTCACTCAACAGCAACGAGACGGACTGGTCACTGAGCTCCTGAGGTTACTGGTTAGTAAGGTTACCACCTGGCCGACCTTGCTAGGCTATAAACCCAAAACTCTGTTCTTTTCCATGCTAATCACTAACCAGCACCACACCACTAAAGGAAGTTTCTCCCACAGAAACAACCGGCGGTTAGGTCAGAGCTGTCCTCCTTCACAGAGCTCTGCCAACATCTTAGTCCTCACCAAAGGGACACAGCTCTTGTACTTGTCCTCCAGCATCCTCCAAAATGCCACCAACTGTGCCCGTGGTATTGCAGCTTTTGAATATGAGAAAACATTTAAAGAAATGCAAACCAACATGACCAAATATCATCTAAGCCAGGTCTCCAAATGCAGCATTTGTGGAAATGGCACTGTCACTTCTCCAAAACCCAAGAATATAAAAATAGTATGATTTACGAGTACCACAACACTACAAACCTAAGTTTATTGTGTCAATGCAAAATCATGCCTCACACGTGCCCATATAACCACAGGCTGCAGCCCACTTACCACTAAAAAGGAGAGAAACAGATCCATGACAGGCTCCGAAAACACTTTAAAAGCAGTGAGTTGCTAAGACGACTGACACTAATGCCATTTGTCTGTATGCTGCAAAGGTGTGAATATTATCTGCCGCTGAAATATTTAAGTTTGCAAGTTCCCATGAGACATTTCCCTGGATGCTGCACCCTTCTCCCTGTAGAGACCCCGGGGTGGGGGCACCGTGTTTGCCCCCTCTGCAAACGCCCAAGTAGCACCACAGCAACTCCACACACATTTAGTTCTCCCAGCTTATCTTCCCCCAGCTTTGGAGTGCATTCTTCCTTATCTTAGAGACAAATGGCCTCCACGGAGAGCTCTAAACAGCAGAGCTATTTATCTGTTTGACATGTGTTTCCCTGTTTGTTTTCTCCAGCCTTGAGACAGTCGGCACAGGCTTTGACAATATTCAGCTGTGTCAACTGGCAGAGGGTTGCCTGGCCCCTTCACTCCAGTGCTATGAATCAATTTCTTCGCCATATTTATCACTTACTGTAGTAAATCAAGTCTAATCGATGCTTTCTTTTGATACAGAGCAAAGCCTTTACAAACTTTTTGGAAAGCTGGCTGGGATTAAGAAAAGCTGGGGGGAAAAAAAGAGCTATTTATTTCAGTGCTAATTTTTGCTTTGGGGAAAGAAATGAAAAAGGTGGCAACGTCCTGTGGGTCACACTGTCCCCATCGAAAAAGGATGAGGACTAAAAAAAAAAAAAGTTTTGTTGAGCTATTTCTGATTGTTTCCAGTATTGCACTTGTTGCTTTTAACACCTTATTCTTGAAACACTACATGAACAAGCGCCTCCCTGTCTAACCTAAGAGCATCTCCATTCTTTCAGAGCCAGCTCCTGGATGAGAGGGACTCCCTCCCTCCCTCCACACGCACGCACACCGTGTTGCCCTCTCAGTCCTGCCACGCAGCGGAGCCAAGGCTCGAGAGCACCGGATTTACCTTCGTTCACATTTACCAGGGCTCTGTTACGCTCGGGCAGCTCAAGACAGCAGGGCTGGCACATACGCCACCGAGAGCACAAACAGGGAGGGCCAGCAGATCCCTCTCCTGCTCTCCTTGGCATGGACCGCTCTCCCGGCAGCAGTGAGGATGGA
>NW_009648041.1:925014-947749 GCF_000708025.1 Charadrius vociferus | reverse complement strand
ACCGAGAGCACAAACAGGGAGGCCCAGCAGATCCCCCTCCTGCTCTCCTTGGCAGGAACCGATCTCCAGGCAGCAGTGAGGATGGAGAACAGACTCCCCCGGGGCCCCAGGCACGAATCCAGGCTGCTGCCGTTCACTTACCCAGGGAGATCAGCTTTCTGTAAGGACAGCTCGCAAACACCTCTGCCAAGATGCAGGGCTGGGAAGCAGACCTTGCCTTCACTTGGGTCTGGGTGAGAAGAGAGGTTGGTGCTGTCCCAACGACAGTCTGCTGTGGCAAAGAAGTGTCGGGAGTCTGCGACAGAGAAGTGTCAGGACGTTAACTGGAGCCATCTTCCCATAGTCACCTCAGTCGGTGTCAGGGGAGCTCTGCACCACTGCCACAACATAAGGCTGGGACCAAATGCTCCATTTAGCCTAAATCTCTAATATTAAGTTAACTGATTAATAACAAGACATTAAACAAATTGTATTTCCAACTCTGTTTAAGCTCTCCCCCAGAGCACTCCATTCACCTCACACAACCCCCTTTCCCCTCCTCCAGCAAAATCCCACAGCTCTTGGCCTCTCCACCGAAGCTCATACTCAAACTTATTTTCAGTAGGAATTTTGTCCAGACACTGCAATTCTGTTCCCGTCAGACTGATTACAATGATGAGCAACAAATGCCTTAAAACAAAGTATTGGCTGTGCTACAAACATGCTTGGGTGGATGGGGTGGGGAGGAACTCTAGAAAGAAGGAGAATTTTAAAACCAGCAGAGCACACTACACATGTATGGAGTTCCTCCTGCATCAACCGATTTCCAGCCTGGAAAACCTGCATGAGAACAAGTCCTGTGGATTCATCCAAATAGCTCCTCTGCATATGTTTGACTCCTTACTGGAGTTCACTCACTTCTTTCAGAACCCGCAGCAATGTTTGGGATTGAGGGGTCAGGGCTTTTTCTTGTTTCCCAAGCATTTGTCGTTCACGGATTCAGCAAGCCTCAGTTTTGGCTAAACAAGGTTCTGCTTTTCTTTTAGCTCCACTTTTCTTTTATAAATGTCTTTGTATGTTCTTTTTAGAGAAGCAAGGCTTCTCTTTCATACAGACACTGCTCATCCTGAGTGCTCTGGATGTGCTGGATAATGCACCCACACGTGAAATTCTGATCACCCAATATGGAAAAACCTCCCACCACTACAAAGGTCACATAAAATTGCTCTCAATCAATATATAAATCAACATTCATTATCAGCTCTACAACCACTCAACACAGAGTTTTGCAAAAAGGCAATGGTGAACATCAGCATCAGACAAAAAGGAGAAGAAACCGGGGAATGGGCCTCATGGTACCCCACAGCACAGCGCGTTTCCGCAGGAGCAGAGGAACAGCAGGGCAGACGCAGAAGGAAAGACAGCACGGTGCAGACCTGCACAACGTGAGCAGGCACCAGTATGTTTTCAGAGGCAGAAACAGAGCTCAACTATGCAGGGTCTCAAAGGGAAGGACATCAATGACATCCAAGTTATGAGAGTTAACATCTGTATGCACGGCATGTTCTCACCTGGCATTTACTGTGGCATCACATCGTATGGACACTACGGATATTTACACCCAAACTGGATTCAAACAGACACGATGGAAAAGGCTCACAAATGGCATAAATTATGCTTTTAGGCACACAGAGGAAATAATAAAGGGATCAACCGAAGATGTTACCCTCACTCCAGACGAGGCGCCAGCCCCCGAAAGTCAGCAGGTCTGTTGGAAGAAGAGGAACATTCTCCTCAACAGTCTGCCACAAAATGGGAGAATGGAGAAGAGAAAAAAAGAAAAAGAAAAAGAAAAAAGAAAAAAGAGAGTGAGCTGAAGACATAGGATATTACAAATACCTATCAATTTTCACAATGTGTGTTTCCTAACTCGTACTAATTTAGCTTTCTCCAGCCCCTGTTCAGCTGAAGGAAGTTTCAGAGATCATACCTGTAATTTGGGGAGAGTGGGAGGAGGGTTACTTTTTTTTTTTTTCTTCCTTAAACGCATTTTTTCCCTCTCTCAGACATATGCTGCATAATTGCAGCTACAGTGTAGATTTTATTGCTAGCATTTAGAAGAGTAAGTGCTCACTGACATGTAAGATGGGAAAGGTTCCTCCCCTGGGGAACCGAACACAGAGACTGATTAAGCGACCGGTAGGTATTTAAGAACATAAAAAATCTTGGCAGATCAGGGCTGCAGTTCTTACTGAACAGGAGTCAGCCCAGGAACAGAGCTAGCCTGCTGCTTTCCAGCAGGGTGTAGCATTGGTGAAGAATAAGTCTTTAAGCTTAGGATTTTTGCACACTTTTTAATAGTAGAAAGGTTGAAAAGCAATCATGGCTTGCTCCACCAGAGGCATGAATGAGGCGCTCCGGTTCCGTCAGACTGAACCAAACCTGGTGGTCCTTGTCCCATCCTGCCTCCCTCCCAAATCCTTTCGTAGAGATTGAAGGGCAGCATATAACCTGCAGTAGCCACCTGATTTCAAGAACCTATCTACAGTTAACAGCAATTAGCACAAAAGACATTGACTGATTGGATTATTTTAATGTTATAAAGACAAAAAGGAGCAAATGAGTTGGCCAAAGCTACGTGATGACTAACAACAAAGCCAGGTCAAGACAGCACAGGTTTGCTTTCGGTCCTATACTCCAGACTGATATACCATGTTATTTCTTCATTTTCGTTAACATTACTGTGGTGATATTAGGAGTATATACAGAAAGAAATAAGAAATAATTAGGATTTCTGTCCTTTAAAAAGCAACAGCAGTGTCCACATGTGGAAGCATTTCAAAAACAGCTTTCTTATTTCAAAGAATAAATACATGGCAAAACTGCCACATGTGGAAGCATTTCAAAAACAGCACAAAAGAATAAATACATGGCAAAACTATTGAAATAACTTACCTAAGAACTGCAGAAATAACCCTTCTATCTTGTAGAAATACAAGCTAACACCCTTCTATCTTGCACCGATAATAAAGAAATTTCCTTTATTTTGTACAAAAAATTGAAAATATTTATAATATTTTGAAATAATTTGTCATCACTATTTAGACTACTAAAGTTATGACCATTATTTTTTGAAGTGGTTAGCTATAAAGCATTTTAAAATTGAAAAAATGCAGCACATTCTCATAAAGAAGTTTATACAAACATAATGAGTCTATTTTTCAAGTAAATCCCAACAGCTAAAGATAACTAAAATGATGCTACAACTTATTTCAGTTGTATTCGATTAGGACATCATTCTACTACTGAATAAGCATACACGTTCACGCATGGAGAGATCAAATCCGAGACTCTGTTGAATCAGAGAAGAAAAATAAAAATCTAACTACGAGGGTCTCTATCATAAAGTCCTATCAATTCTTTACAAAGCTGTCTTGTCCTCCAAACTGTCAACACAACAAAGAAGAAAAATATCAACTTCTTTCTGCAGCTCTGGACAGCCTTGGGAACATCTCATTATAGCAATGAGCTGGGTTGCTAGTGGGTCACACTGTGTTCTAACACGGTCCTTTAGTCTTCATCTTCATTTGTGCTGCAAATAAAAAGCAACGGGTTTGTCTTTGAAGACACCTCCAAGAAATTTCCCTTCCCAGTAGTATCTTTTGAAAATCTGTCAGGTTCAGATACACGGTTGTCTTCTTGCTCCTGTAAAACGCAGCTCGCAGTAGCCAATCCTTCAGGCTGTTCTGAAAGTCTAATTGCAGTGTGCATTTGCTTTTCTAATTCTTCTATCAATTTTCCAGGAACAGACGTAGATTGCAAAGAAACCTTTGGTTTTTCATCACTAACCTCAAACGTCGAAGTGTTTGTGCCCTGCCTTAATCCATTACAGTCAATAAGTGGAGCTGTCCTCTCCTCTTGAAGCGTGCCTTGTAAAGAATTTATTTTCCCATCTTCACTGGTTGAGGACTCTCGCTCGTCTGAATCAGAGCCTTCTGTCTCAGATGATGAAGTACTGCTTGATTCTTCAGACTCACTTGTCTCCGACTCAGAGGAAGGCAGCTGTTGCTTGGAAACTGTGCCAGCAGCATTTAACATGCGCTCTTCCTCTTGTACCAGCACTGCTGCTGCTTCCAGCTCTTCTAGTTCAAACCCTATGTGGGACTTCGTGAGCGTGGTTTTCTGCAAAGATTCAGAGAGTGCAGCCAACTTTTTTGACCTTTAACAAAGAACAAGTTCTATTATTTAACTTTACAGACAGAGCTTTCCCATTTGATAACAAGAACACTAATCTTAAACATTTCTACTATTCGCCTGGTTTGCCAACAACCTTCTTCTTCAATAATAACTGTAAAAGTAGATGCTGCAGAAAAAAAAATAATCAAAAGTATTCATAATTACAATTGTTTTGGGTAACTTTTCCCACAAGGCTAGACCATATCTCACTGAAAGTCTTTGGTGACACTTCCAGAAAAGACACTGCTACTTTGATGTTTCAGCAGTGCCCAGTAAGGGAAACTGAATTTCAGAACAAACCTTTTTCAGGATTGCTGGCTCTAGTAGTGAGCTCTGCGGTATGTGGCTTCCTGGATTAAGCTCATATGCAGCAAAATAATTTTGTTTCACTACCCTTTCAGATATGTCTGTTAAATGCAGATGAACTGATAGAGCATAGCTGATCAGGTCCACCTCAGTGATATATTCTCTTTCTTTCACAGCCAGTAGCTTTATGCACCCATGACAGCAGGAGATGTTCAATACTCTGTCTGCAAATGTGCTTTACCTTTCGCTTATAACTCCGCTGAAATATAACTCAACAAAAGTATCAGGACCTTTTAGACGCTTCAATTAACATTAGACATGTCATTACCATAGACTCAATTATTTTTTTTGCTTCTAAAGGAATTGTATTTAAAAATGGGGGAAGGGAAATTCAATGCAGCTTCTTAAACATTTTACAGTGACAGTGCGACATTTAAAACGCCTCTAATAAAGCAGGCATGCTACGTCAGCTTCAAAACTTTGGTACAGCCATATCCATTCCCTCAAGTGTTTTGAAGTCAGCACATGCTTTACCAGAAAAGTGCATCATGGATTTATAAACAGAGAGAACAAAAAGTAAAAAAGTGCCTTGAAATGGAAGGGGAGGGGGCAAGCAGAGGGGAAACTGGGTATAAAATAACAAACATACATCCTGTTTCTTGTTGTAGAGTTTTGCCTCAGACTATCAATCAACTTTTCACCGCTTCCTGCAACAGCAGGTCTACTATAAATCCTCCAGTAACTGACTGGGTTTCATTTCCTCTGCCAAACCTGCTAACCTGCAAGGCATGACACACTGACACTGGAGCAAGTAGCTGATAATGTAATACATGACTCCTGCGAGGCAAAAGTTAAAGTGCTTGTTCTCTCAGTTGAATGATTTTAAAGATCTTTATATTCTATTTCCCAGGGGGCATAATTACTCAGTATAACACAGACGCTTCAATTTTTTTTTTGCTCCTAAAGGAATTGTATTTAAAAGTGGGGGAAGGGAAATTCATTGCAGCTTCTTACACATTTTAGAGACAGTGCAACATTTAAAAGCTGAACTTGGAATAAAACATATTAAACTTCCTTAGTTCAACCCATAGACTAGAAAAATAAGAAGTGTTTCCCAGAAGTAACTGAAGCAACAGAGAACAATTTGTATTTCTAGGATTTTTAAATGTAAAGCTAAGAATTAAGTCACAACATTATCCTAGAGGTCTCCAATACAAACTCGAGTACCAAATTTTAAAAAAGCTGCTTACTTTACACTACTCTAATTTTTTCTTTTTGTGATGTATTTCCATTTTATTTTTGTCAAGAACTTGAATTTTTCTTGAAAAGTTATGGAGGATTTGAGAAATTGACAACCTAATTGGGAACAAAGAAAGCAGTCTCCCTGCTCCGTAGGGAAAAAGTATGAAAAAGAAGCCAAGTGATAGACAAAAAGGTTCATGAAGCCTTGCAGGTAGGTGGTAACAGAATAACTACCTTGCAGGGGGATCTGTTTCCTGAACACACTGGTGAGAAGCTGGTTTATACCCAGAGTCACAAGAGTTTATAACCCTTTCAGAAAGTATTTTGCTTTGCTTTTGAAACAGTCTCTTTCCTTCCTTCTAACTACAGGCATGTATGCGTGTGCATGTGTCCCCTTCCCCTTTAAGAGTTGTTAATAACATGACGGTATAATCCTTTTTCCTGTCCTATTGCCTGACTGTCCACAAGAATACAATGAGCTCCAAAAGGTAAATGTGCATTGTGACAGAGAACACTGTTTTGTACCCATTTGATATGTAATTCCTTTTAATTTCATTGACAGCCATGAGCAACTAACTATAAGCACAACAATTTCCTCTGGTGATACATCTTCAGCTCCAGTTGCCTCAGTCTCACCTACCTGTTTCACTATCGCCCTTATAAACAGAAAATCAATTTTGAAATTGTCCTCACAACTGTTTGCCCTCACAACTGTTCCATCATGTCTGTCACTTTGTTTCCCAATCCTATAGGTATATTTTGCCTTTTCCCTATTTCTGCTGTTCTAATTTTTCATGCATATTTTTCTGCTAGATAGTCTTTGAAATCACTCCCTTAAAATCATAGATTAGTTTGGGTTGGAAGGGACCTTTAAAGGCCATCTATAGTCCAAGCCCCCTGCCATGAGCAGGGACACCTTCAACTAAATCAGGCCGCTCAGAGCCCCGTCCAACCTGACCTTGGTTGTTTTCAGGGATGGGGCATCCACAGCTTCTCTGGGCAACCTGGGACAGTGTTTCACCACGCTCATTGTAAAACCCTCATTGTAAGACTGAGGCAAAACAGTTGTTGAGTACCTAAGCCTTCTCCTCATCTATTGTTACTAGTTTGCCAGTCTTGATCATCGGGGGAGTACACTTTCTTTGACCTTCCTTTTCTGGCTGACGTATCTGTAGAAGCCCTTATTATTCTGTGTGTCCCTTGCCAAGGTCAGGTCCAGCCGTGCCTTGGCCTTCCTGACCCCGTTCCTACACAACCAGGCACTGTCCCTATACTCTTCCCAGCATACCTGTCCCTGCTCCCACTGTCTGTGCATTTCTTTCTTGCCCTTTAGTTTGACCAGCAGGTCTCAACTCACCCATGCCAGTGTCTTGCCTTCCTTTCCCGATTTTTCACACCTGGGGGATGGAGAGCCCTCACACTTTATGGAAAGCATCCTTAAAGATCTGCCAGCTCTGTTCTGTTCTCTTGTCCCTGAGGGCAATTTCCTAGGGGATCCTATCGACTCACTCCTGGAAGAGCTGGAAGTTTGCTTCCTCTCCTCTTTTACTGCTCTCTTATAGCGCAGTTAACACCTCAAATACAGAAACATGTCAAATAACTGAATCAAGTATTAAGAAGATGTATGGCACCATGTACTTTGTGGCATTAATAAACACTTCACTACTCTCCAGATTACTTAATGCCAAGTGTTAAGGAAGAAAACACACAGTGATACACTAATGTGACTCAACACACATTGTTACTAAATTAGATGTGGTACTACTGACAGATAAAAGAATGGCCTCTCTAAAGCAGCAAGTGCTTGGTCACTCTATACACAAATACATTCTTATCAATGACTTCAAAGAGAGTGAATGAAAAGCCCGGTGCCTAAGAACTACAGATAAACACCTGTCCTACTGGACAACTGTAGCATTCTTAGTCTGAAAACCTTGGGTTAATTCCGAGCGATCAAAACACACTACAAAATAATGACAATAACTGATTTCATAAAACAACTGTGGCTTCAAGTTTCACATTTAGTCCTTTTTCCCAAAAGTTTTCATATAACTACCAAGAGAGGACACGCTTTTTATCTCTATAAAGGATTACAGGAAAAAAAGCTGTTGATTAAACAGCCTGCTCTTCCCCTCTAACAATAACAGCACAAATGGATACTCTGCTTGGATGAGTAAATGCCTGCAAAAGGCCAACAAATCTATCTATCCTCTTAACCTCTACAACTGCCTTCCTTCACCACTCTCACGTAGCGGTCTCGTGGAGCAGTGTGATGGCCAACACCTTGCACAAGGACACAGGCCATGAACCACCAACCAGCACATTTCAGGAAAAGCGAAGGGGTGCGGACTTCACGCAGACCTGCACAACCTTTCTCTTTGCACCATCAATGCCCCAAAGATCACGTTAAGCCAACCACAATAGGAATGTTCTAATAAATCACTAAAAAAACCTACAAGACTATTTCACCTTTTTTTTTTTTTCAGCTGTTAGCCATATCAGGAGTTTGATTTAAACAGCATGAAAAAGTCTCTTTTCAGTTACTTAGATTTCTTAGTAGGCTAAGTGTTTCCTCACAGCTTTCACTCTGGCCACCAAGTGTCTTCCAGGGGGAAAAAAAAAAAAAAAAGGACAGTCTACACAGCTTGACATTTCAATATGAGAAACAAATTCAAACTGTCACGCTCTTGACAAATTTATATGTAAAAGCAGAAAACTCCACTCCCCAACTTTCCAATCTTCTATTAAAAGAAAAAAAGAAAAAGGAACACTCAAAGAACAGCTGGGTGTTTTTTTCCTCCCCCTGTGTAAGGGACTAACAGAATTACAATTAGCTATCAGTCCATCTTGTTTAAGGCAATTATCTAATTTCAAGGAGAACTGAGTTTCAGGAGTGCATTTCACATCAGCCTTAAGAAAAAGGCGGCAGCACTCCCTGGACAAAAAACAAGGCAAACAGAATAAAAATCAGAGCATGGAAATGCTTTCAATGGGAGAGCGTGGGTCTCTGAGCTAATGATTTCCCTAGCTGAAAGATAAGCAACAATTCAGGAAACAAAACTGAGACACCAGAAATGAGATACCATGTATTAGAGACTTGTAGTAAGCAGGTCCTGCTGTTTCCAGAATCTTGAGTAGTGTTTTAGAGATTAGACAGCAAATAATTTAATTTTTCAAGTATGATTAATGGAATCGCATGATTACTTTAAGACATGCTCATTCAGTATGCACATTTGCAGTAATGATATCTTATTATTATGGTAATAGTGTTCTTACATAAACATGCATAATAGGCTTTAAAGGTGCTACACATGATAATTATTAGTTATCAAGATGTCAGTTGTTTAAGGAAAATGTTTAATTACAAGTTAAACTGATCAGATGCATGTTTTGTTTAATGTATAGCTTTGAGGAACAGATAACAACAGAGGCATCTCAGGTCTTGTCCATGCAGTCTGGAATTAAAATTTCAAGACAGAACTACTGTACCTTGTCTAGGCAGCAGGAGAGTTTCTCCATGCTCTAGAAGAAGAAAAAAATCTTTTTCCACTGGTCTCAGATTATAAGAGAGTAAAACTGGGGTGAAAAGGACAAAGAATCAAAGGAGATTTCACAAATGAACAAGAGATGGATAAAAAGAGGGGGAAAAAAAAAGGATTATGGCAACAGGAAAGTGAATCACTACAGGTTTACAGCAAAGCCCACCTGTGGCAGCATGAGAAGAAGCAATGGGGATAAAGACCAACTGCAGTGCTGAGACACAAGTAGCAGCCGGGGTGGGAGGGAAGCAGGACACAACTCCAGTTACAGACTAATGCTCCTGTGAGCTCCAGTTATACCTTCTGTTCCAAGGAGTAAAAAGGGCACTAGAATCTGATGAATAAAGATAGCTGTTAGCTTCAGAACATGAAGCTACTAGAAGAAGATCTCATAGAAGACATACATTAGGGATTTGATTGTTTCCAAGGAAGATTTAACATAAGCTGGAAGGAAAGAGAGAAGTCAACCTAGCCACAGAAAGTAAAAAAATAAATGCAGAACTTGGGGGGATACATCCAGCCACAAAATCCTCTAATTTTTCCGAAAACTTAAAATAAAAATAACTAATTATGCTTTGTTGTTGGGCTGGGGGTTTTTTTGCTATAATTTTTTGTGAGGGCTGGAGCACCTCTCCTATGAAGACAGGCTGAGAGAGCTGGGATTGTTCAGCCTGAAGAGGAGAAGGCTTCGGGGAGACCTTAGTGTGGCCTTCCAGTCCCTAAAGGGCCTACAGGAGAGCTGGGGAAGCACTTTTTACAGGGGCATGTAGTGATAGGATGAGGGGGAATGGCTTTAAACTGGAAGAAGGGAGATTTAGATTAGATATTAGGAACAAATTCTTCACTCTGAGGGTGGTGAGACACTGGAACAGGTTGCCCTGAGAAGCTGTGGCTGCCCCATCCCTGGAGGTGTTCAAGGCCAGGTTGGACGGGGCTTGGAGCAACGTGGTCTAGCGGGAGGTGTCCCTGCCCAGGGCAGGGGGGTGGAACTAGATGATCTTTAAGGTCCCTTCCAACCTAAACCATTCTGAGATGCTATAAAATGTCCACCAGTCAGAAAGAGCGCTACAAAAGGAAAAGGTTTAAAAAGTGTTAACGGGCCAGACCTTTCCATCTGCCTGGTACTTGCCTTATATCCAATTGTCTTGCTTTAGCAGTTATGTTAAAACAAAAAAGAAACAACAAAACACAAACAAACAAACAACTCAAAGAGAACTTGAAAATACGAAAATCAGCATTCTGCTCCTCATTCTGTATGATGGGCAGCATTGCATACTCTATCATGGCACAGGAGTTACATATCTAAAACACTGTCCAGAGTATTTATTCCCATGTTTGCAAACAGTCACACTGGCAGCACAGCCTTTCCGAGCAGGAGTCAGTAACATTTCACTGTGGAATGGAAAGGGACTTTTCTTGTACAGGCACAAGCTCTAGCTTGCTTTTGTTTTTGTAAACAATAGAAGGATTATTTCTACTGCCTCCTAAGTTTGGTTTTGCATTTCACAGATGTATACAAACATGTACTTTTCTGGAGTACATAGCACAAACTAGGTGTAAGATGTGGCAAAACACAACTATACGGCAACAGAATGTTCTTATTATCTACCCCTGCTCAATCACAACCAAGTCACCGTACAGTGCACAAGTGCTGTCCAGGCAGATTGAGCTACTCTTGCCCAAGCACAACACAGAAGCAACAAAGCATGGGAACCCATATATCAAAACCATTGACAACAGCTTTGGTTACCAGCCTGGTGTTTGAATGTGCTGTAACTGGTCTTGGAACCAAGCTGGAAACTAACTCATCTTGGAACCAACTAAACTCTTGTTATATTATGCTGTTCAAATGTGGTTAGGGCCTATTCGCTGTGTTACAATGGGAATCAGTCCTCTGTGCTAGCAATGCCCTAACTTGGCTGTACAAGGCTGACGAGCCCTAATTTAATTGTAAAACACTTTACATTAATTATCTTTAAGCCTTACAGGCAAGATAAACAAGTCTCAAAGAAACAGTAGATACTTCAAGCGCAGACGTGCCTTTGCAGTGTCATAGGTTCCACCAAATCTGAAAATGAGCCTGTCTCATTGCCAAGCAGCCATCCCCTGGTAGGCCTGCAATTCCTTGAGATGCATTCAAATACAAACTAGCAGCATGCTGTGCCAGGCAGTGGGGCTGACAAATATAAAAAAGGCAGTTATTTAACTTATCTCCACTCAACAGGAACTCTGGACACATAGGATCCATCTAACAGTAAAGCCGCTGCATTAAGCAAAAGGTTTTCTGTCTGCTGGATCACAAGGTGTTCCCAACTGCCTTAATTTTATACATTTACTGTATGAGAAGCTACCAAGTTTAAGGAGAAAGTGTCAGTCTATATTTAAAGTACCTTTCTCAACAAGGCCTGGCAAAGCTCAAACTTACGAGAGAAAGTTTAAGAGATACCCTCTTTCTTAGATAAAAGAGATAAGATAACAAGCAATACAAACAGCCAAGACCATAACCACTTTAAACATGTTCAAAATTACATACCTGGCAGCATTGCTTACAATTTCCCACAATTATTCTTTTAGCCGGAGGCATCGTAAATATTAAGACAATTCTAGAGTTAATATATCTCAGAGATCACCAGATATTATCCCAAAGTAGAGCCTCAGCCGTTCAGGTATAGAGAATGTGTAAATTTAGTATCTGCAAGACATTGAAATGTCAGTTAAACTATTAGGGATAATGAAATCTTCTGCCTTGCCACAAGACTGGTTGAGGACAGGCTGCAATAGGACGTAACTGATGTTCCTGCATGGACTGTCACTGGTGAACAAAAGGGCACCTGCAAAAGAGCCAGACTCTCCAGACCCTTCAGATCATCTTATTTTTCCCCTGCCCAGAGTGGTTCCTGCTGGACTTCATCCATCACTGTCTTCCAGCCCAAGCCTTATCTGTCCAGAAACAAGGAGTATGAAGAGACATTGTTCGATGTTCAGTCCCTTGATAATGCCAACATTAACTTCCCACAGGAGCTCTGTCATGATCTTGATGAAAATTAATATCCCTATGGCACTAAGTCTACTGCTTAAGCTCCCTTGAAGCAGAAGACTCAACAAGTTACAGTCAAACATGGTATCAAAAGATAAGAAAGTAAGCTCATACAAGAATGACACAGCCGACAAAGCACCCAACTATTATTATATATACTTGAGAAGAAAATAGATGGTTCTTCAATCTAAAATTCAGATGTCAGCTTCTATCTAGTCCTGCTTGAGCAACCAAACTGGTGACCTTTGACAAAAGTCTCTTAAAGCTGATAATTGAGCTCATCCTGGACACTGGCGGTGTTCCACTGGAACAGCATATTCTGACACCCAGGGGTGGAGGATAAAGTGCCAGAGAGACCTCATACTCTTGGACTACACTAACATATCTTAAACTCCGGGGCTTTAGACCAACAGTAGCATGCTTCGTTCAGAAAGGCAACTAACAAAGTCAAACATCCCTCCACACTTGACATACGATTTCAAACAGCTAGAAAGTAAAAAAATAATACAATGATGTAATTCTTATGACACAGAATTGAAAGACAATTTGTTTTTAATAAAATATTCAAGACACAAGAGCCTAGGTTTGATCAACCCAGACTGGTAAAACATAGAAGCAATAACGATGATGGCGTTGAATGAAAAAACAGACTTCATTAATGTAGAAACCTTTAAAGTCAACATGCACAAAAAAGCACAAACGGTCAAACAATGAGATTAGATAACAAAAAATTCCTCCACTTTAGGAAAAGAATCCTTAAAATTTCACATGTAGCTGCAATAATAAGAAACTCATCACACTAAATGCACCATCCATTTGCCAAAACTACCCTTTTAAAAGTCACAGGTTACAAAAGAACATGAGCCTGAGAATCTGCCTGGAGATAAGAGACTAAGACTCAATTACACCTTTTAGCATGTGTTTTATATGAGATGCCATATTTCATCATTTTTTATTTCACTTTCAAGGTTATTCCTAATGAGTGCTTCAAGTTATACAGTCATCAATGACCTTCAACCATAGTGAAATAGTTTTGAAAAAGCAAGCTCAGAATCAGTGAACAAAATTACTCCAAATTAAGCTCTGAAAGAAATTCATAGCAGAAAGCCCATAGTCTTGGTAAATGTTAACAGATAGCAACAACTACTTTGCACATCTGCACATGCTAATTTTTTCACAGACTATGACAACGAACCAAACTTTACACTGGTTTTATTGCAAAGTACCTTATACACACCTTTACCGCAATTCTGCACAAGCTTGGGGAAACCACACAGATTTTATTTCATCCAGCTCTGGGAACACAACTATTCTATACAGTGAAACATGGCTAAAACTTACCAAACACTACCATGAAATTTAAGGCATGAAGTGAAAAAGAAAATACACACAGTATCTGAACCACAGGGCAACCCTTTCGTGGAGACAAAAGGCACTCATTCAGAAGAACACAGACAATATTCTTTTACACTTGCACGACGCACAGAAAATACCATAGGTTCCTAATAAACAGAAAAGTCCAAAATCTATTTTACATCTTTTTTAAAAAAACGGCACCTTTATCCACAGAATTCCATATTGTATCAGTTAAACAGAAAGATGAATATGCAACATTTACTAAATCACTTTCCAGCCTTTACTAGCTGGTTAGCTCATCATAACCCTACCCGGCTTACGAGATCTGAAAGAATCACAGAATAGGTAGTACAATTAACACCCAGTGAGATAAACACAAACAAAACATTTCAACAGTTTCATGTGCTTAGTTTATTGCACATTTTTATAGTAAGAGGCAAAACAAATAAATAACTCCATTAAAATCTCATTAGCTCTGATCAATGACTACGGAAGATAATATAAGAACAAAGCTGAGTTTAATTTGTTAGTGAAGAAGAAACAGGACCGTTTTCTTCAGGACTCAGGTAAAAATTGACTTAAACTTTAACTAATCTTCTACGTTATCCGCAGCAAAAGAAAGACAGATGAGTATAAACACAATAGAAATGATGCAACATTTGTTCACATGATTTAGTCCTAGATTAACCACTGGCTTCACAGGAAAGAAACAAACCATCTCCACAATGCAACACTAAAGACTGCTTAATTTCTACACCTCCTTATGAAAAACCAGCTGCTAAAATAAAATGTGCTCAGTCTGTTCAAGATATTTTATGCAACTGCAGGTACGAATTCATTCTTTCCATTTCTCAAGAGAATGGATTCTGATTTTTAGCCTAAATAACTTAGGTTTACACAGCTATACTGTCCATGTCTATACTTACTGTTAATTATTTCCTAACAACTCTTGGAAATACCAGGCAACTTCAATCAAATTTAGGAGCAACTAGAGGTTAAAACAGATCTTTAAATTCCTACATATTTCATGAAAATAAGCAGACGTAGATAAAAAATAATGACCCTCACAAGAAGAGGCCGACAGAACACTGCTATGGTGTATTTGCTTGGTAGGAGACCACAGCATGCATATACCAACCAGCATATCACATGCTCTCTCTTGCCTGGTGGAGGTGTCAAAGGATGCGGTGAAGAGTTTAGGGCACAAGGGTTGGGTTTGTAGGAAGTTTACAGAATCTTTTTTTTCCTCCCTCCCTTGTAGACATCAGACAAAGTGGAAACTGGAAAAGTGTTCACCGTTCACCAAATCTTTATCTTAAATGTAGGAAAACCACACTACAAAAAGGGAGCACTGGGTTCAAAAAGTAGTCTGGAAAATACATCTCACCATAAGCAAGATGCCACCACTTTAAACTGACAGGATTAGAAGAGCAGAAATCCAGCATAAAGAGAACACTTTTGACAAGAGAAACCCACCACTTATCTTCAGGTGACAGAAAGCAGTCCTGCACCCTATAACAATGGCTGATGTGGAAGAATCCAGTGGGTTTAAGGGGAACATAAAATGCTTTCATCTTGAAATTCCGGCTTTTAAAGGGCATGACATGAATTCTGAAACTAAGAGAGTTTCAGAACTAAGAGAAACTAAGATGTACTTACACTGCAATCCAACTTGCAGTCTTGTAAACATGAACTGCTATCTACATAGCTTAAAGTATTACAGTTTGTTAACCATAAATCAAATATAAAACACAGCACCATCGTTTCAATTTAAGTGACTGCTTTTATGTTAATAAGTCTGAATATTTCAAGTGACTTTTCCTCCATATTTATTCTGGAATTCCACAGTGCTGCTTTCATAATGAATCTAAATACTGCATGAGCTGAACTTCACATTTATAAATATTTTAAAAATAGATTAAGCTTTCCAATATAACATCTTACTTTCATTACTTGGTCTTTTTGATAAGTTGAAACCAAACATATCATGGATTATAAAAGAAATCAAGTACAGCTTACTTATGTAGATGATACTATGAAAATATTCATAAGAGAAAACAGAATTAATATTGGACTACAAAAAGAAACTGAACAGTATTTATATGTTTTAAGAATACTTTAACTGAACTTAGAAGCAGCTCAGTGTTGCCAAAATAGCTTCAGTAAGTTGCAGCCAGTCCAAACATTTAACAATGGCACAGCTTCCAAAGTTACATATGATAAATACAAATAATGAAAGATGAATAGATAACTCACCACAAAACAGATGCAGAGAAAGGCACAGATTTTATAATGTGACAGTTAAGTACTGGCTGCATTACAGAAATGGAGTGCTGACAATTCTTCTACATTAGCCCCATCTCTCTCAAATTTCTTAACTGCCATTACCTAGAATTTGGTCTTCAGCATCTAGGAGATACCCCTCCTAACACTCCAAATTATACAATTGGTATTGCAATATGGGAATGAAAGGTACTCACACAAAGCAGTGCAGAAGATTTGAATTTTAGTGCTAGTAAAGTCACATTATTACAAAAATAACAAGAACAACAATGACAACAGACAAGCTTAAAGGCACAATTGCAAACTCATTACTCCAACATGATCCTAGCCCTCTACAATGAAATGTATCCACCAAACAGAAGTCCTAGTGAGGTCAATCAGAGTTTTAACTCTGACACTACTCAGTTCCTTCCAACTGACACCCATAACACTTGAAGGAGAAACACCACCTGTAGCCTTCCCACTCACAGTCCATTCTCAACTCACACAATCTAAACATAAAAAGACACCAAATCTGAGCATCTTGCAAATTCCTGGCAGGAAAGCAGATTTTTCCAAGAGCCTAAACTGAACAGCCTGCTCCCATCTACCCCCCACACTCCGGTGTGTTTGTAGGGCACTGCATATCAGATGCTCTAGAGCATGATCATGCCTCTTGTGAATAATAATAATTAATTATAATAATACCACCACACCCCACTGAATTGGCTGCAGATCTGGCTTCCGGATCATGACAGGGAAACTTGTAGGCCATGCACGCAGCATCACGTAGCTGACCCACACTGCCCAGTTCTCGCAGGAAGAGTTCCCAGGGAACAGCGGGGAGCGGGTGTTACGCCACAGACTAAAATTATCACCTCATTCAGAATTTTTTTTCTCTCTCTCTCATTCTACCTCTCTTCTGCCTTGAGATTTATGGGACAATCATTGCAAGGGGCAGGGGCAGGTGGAAGAGACCAAGCTAGCTACTGTCAAGGTAGGAAACAAACCGAGAAGACGTTATCAGCCTGCAGATCGGCTTCCCACTTTGATCACAGCTGCACACTCCACCTGCTTAGGAAGGCAACAGCTACACAAGCTCATCCTTCCCCTAGTCAAAACAGAAGGAGAGTCAGCTGAGATGTGCTGACTGAAAAGACATGACACAGATCACTGACCCTTCTGTAGGCAGATAGGAACTGCCTCCCAACAACTTTGGAAAATCAAAGCAGTAGCCTCAGGGGGAAAAAAATGGCTTTCTTCTTTGCCTTCTCTACCCACAGCAAGGTGCATTCAGACACAGCCTGAAGGAATATGAGCTATAGAAAAGCGATGGAATAAATAGAAAAAAAAAACAACAGAGGAAAGGAGAGGAAAAACATCAAAGGAAACTGCAGCTAGCAGCTGGGAGGAGAGATTAAATCCCTTGTTAAAAATCCATGTTTTACAGGGCTTGCTAAACCATATATAAAGGGGAACTTCTGGTATTATATCCACCTGCATATCAACTTTTTCAGCCTTCAGGGCAAACAGTGTTTTGCTTTAAGCCTCTTAAGTCAGTATATTACATTACTTGGGTATTGTTATTTACAAAGTGGTCTATGTGCACCCACAGCTCCACAGACAACTGAAGTGACAGCTCAGGCCTTAGATAAGATGCAACATTTAATGAGAGGCATGGCAGCTCAAGACGACAGTAAACAAAAAGAAACTGTATTAAAAACATGCATCAAAACAGTGAAAGAGGAGAAATATATAAATAATGTGCTTGCAAATTATTAGTTACTATTTTTAAATCAAAGAACTGTGATCTAAGGATTAAGAGCAGATGCCTTGGGATGAAAATAAATAAATCTGCGTTCTCTACCAAATTCAGGCACCAACAGCCAACGTACTCTTTGATAAATTGGCAAACCCTTATCTAAGTTCTAAGGAAAATGATACCATTTCCTCTTGCAAGGCTAGAAAACGCTGTTTTAGTACCATAATAAATTGCACAGAATCTCAGACACTTTCTGCATCAGACCCATAGCTAGTGTTCAAATCATAAGGGGTTTTTTTAGAGCTGTGCTATCTTGATGGAAACAAATAAGACAGTACAGAATTACCCCAAAACCTGGGAGAATGAGCCAACTCCTAATTACTCTTCACTAGAAAAATGTGAAAACTTCTTGCTGTCTGATTTTTTTCCTGTTTCCTGTTCAACTAGATGGATTTTATTTGTAATTCTTTTTTGTTATACTACACAATGGCTAAAACCCAAAATCTCTGTCCCATCATACTTGCAGACAAGTCCAAATCAACTTTTAACATTCTTCCCAATGAACTACTGAGTTTATTCAGTCTCTCACCCTAACATAGGTCATTCAGACACGTATGTTCATGGAACATTTTTTCCCCCTAATTATCTCCATTTTTCAACATCTTTTTGACTAGTCACTAGAATTAGCCTGTATTTCAGCACAGTCTCACAAACGATGCATTCTAAGGTCATGCCACTTACTTCGAAACGATACTACTCTGCTTCTTCAGCTGAACATTGCACTCCCCCTCTTACCTCCTCTGAGATAAATAGGTGCTCAGGTTCAAACTGTTCTCAAGCATGACCCAACCTACCTTTCTGGAGCTGCTGCCCTCAACTGTCTTATATTCTCCAATTCGTAACTATGAACTACAATCTTTTATTGTGAATGTGCCATCTTATACTTGATTGTATTTAAATGCATGTTCAGATACATACATATTGCCAATCTGGGTCAGCCTGTGCAATTCATTTTCTACCTTTAAATAAATAACATTTAATGTCACCAAATTTTTTATCTAAAAGGACAAATACTGGACAGTAATCAGACAAAAACTGTGAAAATAATGGATGATCTTAACTTTGTAAAGCAACAAAAACCTATCTGTCTTTTCCCAGGGTTGTTGGTTTTGTTTTGTTTTTTTCCATTTTCCATTTTCCAGTATTTCCTAGAACACTGACATATTAGTAGCTCCTACAGTTGGTGGTATGTAAACTGAAAAATGCATAAAATGAACCTCAAAGAGCCTGCAAACAGACCATTTGAAGTGGCCACTCCCATTATTGGTAAAACTTGAAAACCAGCTGGGACACCTGAAAGTTAATACGCCACTACAGGCCACTAAAGAAGTGAACGAAAAGCGAACCTAATGCAGCATGATTACTCAAAACAGTAAGCAAATGTAGTGCTGCATGCTGAACTAGCTGCCAGCAATAGTAATGCCAGCACGTAAAGCCTGCTAAGAAGGAATTACAATGACTGGGGATTGTAGTCATGAGCTACTATAGCAAGTCATCGCAGGACAATAAGGGTGAAGCCTATGTAACCAGATAAAACACAGCTTTCTTACTGTGTTCATGGAAAAGGTGTGATCATAAGCAGCACCAAGATTTTTTGGTTTATGCCTTGTACCTGTATGACTCTTATTAAGTCAAAACAACAAAGGAAAGAATAGCCTTCAAACTGAAAATCTCAAAAATCCAACAAGTTGTTTTATTTTGCAGGGGGTGCGGGGGCACGGAATTAAGTGGCTTCAGTGTATCCACAATGACAATACCATTAAAGAAGTATAGTGAAAAATACAATCCTCTAACTATGCAATAGATCAAAAGAAGGGATTTTGCGATGGTGGCAATGGGCTTGTTACACTACCTGATAAATAACATAACTGGCTACATCAGAACATACGCTAAAAGCATATGCTAATGGCAAGACCGCTTTCAAAGCAGCAACGTGAAAGCAATTTGGCTTTTCTCTGCACCACCTACTTTGAATACTGGAGTTTTTATCAAACCTGAAATTACCGCAGCCTTCACTAAGCTACGGTTAACTTGGGCAGCAATGAAGGTAAAGTAAAATCTAAACTACAACTGAAGCAGAGTACAGTTGACCATGAAACTGTAATGTACATAAAATACAATACTACGAAGTGTATTCTTCCTAAGGTCTTAACTGTATGAAGTGCTTTAAACATGCTGTACAAATCAGTTGAATCCCACAGAGCCAAGAAGCAGGACTTTCATCGACAATATATTACTGCTTATGCCTTCGTTCTTCTGAATCATGGCTACTGAATCCAAGAGGTTAACAGCTGAAAATTAGCATATTCCTCTAACATTTGAGAATGCTTTAAAGCATTGATTGCTTTTTCTTATCTGTTCATACATTCCCTCCTCCTCCCATTACAGATCAAAAATTTAATAAAGTAACATGTTAGTAGTACACCATTTGAAAACCTTTTAGGATTGTTTTGTTCCTGAATCCTCCTGTTAATACTTTCATAGTAGAGGTGCACAGTCAACAACAGTTACTCTTTACTCTATTCACCCCTCATTTAGAAGTACAGTCCTGAGTTTCAGATGTTACAGTTGAGTCATTCCTAGGAACATGGCAATGCCACAAACAGCGAACAGGAACTTCATAAATATCAACCCTACAAGCAGCCAAAAAGCAAAGACCAAAAGATTTTCAAAAGGATCTTTTTCCTCTTTTCAAGTATTTTGAGCTTTACAAAACCCTAAACTGCCAAAGAAAACAAAAATGCCAAGAAGAAACAGCTGCAAAAATGGCACAATCAAAATAGTTTCTAACACTTTGAAACACTTTTCAAAGTTTTCCAGATCTTGGCAAATAATAACCATCTCAAATTTCCTAAGTTTGCAGATAGAGGATCAGTTTCACAAATAATTTTAACATACAATTTAAATATATGTCAAAATTCTGTTTACAGTAATCTAAAGATGCTAATATTTGACCACAGAAGCTTAAAGATGTTATATGTTACAAAATATTTTACCAAATCTAGCAAAAGCTTAAGGTAATTCTTTCAGGAAGGCTGCAAGACACGACCTGTTCTCAAATGCTTTTTGCCCTACAAGCAAAGGGTGAGCTGCTACATGTTAACAACATACAAGGATAATAAATAAGATGCTCTATAGACGAGAGAACAATGTTAATTAATAACAGACCTATACAGCTATGCAAATACTTACACGAAATGAAGAGAGGGCTTTGAAGATTGTGTGGTACAGTGTGTTTAAATGGGCACAACAGTAGTCAAACTATCAGCATGACTGATTATCAAATGTATGCTTTGAAAAAGTGTTAGTAAGCTGTCTTATACATTTAAACCTGGTCTTTTTTGCAAATGTAAAGAGATAATGACTCGTAAAATAAATTTTTAAAGTTAGTTAAAGCCAAGAAAGAGGTCAGAATGAACATAAAGAAATCTTCCCTCTACCAAACTTTAACCAATGCACTGGACTGGAACTATGATGCTGAAGGTTGAGTTCCTTGCTCGCTTGTGCATTTTATGATCTGACGTTACACAGGCAGTAAAAATCCTAAATGTCACAGATCTTATTATTTTTCTGAGACACTTGGGCTCCCTAATGCCTTTGCAACATCAGGCCTTAACACTTCAGGGCCACGTTACACTATATTGGTTAAAACAGTAATTCAGAAAACCTGGGGAAAAGAAAAGGAGGGCTGAACAATCACAGTCAATCTCATCACCTCAATAACATGCTGTGAATGTAATTAATCCTACATTTATTTAGAGAACTTCACACCCTACACATAAAGCAGCAACTCCCTGCTGGCTTCAGACTAGGTAATTATGTTGTAACAAGGACTAGGTTTCGATTATAACAAAGAGATGAAAAGGAAAACAGACCTATGAAGCTAGCCTATCTTTCAGCATATGCCTCACCTGCAAATCAAGAGAAGCAAATATAACATGCTTAGGAATATCTGACTTAGCTTTAATTTGGTTAGTTCCAGTAAAGACAGCAGCTTCTACAGAGACTGGTTTTTACTTTAAAGCAAGAGTCCATGCTTGAACTGGCACGTTACACCTACAGTCACCAAAATTAGCAAGATTATATTTGTCTTAGGTTGAGGAGCACATACACTTATACTTGAAGGTGTGACTACAGAGCACGCATACATTAAAGCAGCCTATATACCTCTATTAAAAAAAAAAAATCAAGCTGCAGACACTGTTCCACAGGACACACCGAGGCAATTTAACAGCTCATGTCTTAACAGACAGATCTCCTCAACTGCGCAAGTTGAAGCTACTACAATACACAACACAAATAACGATTGTGTATTTTTTTGGTAATAAAACAGATCATGAATAAAAGGTGAGATGGTAAGTTAAAAAGTAGACAAATAGTGATAATGAAAAATATAATACAAATCACATGGGATCAAACACCTCGTTCTCCCGCATTCCTCATACCCATAAAACTCTGAGAAGTATACCACTATGCAACTGTGTCTATGTAAGTGTAGGAACCCCTGGAAAACTGCCAGGGACACTCACAGCTTCACCTCCAATTCAGGAGCACAGAAAATACACATTTACTGATACTAAAGTGGTACATGTTTAAAACAAAACATGTATTTAAATGTTAGATAAAAATATTTTAAATTGGCATGGGCTCAATTGTTCTCGTATGCAGGGATGCAGCATGCACTTCACCGCCTGCCCGGGCACGGACTCCTAGGAAGTCCTTCAGCCCTCCACCTCACCACTCATGTTCCGGCCAGCAGGCATCTGAGCTACCAGAGGGCACCTAAGTACAACAGTGGACAACAAAAAGAAACGTGAAGAGACTGGCACAAAGGGGAATACACAACACTGGAGAAAGACATCAGGCTACACAACAGAACCTCAGCACAGCAAGAGTATGTGGGTAAACTACTCTGACTTCTATAAAGGACACAACTCCTATGGGGGTCACAGACAC
>NW_009648041.1:923683-924973 GCF_000708025.1 Charadrius vociferus | reverse complement strand
CACTCCTCTGGTCTTAGCAGCCCATATTGCAGCTATCAAACTACCAGTGGTTTCCACAAAGCTCCTTCTCCTCTCCCTCATCTTCTCCTGCTCAGAGTAAGTCGTGAAAGATGGAGAAGAGCTCAGACTTACAACACAAATTCAGTTCTAACTTCACCTTGGAGAGGCTGCCATATGTACCATAGCGGTTTGTAAAAGCTCTGACCTAAAGAAGAAAAAGCATGCAAACCAGACAAATTAATTTTAATTTTATTATGGAAATGAAAGTAAAAACAGAAGTGACAGCAGGGTGGATGATAAGCTCACTTAGCAGGGGGATCAAATGAAGTGATGACATGTCATTATGACCTCAGGGGTTAAAGATGCAATTTTCCATCTGGCTGCATCTGGCTTTTCAACATAAATGTTGACACCACCTGCCGAGATTTAATACAAGCTGCCTCCATAGGTCTTTGTTTAGCTTTTGTTACCCAGGTTAACATTTACTTTTCCCTAATTTCTGATGAGTTTTGCTGACTAGCACATTCCCTTTCTTCAAAATCCAGTTAAAAGGATTTTACATACCAATTTATACAACAGATCAAATGAATAAAAGTGACTTTACAAGCAGCTGAGAGAGAGATATTAGAAACCTAGAAAGCAGGCAAAACTAACTTTAAGACTGCAAACAGGAAGATGAAATTTTACCTACACTTGCTAATACCTTGCATTGGCTAAGACTTCTAGGAATCTACTTTTCTCTTAGTAACAGGTACCTGAATGAAATCAATTTCTGAGGGGAAAAAAAAAAAAAAAAAGAATCCTTAGTATTAAAGAACTGGCTTGTACTCACCATATCCACTGACTATTAGCCACCTGCATGTGTTTTATTCAGCAGCTTAATCATTTCCAATTCCAGATACGCTGTGCTTAAAATAAATCATCTTTTGCCAGCCCAGTGACACATTCACTTACTCATCTAATTTAGCCAAGGCCAAACTATGATCTCAAACCAAATTTGTAATCAGCTATTGACACACTGTTGGCTAGAATGTTTTTGTTTCCACATTGAATATTTCAAGCTAGTACCTACCAGTGGTGTTCCTCTCCTGGCAGCTTAATCTGGAATAAGTGCTTACTACCACGCAGTACATCCATTACATTTTTGCCTGTCCCAAACTTTTTTTCTAAACCTACAGCTCCCAGGCTTTTCTCTGCCAGTACAGGTGAGCTAAAAAGTTTGTTTCCAGCTGTTCTTTAAGTGCCCAGATTCTTCACTAAAAAGAACCTACAGTCAGTTTTAACTGTGTA
>NW_009648041.1:889264-923640 GCF_000708025.1 Charadrius vociferus | reverse complement strand
CCTCCACAGATTTTGAGAGCACCCTGGGACTACAGCTATGAAAAGACAGGAGAAAATGGAGACAAAGAAAGTTAATGAAGCTTGCACGGAGCAAAGAATAGCTAAGAAACAACACGAGAAAGTCTGCAGACTGATCAGACATGCAAATAACTTCATTGAGAGCCCACAACAAAAATACCTGTAAATACCTTCCCCTCCCGAAGCGTTTTCACCACAAAGGCAATTATGTTCTTCCCCTGGAATGGAAGATGTACCACCCTGCTCTCCAGATGCCTCACTCGCCTCTGGGGAGCTGGGAACCCTTGTCCTTAGCAGACAAGTCACCGCCCATTTCTATATCTGTCAAGGTATTTTCTGAATGACAAGTGAACTTTGTTGTTCCCTTCAACATAAAGGAAAAAACAAAGTGTTCTGTTCGCTTCGCACATGCTTAACTTCAAGCCCATGCTTCACTTGCTGAACTGTACAGCAATGACTTAAGCAATGCTTAAATGCTTTCCTGATTCAGACCCTAAAAATAGGAATGGTTTCTGCAGTTCCTCTTTCTCTTGTTCTCCTAATGACAGACAACTATTGTGCCATGTCATTATGACAATAAGATGGCTTAATTGCCCTCTTTCCAGAAGCTGTCAGTTCTGCTTAACTGGTACATAATGTATGCGTCTGAGAGTAAATGTGTTAATATATCAGTCACTTATATCTACCATACGTTTGCCTGTGCTGTATTTAAAGAAAGCCTTGGTTTTTATGACTGACTTGCTAGACATTATATTCATTGATATGGGCAGCAGTCATATTACTGTCTTATTTCTTCATGAAAGATGCATGAAATAACTTTTTCCTCCTTCATTTACTGCCCTTTTTCAACTCAACTTCAACCTGAATATGAATTTTCCCATACTTGTATTTAAGGTGTGGCCAAAAAAGGCCTCCTCAGAAATGACAATGTAAGAAGAAGTGGCTGTTCCTGTAACTAATCAGGTTTGATGAATCAAAATGTTTGGAAATACCTGTAGTTGCTTCAGAATATTTTGTGCATTGTTTTCCTGTAGTGACATTGTCATTGAAAGCATATAGAGAAGAGTAAGAATCAACAATATCTTTAACATGGAATAAGCAGGTATGAACTATGGACTTTAATTCTCTAAGACATACCGGTAAGGTTACACCTAGATATACAGCCTATGGCAGCTGGCTCAATTCTTTCATATTCCCCGTTCTGATCATGATTATTACTGAGTTCCCTCTACTGCTTCTTGTGTCTTGTGCATTTAAGAAGTTATTTTTTTCTCCCACAGTCTTTCGTTAGCTTGTGAACTTGAATGCAAAGACTGTTTTTAACCATTGTTTTACAAGTCTATATGTTGCTATATTAACAAATATGACAATGGCCTCTTTTGTGTTTTTACTAGTAAGGCCCTCCTTTTCAGAGAAATATTACTTGCAACTCATACACATACTTTTGTGCACCTTCAGAGAAGACATAAAAAGTGAGGGAGAAAAAAACAAAAGCTGTATGAAAAACAGAATAAATCTGACAAGAACAATATGAAGCTTAGTAAGATTTGAACACACAGTTTGCTTTGTTCATGTAATCCATTTCTCACTGTTTTCCTACCAATACGTTTGGTTTTAAACCATTAAAGCATGACTTCTAACCAGTCTGGTTGCAAAGTTCCCAAGACTCTGGAAGTAAGTATAGCCACTCTGACTCAATTGAATGAACACAGGTGAGACAGGGAAGCGCTAATCTGTTGGGACTTTGTCTGGAAGTGGCAGAGTCACCATTTCCTCTCAAGAGAAGTGGAAGCCAAAACGTACTGCCAGGGAGAGTGAGCTGGCAAGCAACTACAGGGGCAAGAGTACACAGCAGACAGATTTGTGACACTTATTTTGGTGTTAATAAGCAATTGGTACAACTGCTACAGTCCATAAATCCAACTGTTTCATACAGATGTAAATGTGCGTCTGACCAGAATTGGAAGTTGTCAATTTTATTGGAAGTTATAAATTCAATCCCGAACTAGGAGTTCTTTCCAAACTTTTTCCTAATGTTATGCAAGTTCTATATAAACATTTTTCTTCCTAAGAAAGATAGCAATAGAATAGCTGGATAACCAAGGTTACTAAATGAAAAAGACTGATCACATTTCCCTTTACAGGAGACAGCATTTCTTTTGATTGTACTGGTGCTTGTCCATAGATGCAGTATGCTAAAAACACTTCCCACAGCAATAACTACTTAAGAACTTACTTGGTTTTTTGAATCCAGATGCAATAGTCTGTAATGTAGAGATCATTAAGGATGTAGGCAGGGTCATTCTCCATAAAAATCTTGTGAATGTCCAGGAGGCACTTCAAAACAGCAGCTTTTCCTGGAAACAGATTTTTATTTCTGTAATTCACTAGAAATCACAATAGATAATCTTTACCATCTTCTCACCTTTGAGGCTTTAATAACCGTGCTATCTATAACCATCTTGTAACTTTAAGTTGATTCACAATTTCAGTACAGCAGTAATATGACTATGCCCTTCAGTATCCACATTGATGTGGAGCCCCTGGATTCAGTAGGAATCTCTCTGCAAGACTCAAGCCTCGAGGCACAGTCATGCGTGTAATTCTCTGCAGCTGAAGAAGCGCCCTCCCCCAACCTTTCTACTTCTCTGAGCTGTGGCCCAAACTTTAGCAGAGTCATACAGCGGACCATATTAAAAAAAAAAAAGGCAAGCTCAAAAGTAACTCACAAATAACAAAAAATTATGCCCCATCATTTATCTGAAGAAAGAGAAAACCTATTTCGCTGTATGCCTACACAAATACCTGTGTTGGAAAATAACAGGGTTGGGAACACACAGCCCACAGCAGGGTCAAGCTCGCAGGAGCCACAGTGGTTGTGTAAGCCAATGTAAGCGATGCCATCGCCTAACATCTAACCATTGCCTTAAACTGAGCAGAACATTTCCTACTGCTGTTAGTTACCGAATCATTTGGCAAATTGAGCCCCCAGAAAGAAAAACTCACTTCAAGCTCAAGAAGGTGCCATTTGATATATAGTTGATAAATACAGTAAAAGATTAAAAACTTGAATGTTTTCTTATTCTATAACCAGAAATCTTTCTGTAGTCAGTTTCTTCATATGCAACCATTGTTTATGAAAAAGAGAACTGACTAATGTAACCTCCAATGAGCTGGAATCTCCTCCCTTAGTTTTCTGATGGAAGTTGCTAAAGGGTTAAGTGCTGGAACACCAAAAAAAAAAAAAAAAAGTATTTTCACTGTTTAATGGGAAAAAAAAACCACAACAAACCCCACATTCAAATGAAAACAGCCACTACTGCAAATGGAATCTAATAACCCTCTCCCAAGAGGCTGGCTCCTCCTAGGCTATGAAACCTGAACATGGATGAAATTACATTTTACAGATTTTTCACAAATGTGACCTCTGCAGTAGGGAAAAACAAAGCAAAACCAAACAGCGTATAAAATGATTTCCATTGCCTTCACTGGAGACATTTAACTAGGACCGTGACCTTTAAAAAAAAAAAAAAAAAGACCAGAACTCCCCCTGCTGTTCAAGCACAAAATTTGTTTGTTTGTTTTTAAGTAATCCCTGCTGGAAAAAATATAGACAGAGAATGCAAGTTAAAGTATGTGGAAGATGGCAATAAGGAGAAAAAATGTGGAGAGTAAAAAGCCATGGCAAACAGAACTGAAAAACCCCACCGGTTTGGAAGAGAGCAATTGAAGAAAAGTCAGGAAAGAAACCATAAAATCCCAAATATAACTGATGAACTTTTAGATTGTATCACCATCAATGCTTGTCAAGCCAAGCTTGTCAAACTTAACTATTTTGACTAAAAAGTGAGCTCCTTTAAAAATAAATCATAAGTGAAATTAAGTTAATTTTTAAGGTTCTAGCTGTCAAGCTGCCAGCCTGAACCATTTACAACATCTACTACTGTTACTCATCTGCCAAGTAACCACGTAAATTAGTAACTATAACACTAATTCTCCATAAAAAGTAGTCTTTCTTCATAAATTAAAGTTTTGGATTATAGTAGCTTAATGGGCCTCTAATCAGACAGGCTGCAAATCTAGCCTGAGTAAATAAAATAGGCAATCCTACATGCAGGCAAACACACGGAGCACGGCAAACTACCGAACTTCTGCTTTCAGAATACGCGCGTTATACATGCACCTTATAACCAAGAAGTCCTTATACAAAACTGCATTTAACTCTTTACCACAGAAATTAAAAATAAGAGCTGAAGAGCAAACGCTATTTAAGTCTTAATGTTCCATAGCGCACAGATGATTCTTGGCCTATTTCTGTGAAATTCCACACCGTAGGTTATGTCTTTGCATATCTACCTCAGTCTTCAGTAGACATCTGGTCTTAACTTTCAGGCTGGGGCTTTGTTTTCCATAGTATTATTACTTACACTGGCTTAAGTACTCTTTGTTGCACTCCTTTGCCTCCCTCTTTTCCACAGCTCAAGTATTTTTGAAACCATATAGTGAACTGGATCAGAGAACTGATGAAACCAAAAGATGAACAGGCTAGGGGATTTTTTTCGGCAGCTGTGTCAGTCCAACTCACTGAAATGGGAGTCAAAAGCAAACCTCACTGAAATGTGAGTCAGAGCAAACCTAAAATGTTTTAAAAGTCCTACTTCTTTCATAGCCCTAGAATTGTTGTTTATTTATTGTCACTGTATACTGGAGTTAAGAAAGCCACAGAATAGAAGATGAAGACATGCCAAGGATAACCAATTTCGTTTTCTTCACACAGCTTAAAGAGGCGAACGCTTTTAAATTCAAGGGTGAAGAAGAAAAATTATCTATTTAGAAAAAGAGCACTAAATGTTTAAGATCAGGAACAAGAAACTTAGATAATAACCTCAGGAAAATACGAATGACTTATTTCTAAGTCAGTTTTTACAGATCTTCTGTGTAATGTTACAGCTCTGCATTATACTGATCAATACATACAATGCTTTATGTACAGATACTATTTCCTGATTATTCAAAAAAAACAACTGGTTATATTTAAAAGTACAAGATTCCACCATCTGTAATAGAATCAAAAATACTTGATCTTCTAAGCTATTAATATTTAAGAGGTAGAACTTCAAAATATATGATTTAAGACAGACTCTAAAAGTCGTTACACTGCTGTTGGGGAGAGGATGAGTTGCAACTTCGCAGGAAAAGCAGCAGAGTGGCTGAGCAGACAAAGCAAAAATCATTAAAGTCAGAGCATATGCCTGCAGATCACTGGATTCTTCTGGAGTTCACGGCTATGAAAGCTGGTAGACGACAGCCCACAACTTTAATTCTACAGTTTCAGACATCCAGTCCTCTTTCAACGGATTGGTTCAAAAGGAATACCATTTGACCCCAGCTCTGTATCTGCCATTTGACATAATAACCTACTGATTTTACACCATCATGAAATTCTGCCAGCTTTCATACTGAATATTTGGAAGCAAAATAAATTAGTAGTCCCATTATTCTATTTTACATTCAGTTATTTTTCCTGTAGACTTCTTTATGGTTTTCCACATTTTGAAGGAGGAGGAGCACTCATCTAAAAAGCTAAGCTGAACTTTACTGTCTTGTTAAAAAGTGAGAAGAACAGCACTCGTAAAAACAAGGAAAGAACTCTTATGGACTTTTAAATGAAAACATCCTGGTGATAACTTACCCAGCTAGGCAACAGTATTATCTGTTTTTAATGGATAATGATATCATCCTAAATCTATTAGTGTTAACTGCTGTATGGAAAGAAGCAAACCATATTTTATGTTGCAGAAAACAGCACAAATGAGTTTTCTCTTTATTATTAGCTCATACACGATAACTTCCAAATCAGTATTACGCAATGGTAACAGTGTCAGTAAATACTGACAGAACCAGCCCACACCACTTATTAGAGATCTACTGAAAAGAAAAAGGGCTCCATGTATTTACATTAAAAACACACCTGATAAATTTTTGTTAGTCAACTGTCAAATGCAGTATATATATATTGCTGGAAATAGCATTGTAGCTGGATGTACCATTGCATTTCATTCCCTTTTTTAATCCTATCCAAAGAGCAGATAAATACACTAGCTCTCCTAGATAACTTCACTGAGTTTTGAACAGTTTTACTGAAGTATTTTAAGTATTATAGATAACTAAAACAGCATCTGAAAAAAAACTGCTGACCTCAACATTAATCAGCTTAATGCATTTGTCTTACAATCAACATTTTGGCAGGAAGCCTTAATTCAAAATAAGAAGTGTTTCAACCACACACAAGGATCCTTAATAGCTTAAAAAGGCACTATCCTGTACCTTGGGAGCAATCCACCAACATAGCACTACTATTTTTTAAAGTCAAGTCACATAACTTGAGGCATAACAATTCAGTCCCATCAAAATTCTTCACTAATTTTAAATAAATTAGTTCACTGTGCTTATTATTATCGAAACATTGTACTATACTGTGTCCCAACTTCTGTTAACAGCATCCTGAAAGAAACCTCAAGTCAGGATGAAGTCAACTCAAACCAATTCCTCCTTTAAGTTAAACACCAGTCCTCTTGCATCTAGATGAAAAGCAATAGTTTTGTGGTACTATTTAACTGAATTCATTATCTATTACTTGACAGTCATTTTTACCTATGTTCATCACACATATACTGCAATACTATACCAAACTGGTAATCCATCGTGTCCAGTAAGCAAAGAGGGTAACAGAGTATTTAATGCTATCTATAACTACTATGCTTTGCACATTGCATAGTTTGCTAAGTATTTGGTAAGACAGAAATTTCTCAAAAGCATGGCTCAACTTCCACTGAAGTTTGAAGGAGGAAACATTTTGACTGAAGATATGTGCCTTGGCAGTACAAGCATTATCTAAAAATCCATTTCTTTTAAGAATACATAGACAGACACTTTTTTTCTTCCCTTGGCTTCTGATTATAGACAGGCAATACATCAATTTTGTATCTTTCCCAATTCTTTGGTAGTTGGCTATTTAAAAAACTTTTCACACTATACACACCCCATAATAGTAAAAAGTAATTTGAAAGATGAACCCTGGAACTTTCAGAAGTTAACATTAATCACCACTACTTTTATCACTACACTGCTAACTTGCTAATGCCCCTCCCAATAAATTTATGTCCACATGAAGGAAATAATATATGTGTGTCTGCTTCCCAGATACCACCTGCAGATTATCATGGCTTACACTAAAGATAGTGTCCTCCTCTCTATTGACAACAAATCCAGTTGAAATGAGCAGATACTCTTTTCTTGAAGCTTGCACGTGTCTTTTCAGCACCCTGAAGATCCACAGCCGGCTCTGCGGAGGCAGCCGGTTGCCCCATCCTGCACTGTTTCCCAGGCAACCAGCAGAGCGCAGACATGCACAGAATGAAGCCAAACCTGCTGCATTTCTTAACTTCTTCCACTGCTTCTAAACCATTCTGGCCATCAACTAAATCAAGTTGAATTTCTTTTAAAACTTATGGCAGTAATTTTTATGCAAGTCACCGAGGTCAGAAAAAACAAGGCTAGCCTACCTCCCATACCAGTAGAGAATGAGTTAGCATACCCAAACTACTCGTCCAGAGAAGATGGGGACTCCACTGTTGGAGCAAGACCATCATGGGCAACACAAGGAGACCATGACGATAAGCACTACTGGGGCCGCTGTGTTTTGGAAGCAGGGGGTACAGAGACAGCAGCAGCCACGTGACCAGCGCAGGAGGATGGAGCAGGAAACCTGACACAGGTATTGTAGATGCCACCTCCCTTACCAAACTACTGGGAATATTTTGTTGGATCGTTGAATGTTCACTCCAATACCATTTTCCATCATAACATTAAAAGAAAAGAAAATAGTTTACCTCTCATGTAGTCTTTGAGAAAAAAAAAAAATAATCTAAAGGTTGGGGCAGCACTGTATGATTTCAGTTTTGTTACCAGAATTTTATTTTGTCACTTATGAACAGCAGCAAAACCCACTGGAGACAAGTGAAGAGGGACAGCATATATCTTCCCCTTAAAACTTCACTACCCAACTGTTATAATGTAAATGGTATTTTGAATCATCAATAGTTTATGGCAGATTAATATTGTCATTTGCAGGTTTTTTTTAATCCTGCAACTCACAAGCACTGGAAATAAAACACCAAAGTGCTGCTTCTCAGCAATTCTTCTTTAAAAAAAAAAAGAAAATCTAAACACAATGCTTTTTTTGAAAGTAGTAACACACAATAAATAGAAAAGTTGTGAGTAACTTTAACAACCCAAGATATAAACATGATTGTGTACAACTGAAGCTGGAATAACCATAGGTTTGAAAATTTGCACTGTTACATAAAAGCTGTCTGGGATAAACAGGACATATATGTCACTGCTGAAAGAAAAATTTGCAGTCATTAAGATGATAACAGCTCCACTCTTGAAAAGTGAAACAAAACAAAGCTACAAATATGTAGTGTGTAGTCAGTCTTAAATGATTTTTTTAAAAAAAAAAAATTATTTATTTTTCAACAGAATAGTTTTCATGGTGTTCACTGCTTGGTTTGTTATGAACAGCTCTACTTGGCTGTTACTTAGAACAGTCTTATTTTCCTAATAACAAGCAGAGAACTAAGATAACATACCCAAGTCAGAGATTTTGGCCTCTGCTCCTAGGAGAGAAAAATGAAATAGCAAGTACTAAAAGAACAGTGATGCAAAAAGAGTTTTGATGCTGATACAAATTCAGGATTTCTATTCTTCCCAGACTACCACTGGACTTACCACAGAGTCATCTCAACCATTTTGCCTTAATTCTACACAGAACTGTAACACCGAATATGAACCACAAAACTACCCCTTGCACTACAATGCATGATTCTGTATGTTAATACTAAACTCACACACACAGTGCAAGAGCTTAGGAATAAAGATAGCTCGATGTCAAAGACAGTTATTTGGAACAGGAAAAAAGAAAATAATTAATGGACTGGTTCAGTTAAAAAAAAAAACAAAAACAACAACACAACCTAAGATCCAATTCTAGAAAAAGAAACTGGCAAGGAGAGCGGGAATTCAACATTAGGGTACGCTTCCTTTCAGTCAAAATCCTAACATCACTGACAAGAGTTAAATTAAAACAACAGTTCTTCCAAACAGTAAATCAGGAAGGGAAACTTCACAGATTTGCAACTGCAAAACCATGCTGAGCAGAACTTAACCAAACAGAACAACTGGAACAACTGGAGACGATGATGCTTTAAAAGCTTCCCTTAGACAGGGACAAATCACGGAAGTTATCAGAAACCCAGACTTTTTTAACAGAGTTTCAGTCAGGTAACTAAAGAACACAAAGAACAACAGAAAACAACAGGACTGCTGCAATACTTGTAACAATAAGTGATCTTGCATTGAAATAAAAACCTGAACACCTTTGGAATAGGGTCTAAAAAAATTATAGTATCTAACCTACCATAACAAAAGCTTCATTAAAATGTTCTTTTCCAACAGAAAAATCTCTTTACAGAGAAATACAGCATAGAGGAAAATACCTTAAAAACCTTTTCCCTAAAGCTTTACAAATCATGGTTGGATTATCTGGATTTATCCAGATAATCAAGATTTATCAAGATCTGATCAAAGATTTTTCTAAAGATGAGACATTCGTAATATTTCTTCTGTATAGGTTTTCTGGTGAGAATAATACAGCTAAATTTACACCACAACCCCATGTATTATCCGCTCACTAATAAATTAGTTGCTTCAGGGACTTTTCCCTGGTAAAGACACTAATTTTGTTCTCTTCTCTCCCCAGCCGCATTTTTACAAAAAAACCAAGATGTCCAGAAATGTCAATATCTATGAAACTTGGGTGAAACTGGCGAAAGGATTCAAAAGTTATTAAAAAAATCCCAGACATACAAACAGTGTGGCTATATAGGCATCACTTCTAATCACTAAAAAAAAAAAAACTTACCTAGTTGCAGTATCATGATTGTATCATTGAAGGCACGTGTCACTAATCCAAAATGTCTATGTAGGGGATAGCATAGCACTCGTCTTCCAAAAGATACCAGGACATCATGAATGCTAGTGAAACTCTGTGTGTAGAAGTGAAAAATCTGAGTTAGTCTGTGTGCTTTTTCATACAAGGAATTAGGGGTTTGTTGTTTGTTTTCCTTTAAGGAAAAAAAAATCACAGCAGAATAGAAAAAAAAAAGCACATTTTTATATATTATGCATCTAAAAATCTGTATTTTAATAGATATGGAAATCAACATGTTAAATAGAAACAAGACACTGCACATTTAGTTTGCATGGCACGATAACCGAAGTCCTATTGGTTTTAGTGGTTTTGAATTAAAAAAAGAATGTAGAGAACATTAGAATAAAACATCTAGCTCAAGACTTTGCCATTCTTTAGATTAAAGCAATAAATTACATCTGTCCCACATTATTATATATATTAAGGGGAAGCTATAAAAAGCCTTTTAAGAATAAAGAAAAATTAAAACCACATGATATTAACAAAATACATGTGTACATATAAGATCTTTAAAAATGATACATGACTCTGCCTTTCATGAAAATTATAGATATTCAAGACAGGGATAAATATATCTGCCTAGGGAAAGCAGTTCATTGTCCTCCTTTATGAGTGAGGAAGACCTCTAATTTACTCAGGCCAGAGGCATTAATGAGTTATTAAAGACTTTCGTAAGAGAGTGATTTCCTTTCCAGCTTTCACTTTTCAAGACAAAATATTCCATTTATGAATTCAAGTAAAAATACCTATTTCATCTTGAACTCTCAATTAATTAAAATTAATAAAAATGCTTTGCTGACAGCCAGCACTTTTTTGCATTATATGACTACCTCAACCCATTTTTCATTTTAATGGGTTGCCGGTAAGCATTTAAATAATTTATTTTTTGTTATTTAATATTTAGAGTCTAAGGTGTGTACATGTCATGCACAGTAAAATGGCAGTCAGTTCAAACAAACCATAGCTGAGGCAATTTTGTTTACAGATTGATGAAAACACCCGCCTCTACATGGTTTGTATAACAGATATAGTTATTAACAGCTTTGTGCCAGGAGACTGAATTTTCTGGGTGTGAAATATACTGTTGGCACAGGCTGCGCCAAGAACTGCTACATTGTAGGATAAGCACATGCAGAAAACTCCTTCACTATGTTAGAATATGGATCTGAAAAAAAAAGATAATCAAGAGTTAAAGCAATCACTGCATTTTAACTGCACTCCTTTGTGAGTTGCTACTGCAGATGATTCAATTGGAAACAAATGAAAACAGATCTAGAAAACCAGACGTCATAGAACAAGTTATGTCTGAATACAACTCTTGCCAGTAGTAGAAACATTCGAAGGACTGAACCCCAAAATCCTGGCAAATTTCATTTTTGATTCTGCAAACTGAGACTTGGCTCAGCAGTTTCAGGAATGAGGACGGGACAGTGCTTTCTAGCTTGCTGCAATCATAAGAAATAATGGATTACAGGTTAAGTCTCTTCCACTTTCAGCTCTGTAACAACTTAATTACACAGGCCTGTGTGCTTTCAGTAAACAATCTGAAAGTGCAAAGAATAGAATTTGGTTTGTTTCCTCTAATCTGTGTTGGTTTCAAAGGGCTAGCAGCAACTAAATAAATAGGGATGCAGCCGGAATGCTGAAAAGAAGGGGGCGAGTAAACCAACACGCGTCCATTAACTAACTCCACAAGAAACCTGAAAGAAAAATACTCAGTGAGTGTCTGAAAGATCACACAATCCATAAAGCCTTAAGGAGACAACAGTTCTACAGCTACAGAACTGAGGTCTTTTTGCAACAAGAATATGGAATCCAGCTTCTCCATGACAGGTGAAAGAAAAACAACCACCCAACACCTTTTGATTGAATTCTAAGAGCTTTTCCTATCATTGGATTTGCATTTACTTCTGGGTTTCTCAGTTCTACTCTCCAACATACTCTGAAGCCACACAGCAGAATGGAGAAGCCAGAAGCCATCTGATTTACAGCCAAGAAAAAGAACAAGCTAGAAGTGCAGAACGATAAACTAGGAAGGTTGAAGAAAGACTCTGCAGTCAAAACCCTCAGAAGTGAACAATAAGCTGCTTTATTAAGGCCTGCCCTCTTCAAAAGTTATTAAAATATACATCTGAAGTATGACTTAAAGGACACAAGAACACTAAGAAATCACATTCCCTACTTGTTATGCCCTTTATACCCATTCTATTTTAACATGCTTTAGCCAGTCAAACGGGAAGATACCTATGACTTCTGATCAAGGAGCCAGAAGGCTGTATTTTCTTACCCTAAGCATGGGGTTGCACACACATGCTGTGGACATATGTGAGGAATAATTACAGTTACTTCCTAAATAAAGGTCAAGACTCGTGAATCAAGCCCAGGAGCTAGGGACAGCGTGTAGATGAGCAGCTTTTTCATAGTGCCTATCCTTAGCTTTTCCAGAATGGGCCAGAAGGTGGCCCAGTACCCAGACAGAGCAGAGGTCATACTCCAGCCTCTTGAGGCTACTAGTAGCTGGGAGCCCAGAAGTCACAATCAATTTCTTATAATATTTATTAAAAAAAGGACATACACTTCATTCATCTTCAACACTGACGGAGTGAGCTCTCCACAAAAGCAACATACGATACCAAAACCAAGTAATACAGCTAACACATAATGCAAAACTTACCTCCAGTTTTAGTTTTAACTTACCTCCAGCCAGCACAATGTTGCACTCAGTTTCCTGACGTTCCAAGATGATTCAACCTGATTTTAAGAGGAGACCATAAAACAAATATTATCTAATTCAGCATTCAAGACTGCTGGCAAAGTATTTAAGATAACATTCTGGCAGCAATTTAAGAACCTTTGTGAATATGAAGCAGTAATTATATTATGTGCATTGAAATAGCCACAGGACAGCATTAAAAATTATATTGCAATGCAGATGTTAAATAACTGAATCGCTTTCCATATTGGGAATATCTAGCCTATGCACAAAGCCTTTAAAATACAACAGCAATCGCAGAAAAATGGTATTTTAGTGGAATTCCGTCCCTTTCACCAAGCAACAGAAACTTGTATCAACAAAGCTGAAGCTAAAATGCTTTGTTTCATGAAAACAGCTCAAGATTTTGGCTTTCAGAGAGGGTCCTAAAGCCAGCAGTACATGTAAAATGTCATTATTCTTAAAACGTGACAGATTCATAGTATTTGTGTGGTAGTTTGGTCTAGTGGGATGATCAGGGCAAAAAGCCAGGAAACCTTGATCTATCGTCCTGGCTCTAGTAAAGATTTGTGTGGCCCAAAAGTCTTGGTTTTCCTATTAAAAAGGAAAAAAAAAAAAAAAAGAAAAAGACTTACCACAGTGTGTTTTCCACATATACCATATGGTTATTGCAAAGATCAATAAAGAACTGTACAGTTGTGATCCTTGCATATTTGCAATTTTGTGCAACACTAACATGAATACAACCACGACAGATTATCCCATTGAATAAGCAGGTCTGGACATTTCTGCCTGCCATTTTAAAATCTGTGCCCTGCAATTCAGTCTAATTAAGACAGAATGGTTTTGATTACATGTGCTAATATTTTGACTAAAAGCCTTACAAAAACATCTCATTGGTTAATACCAGCAGAGGAGATGCTGGGCACAAAGTTGTATCTGGGAAGAAGGTCCATTTCAAAAAGGCAAGCTATCCACAGAACAGCATGGAATCTATTCTAAACTTCTGCTATTTTCTTAATTCTTTATATCCTGTAAAAAACCTAGGATACAGAACATAAAATCAAGCTGGCTGCTGCTTGGGTAAGAGATGCGCAAACACCAGAATCCTGAAAATGGAAACATGCCATTCTACCTCCCTCCAATGTTTGAATACTAGAAAAAGAAAACTCTGCATTAGGATTTTTTTATTTTTTAAATGTGTGTCAATTTTAAAAATTTTAAATGCCTCACTCTAGTTTCCAGAATGCCTCAGGAAACACCTTCCATACTCAGATTTAAAAAATAAAATAAAAACCAACACAAAACCACAAAAAAGACTAAAAAAGAAAATCAGTTTTGTTAAAGGCACATAATGGCAGCCTACATAAAACACTAAACACACAGTCTCGGTCCTACAGACCTTATGATTTCCCATGCTTTTTCAGAATCCAAATAGGTAGTGGGTGTTACTACAGACAAATATACCTATTATAGTACTGTCCAAAAAAACCCCAGAAGCATCAATATAAAAAACCCAATTATTTTGTGAAATCTGCATTTACATAAATCAAGACACATCACAATACAAAACAAATTGGAAACAAACAGAAGTGTCTGGAGTCTCCTGCAACTCCACTTCTCTCCTACATCTAAAATGCCACTCCAGAAGAACCAAAGTATTTAGAAATCATCCTAATTTGCACATGCATGCCAACAGCTCAATCTAGAGATATAAAGTCTTTCATTTTAACTTCCTCAATTACGTATTTTTAATGCTTGGAAGTAAGTTCACTTTAAAAGGTGAGTTTCCTAAATGACAGTACAGGGTCCAGTGCTACGTTCCTAAAACATGCTAAATTTTTATTTTTTTTATTTTTTTAACTTACATTCTTGTCTCCTTCATTGACACAGACTTCATAGCAATATGCCAGAAGGATATCAATTAAACCAAGATATACATGATGACGGCTTCTTTTATCCAGAAGATAAGATTTATTTGTGAACTTTCTCAGCTGCTCTTTCTCTTCCTCAGAGAAGACAACTATAAAAAGTAAAAGGATAATTGATTATGAATTTAAAGCTGGCACATTCATTTTAATAGGTGGTAATACTACTTCAACAGTCTCTTTAAAAAGAAGTGTATAACTAATCACAAGTCACTCATCACTCAAGAAGAAGCCTAAATCATTCTTACTTTCATTTTTAACTTTTATTAAACTCTGATATATTCCTTTCAAAGTCAAGTTCCAGCTCTGCAATGTACCACGTGTACACACTGGCAATTTGGAACCCCTCTGAAAGTGCCAAGGACTTCTGTGGATGCCTGGATATCTTACACAGAGATAAACGCACAATCAGGATCCTAGTAAATTGAAGTTTCTTAAGTCCACATTGTATGGGATAAAAATATGAAAAAAGAACAACAAAACCAAATATATTTTCTTATTGTAGAAAAGGGTAATAACTAAAGAAACAGGGAAGGAAAGAAAAGGAAGGGTAGAATTCTGTATTTCCAAGCCTCATCAATTTCGACTCAGGACCTAGGCATGATTTAGGATCTTTGTTTATGCTGTCTGATAACATCCTTCCAGTGTGTGAGGAAGATCAAAGAAAGATCAAAATCCCATCCCCACTGATGAAAGCTGCATTTCCTTCCAAAGAGTTATGGCATCCACCATTTATGACCATCATATTTTGCTTATCTTCAGTGCACCTCATTTAGTTAAGAACGGAGCCAACCAAAAGAATCTTCTCACCCAGTACCTTCTCTTGGGGATGCATAAGGAAGATGACAACAACGACATAGCAGGCATGCTGTGACAATGCATCAGAGTATTTTTCTGGGAAACAGTGGTATAGACATGGATAGCTAAGACTGAATATTGAATGGTAACCCATCTGAAGAGTACTTAAAACACTTCAGAAAAGATGGCAGATTTGCAACGAATTAACAGTGCAGATGAAGTAGATAACTGACTAGAAGCCATCCCTGCACAAACTCAAAGTAAATCAAGAAGCCATTTAGTACAATTAAAACAGCCAGAAGCCAGAGTTAAGAGATTTTCATCCAGGCTGCACAGAGCACAGTCATTCCATGTGAACACATTTACTGAATAGGATAGATGTAGTAAGCACATATTGGTCACACCACAGAAGAAAGTCACAGGCACAAGGTGACTTGACAGGAGAAAGCAGTGTCACTAGCTTGACAGCTGATGTTTTGTTGCATTGAGGAAGTCCCACTCTGTGATTTGTTCAAGCACCAGTAACACTGGAACCAGCCTGACTTTAAAATACCACTCGTTCAAGGAGATTTCTCTGAGGACTGGAACAAGCCTAACACAGCACTCTTGTTACACTTTCGAAACAAGCCTCAAGTGCCAGGGGTAGATACATGATGTACCCCTTAACTCACTGAATCGTAATTATTTATTCAGGGAGTGGGAGGGGGCCAAGCCCAAACCCTTACAATTAATATAAAAATGCCTCTTCAATTGTTCTTTTACTACCTCTTTTTTGAGTCGCTATGTTCTGGCATACTTAGCTGGGGGCAGAGAAAAGCTGTAGGCAAGATGTACAAACTTAAGAGTGTGGAATAATTAATGATTACCACACTGAGATGAGACAGGCACCTGGGGACGGTCAGTCTTTGTGGTTCCCTGAGACAGATCCTTGAATATTGCTGAGCTGCCACCTTCCACCAGCTTCATCAGCACTAAAGACTTCACCTGATAACCCAACAACTCCTGCCCCGACTTGATTCCCTGTTTTTCCAGTTTAGAATTTCGACTTTTAGAATCTTCCACATTGGTATTAACCTCTGGAATCCTTGAGCTACTAATGAACCTGTCTCAACAATCCTACTTGCAATTTTACTGTTCTTATTTCTCTGCAGACTTTCTCACAGTTCTTCCCCAGCAGCACGAGCCAAGGTTAAGTAGCTGGGCATAACCCGCAATCCTGAGCCCTGGACCCCTGTGACACAGGCAGCTAAATCCCTGGGGGGAGCATACAGCATAGGCTACAGAAAGAAAAGGTTACAACACCTAGTAAACCAAGTTCCTTTTTACACCCCTTGCCCATTTTTGTATCATAAGGATGATGATTGCAAATGTGCTTATAGATGTTCTTCCTCAAACACTGCTCATCATCATTTTACACAATCCACATTCTCAGGGATACAATCTGCCCATAAGACATGTGGTCTTCTTTATCCCAGGAGGTTTCTACAAGCTTTCTTTTTTTATTACATGTTTTGAAACAAATGTTTGTGTTGCCAAAGGCACGTACATATGTACACACCTCATCTTGAGACATAAAATTACAAATTAGGAAAAACATTTTTGAATGTTTCTTCTTTATGAACTTTTGTAATGTTTCTATCAGTTTCATAACCATGAAATACTCGATTTAAATTCCTATGGAAACTTCTTGATGAGCGAAATATTTCTCTGGAGTCAAGCCAGTCTCCATTTATTTACAAGCTCCCACAAAAAGAAATTCCAGCTTTTATATCATCTTGAGAAAGCCAATCACTTCCACTTCCTATGATTTAGCACAAAGTGACAATTTAGCAAGACTATGGCAGTTCTAACTCTGTTTTTCTGTTAATGCAATGCAGTTCAGTATTACTTCTAAAATCACAAATATAGATGATGTATCTATATTCTATCAGCAAATTTCTTTATAAGTTCTTAAATTGCATTGATTCTTCAGTGAGTCACCTCTATCATTCATATTAAAATTATCTATAAAACCATATGTGCAATGTTGTAGCACATTTGAAAAAAATTAGTTTCTGAAAAACATAACATAAAACCACTTTGTAAGTTGCTACAGTAGGGTGGGTTTAATGAGATATCACAACAGGGTGTTTACAGTTAAAAGAAGGTCCAATTGGAAGAAAAAAAGGCATTCCAATTTCAGCTAGCTTTCACTAGAAAACCTTCTCCTGGTGTACAACACAATTTATTATAAAATCATATGCAAGTGGCACTCTGACCCTGAAGAGAAGCACAAAAGAGGAGAGGTAAAACTGAAGCTAAAGAAGAAAAAGAAATCCTTAAAAGCATACAGCCAAAAGTTTGCTAGCAAAGACTACTACAGCAGATCAGATTAATAAAGCTTAAAATCACTTTTGATGACTACAGTAATAAAGAATTTTGTTACAAAGAAGCTGAATAATTTGTTCAAATCATCTGGGAATTTATCACAGACAGCATACCTGTTCTGATGGATGCAAAACAGTTATGCCAGCATTTTCCTATTAGGCTGACTTCAATGTGCTTGCTACAGTTGGCAGTCAAGATGCACACATATCAGGAATGCAACTGTTCTTCAGAAACTCAGTACATGCAGTACTGGATCCACTACTGAGAATCCACTCTTCTTAATCAGCAACTAAAAGCTGAGGTTTGTTTTTGTCTCACAGCTGATCAAAATTAATTTCTCTTATCATCAGAGATAAGAAACAGTCCAACACTCAGAGAAAAAAATCTGTTTCAAGTTGTACTAGCAAGCATCTGTTAGATTCCCTAAAATCCACATTCTAAAGAAACACATAAATGTGAACCATACTTCCCTTCTAAGTAAAAAGCAAAGAAACACCTAGTGAAGTTCATGAAACATAGGGGATAAAGTTTTCCTCTAAAATGCAAACTCTCTGAAGCATCATAACATATACAACTGGACCGTAAACACAGAAAATACAAGTCTACTAGACAATTCCCAAAGGTAAATGTTACAAGATGTTCCTTAACCCACTGCAAAGTGCCAGGTGTTCTAAATAAAATTTTTCTCTCTGGAGAAAATACTTCAATTTTACAAACAAGTATCTATCCATTCCTTAAAGTTTTTGAAAAACAAATTATCCAGGCCTGAAACTCATCATGAACACATCAAAACCACAACCTACTTTGTTTTCCTAATTCAAAAATACAAGTTCCTAGTATCAGATTAACAGAACAAGTAAAATTGTACTTACATTTTCTGTAAGTACATATATTAAGCCTGTATTTTGTACACTTGTGTTACCAATGTTTTATCTAACAATACCTGTACAACAATTAATATTAATTTAATGCATCTGCTGCGTACCAAGAACTAAATTTGCAAGTTTTTAAGTTTGATTTTAAAAAGTTTTGTACATTTGTCAGTGCCAAAATCATGCTTCTTATAGCTACAGTATAACTGTGTATTAATATAGGCATGTCTAAAGGAATCAGACAAATCAATCTCACATACAAAGATACTGTTAGACAATACCACAGAGATTGCCCTTACTTTTTAATTATCTCCTTTACTTATTTTAAACTAGACATTCCTCACGTTAAAATAAAAATATTTCAAATTGCTCTTCAGTACCCAACTGTCAATAAAGTACAGTTTAGAGAGGAGGATGAGGCCTGACAGCCAGAGGGTGTTTTGTTGCAGTCTTACTGATATTTTATGCTGCCGATCACAACGCTTAAATTAAGCCAGTGTAAGATCTGTCTCTCAAGACTACTGTGACACTTACTGTTCTAAACGTGTTAGGGGTAATAAGATAAAATGTGCTATCTGGACAGATAGCCAACTTAATGGTCAGACTCGGAGAATCACAGAGAAATACAGGTCAGGAAGGACCTCTGATAATCAGCTGGTGAAAGCAGAGCCTTGCCTTATGGTCGTGTCAAGCCAAGTCTTGAATTCCATAGCTATCTCGAAACAAAATAAATGAGCAGAACTGATCTCCCCCTCTTTTTTTTTTTTTTTAATGACTAAAATAATATGCTACAATATTAAGTTTTTTAAATGTGTACTTCTATACCTTTTAGTTAGGGAATCAGCAACACCAGATAAAGGAGCACAGAGCAAATTCATCAGGAATAAAGTTAGCTATTGATTTTAATGAGTAGCAAACAAGTCTCTTCTTTTCAATCTCTTCCTAAGACATGACAAGAGGAAAGGCAGCACCACTATGACTAGAAAGATGCCCAAATGTTGTGCTCAGGATCTGCATTTCCCCCAGTGCTGGATACTGCCTTAAAAATACTTGATAACAACACTGTAAACTTAAAAAAGTAGCTGAACTAATGAAGCTGATTTTCTATTGATTTGCCACTTGTGCTTGAATTTGTTGCTATCTGATAAGGTATGACAGGTTACTGAAACTTTCCACAGTGTTGACATGCTGCTAACATCCCTTTCCTGTATGGACTCCACAACATCTAAAAAGATGGCACCGAAGATTCAATAAAGCACTCTCTCCCCTGTACACAGGGCCATTTTTGCAGAACTTGTAGGAAGTGGCCATCTTTGAGACCCCCTAAAGGTCTGGGAAGGAGAGTGTGATCAGACAAGCCTTAGTTCTTCAGTAAGTGAACCTAAAGTCCTAAAACCACAAAGCTGTCTTCCTCTGCCTACCTACAGTCACTCTAAACTACGAGCAGTCAAGTCTGGTTTGTTCATCCCTCCCCTTTCTTTACAATTCCTCCATTCAAATTTTAGCTCCTTCACAAACAGCTTTTCTTCCATGTAAAGCTTCCACCCTTCTCTAATTCTCAAATCAACATTTACAGCACATTTCCTCCATATCGCTTCTGACGTTCTTCTTCCAGGCATTCCCCATAGTCACTGCACTTGGACAGTCTTTCTTGGATGTTGTAATTTCCTTTATACTAATTTTTGTCATTATTCTTTAACAAATGTGCAGTTCCTATAAACCATATCAAAACCATACATCATTCTTTCTTCCTCACTGTTCTTGCCTTTTAGAATATGAGATACTTTACAATAGACACCTATCATTTATAAGCCAAGAATTATGCATGAATAAATAGCAATCTTTCCTCACATGAAAAATACTTGCTCTGCAGCAGAACAGTGCCAGGAAGGTACACATGCAGAGTAAAAAAGGTAGACAGAACAATTGCAGAAATCTGATAAAAAAGAAAAGTGATTAATCTTAAACTTATGAATCTATCAGTAATGGTATATATTTGAGCACAGCCCTACTGAAAGGTGGATCTTTAAAAATAAATCGCTTCTCGTTTTATAAAGAGATCAGAAGAAGAGAATGGTCACTGGTAAGCATGATAGGTTACTGTAAACAAAATAAATTACCCCTGGAGCATACAAATGTTATATTAAATACATATGTCAGCCTGAGCCTTTGAAGATTATTGTGTTGCCTAAAAAGGAGTTTTTACAGTTGTGCAATTTGAAGTAGAATAAAAATGAACTTTTAACTAAGTTGAATGTGATTGTTACAAAATACAAACCCTTTCATCTGGAATCTGTAGAAGCAAGACTCTAATGTAAACTTCAGCAGCAGCAGAAAGCAAGCTTTCCAAAAGTTTTATTCCCTCATGGGAAAGGCTGTGTAATCAGTTAGGCTTTACAGAGTATTACTTGACTTGCATTAGACATTGTAAACGCAAACAAAATCTGGGCCGTTCAACTTTAGAAAATGTCCACTCCAAAAATGACATTTTGCTACAAACAGGATGGTGAAACCTGCTCTCTAGTACTTCTTCTGGTTCCTCAGCCATACTGCAAAGGCAATGAACTTAGCTGCCTGGTGGCTAACAACCGTATGGGGAAAATAAACAAAAACCTACGAAGGGCAAGAAAAGAATCACTGCAATATACAGTAAAATGTAGAGTAGGACAAAAGAAGGAAAAGACACTTAGGGCAATAAAAGAAGAAATTTAAAAAAGACAAAATACACACACCATACACACAGGCTGGAGGAAAAAATAAAAAGGTTAACTAAAAATAGATTCAAGGTAAGGACAGAAGAGAGCTGAAGACTTTAAATGCTAATGAGAAAAGCTGATCCAACAGAAAAAAATCTGGTAATGAGACATTAAAAAAACCTGATGATGTAAAAACGGAAGAGAAAATAGCCAGGGATGAAAGTAAGAGCAGTAATCAACCAAACAAAATCTTCAGTTAATTGTAATGCTATGCAAAAAGAAAAAAACAACTAACCAGCAATCTGTATTTCTCCTAATTACTCCTTGTAGCCAAAGACATTATAAAGACAAAAGTAAACAAGTTTTTGGTTCCAAGAAACCAATGACGAAAAAAAAACCAAAAGGCCATCAATATAAGTCAGCAAAAGGAAGAAATGAAAAAAATAATTCTCTTGGTTCCGTGTTTCTGAATAAGAAAATATATTTTTAAAGAACTGGCTAATTTTTATGTTGCTTTCTCACACGAAACTCACTTTTCCATGGAGTAACTTGAAAAGTCGGTTCCCAGTGACATTCATGATTCCACAGACACTGCGTAGGTGGGAACTGTCCTAATGGCAGCAGTAAGAGGAAAAAATACAGGCACCCTAAAAGGTACCAGGTGTCAAATTCTAGTGCCAATACCTCGATATTGTGGCAGCATGTACTGTAATCTACCATCAGTTTTAACATTACCATTCCTACCTTCCTGTCTTACTAAACAGGCATTTACCTTCAATGAACAACCCTCTAAAAAGATACACCATTTCACGTTTGAGGGTAGGGGACTTCCCCAGTATGAGATGCTGCACATCCAACAGCACATGATTTCCATCATCCCTCTTAGTTTCCATGTTCTTGGGAAATGGCTTTGGACAGCACATGCTTAATCAGGAACATAACCTTCCTTCACATAGGACAGACAAATGTTTCTGCAAGCTGGCCATGGCAGTACACCTACCATGAGTTGTAGATGTTTTAAACACCCCAATATTTGAATTCTCTTTACAAGCTGTATGCTTGGAAGTCCTCATCACGGAAGATGACGGAAATTACCCTATTTTAGATGCTTTCCTTTACACAAGGCGTGAATTTGGAACTCAGGAAAAGCAAGAAATCTGGGTACTCTTTACTTTATGCCTCTTTTCCATAAGCAATAAAAAGAAACTGCATGAAGGTTTCAATCCCTCCTCATTTATGCCCTTAAACAGGTTCAAAAATAAACAGAAAATATTTGTATCCAATTTTTATAATAAAAAAGGTTTGACCTCACACCTACCTGCAGGAGTATACATGCATACACAGGCTCAGAGAACTACCACACATCACTTCGCAGAACATCTTGAAACATACTGCAATACGTATAAGGTTTGTGCCCCTAGAGCTTCCGTGATCGAGTACCCTTTGGCTTTTTACAGCTAAGCCATAGCATTCAAAGGCTTCTTACTACAAGCACACTCTAATACCAATGACAGCCTCCTTATCCTTCTAGCCGTACAGCACATCTTGGCCTAACACATTTAGACTTCTCCCCAGTTCTAGTGGAAATAACATAAGATTTCTCAAGTAGTAAAGAAGGTCCTTCGCCTAGCACAGTCATTATTTCTTTTATGTGCCTTTTCTACGTCTCTTCCACTTACTAAGAATGCATACTGGAATATATATTAATGCAGATATGCAGTCAGGAATTCTGAAAAGCTGAATGCAATTTGACTGCATATCTGCATTCTTAATTGCATTCAGCTTTTCAGAATTCCTGAATCTGTAACTCAGATTAGCCAGACCACCCCTTTGATTGGATAAATCATAAAAGCCATATAAAACTCATCCTATTGATGATCAGATTTCAGGTCCAAGAGCCTGGACCCACCTCCTGCCCTTTTGTATTTCCATTCATAAGAGACCTTCAAGTGGAACCTGTACTCCCTCTCATGGTGGTTTCTTTCACCACAACTCACTCCAGTTCAGGAACCTCCAATGGTTTCAGATCCTCATTCAGCAGCTTGCCATCCACAGCCCTGCTGCCATTAAAAAGCAGTAACAAAGTTATCAAAACTGAGGTCTTTCTAAGGTAAGGTGGGATGTGGTCATTAGGTAAACCAAACACCAGGATGGCCTCTTATATTACTTGTATTTCCTCAAGATCCACAAGATTACATGTGCCTCTTCACTCAGCCACACAAAGGTCAAACTAAATTTTTTTGATCATCCTTATTAAATATATACGTGTTATGACAACTGGTTTAGAGAAAAGATGATCCTTTATATAGCCCCATTTTCTCAGTAACTTCCATTAGCAGGCTTGCCCAGCTTTCGAGTAGTTTGTCTGTTGATGTTGCTCCTAAAACCCAGCCACACATGTGTGTGGTTTTCTTCGGAATCTCAATTCAGAGTAAAAATATCCTTTATCGATAAAATCATCCAGCAGCTCTTCATTTTCATTATATTCCTTAACACACGCAAACATTAGCAGTGTTTCATTTACTAAGGAGTGAACGGGTAAAAACAAACAAAAGAACCCCTCACATTCTATTTTCAAGCCTCTTGTACCTTTGTGGAATGCTTTTTAAATCAAATGCTTATGATTAATATAATTAACAATTTCTGCCTTCAGAGGCTGAAAAGAGACCAGTAATGAAGATCAGATTACATTCACAGTAAAATATACAACATTTACCCAAATTCCACTGTTCTTCTCTAGTAGAAAATGTGAAAGTACAGGTATTATTAGTGCAGTAATATTTGTTAAGAACCTCTGGTGAAGGGATTATCATTATCTACTTTAGTAATATCGGATTTTCATGCTACATAGGAAATGAATAAAGGACAATAAAAGAATATACATAATAGCAACTTGTAATGCTCTCTGCAATCACTGTGTACAGAAAGGTAATCTCAGTTACCTGTTAACAGTACTGTTACAAGGTCATCTACTAAACCTGAAACCATCCTTTTTAGTTTCTAAAAGAACACAAAAATCTTTCCTTTGAAAAAGTCTCCAAGACCCATAAAAATAACAGTAGGTTAATAAATGCCACAAAATTCTGTGGTACTGTCTAAATAAAATAAAACATTGTAGAGAAGACATGTTTATCAAACAGGGTTGATACTGGTTCAATCTTCCACAGCTGATTCTTGGAAAACTTGCTGTGAAGTGCCTGCACTACATTCGGAAGTGGGCACAAAAAAACCAATTTTGACTACTTTTTTTTCAATTGAAAATACAACTAGGAAAGGAAGAACAGTTACTTGAAAAATCTGGAAAAAAAGAAAAAAAAAAAAAAGAAATAATCACCAGCAAAAAAGGACCCATTTTCTAGCTACAACAATCGCTACACAAAGACTGGTTTGATTTGACTCCAGACACCATGACTTAGTGACATTAGCAGCTCCTTTAAAATCTTAAAGATTGCAGCATACCCCTAAAAGGGAACTTCTTCATCAATACCTGAAATTCCAGAATGGCCTTTATGAACAGTGAACTCCCAAATTTGTTATGCAGACAAAAAAGAGATCACACACTACACTACATAACTAACAGATAAATGCTCAAGATGAAGTGACCACTTTATGATATACTATCAACTGCTCCACAAACAACTGTCTCAAAGATTTCAGTATACAACTGTCCCACAGAGAAAAAAAAATTTCTTTGAGAGGAGAATTAACAGAATACTGCTCCATGAACAACAGTTAAGACTGAAAACCATACTTTTTCCTTTAAGAACAGTAACCTAGAACATAACACGGCATCACAGCAATTATCATTTAAGCAACAGGTGTGTGTATATATATGTTCTCACCAAATGTACACGTGTCATGGTCCTGATGACTTTCTCCCTTAAAGGCTGCCATTTTTTTATGAGCATCAACCCACCATGGTTTGTACTTTAAGACATGCAGAATAGCTTCATCTTCAAAAAAATCAGCTCTAGAAAGAAAACAGTCATATGCTATTTATTTCATTTTATAGTGTACATGGGTATATTTTAATGCATACTTAGAATACACCTGACTTGGCTCCAGGCTATTTTCCATACACGAAGGTGAACAAACTTGATTTGTTCTGGATGTTTCTAAAGCAAAACATTGCAAAAAGAGGACTTCTCAGACAACGTCACTGGCAGCAAACTTGATTTTATTGGTAAGCTCTCCCACTTTAAAATTGCATTTACTTTAGGTAGAAAGGGTATGCAGCTGAAGGGCACAGATAAAGTAGGAATGGGGATGGACTTTTAGGTAAACAAGGGCATGCTGTAGGTGGAAAAAGAAGAGTTGTACATGAATTCTAGAAGAGAGATTACCTCCATCTCAGAACAAAGACACTGTAGTAAAAAAACTCAATATAGTAATTCTAGGAGGATTTAAACTAAAGGATTCAAGTTCTAAGCCTCCTCTTACCATTTTTAGCTTTTTCTTCAAGCCAAACAATAGTATAAATACTGAGAACTAAAAAAAAAATGCAGGAAATTTCTTAATACCTTCTTAATCATTATATAAAACCTGCCCAGTCTACTGAACACATAACGTAATTTGATTTACTCTAACACTGACAGACTTTTTGTTGCCTTCCTTCAGTGTCTTTGAGTAACTTAAAGATATCAGCCAGTATTCATTTTTCTCAAAAGCAACAGAACACTTCTTTTTGCCACCATTTCTCCCAGAGCTGTCCTTCTCATCAGGGTACACAGGAAAACAATTTTTGTTGAAGAAAGGTTAGTATGATCTGTTCTGAAGCATCCAAAACACAGCCATTAAACTAAACAGTTGTAGCTCATCTCCCAGGCTAGAAGACAGGGTCTAAGATGGAAACTTACAATTACAGTAATTTGCATCACATTATAGGTTAGGAACTACTTCAGTTCTCCTACCTCTCCCCAACAAAACACACCACAAGCACTACTTCTCCCTACTAGGGACTACACCATTATCCCACCAAATCATCTTGCAGGAATCACTGTAGTTAATAGATCTCATGGCTTCAATTTAGTTTACTTATCTGAAAGTTTCTGAACCTAACTTGACCTGAAATACTCCAACTTGAAAGGCATGAAGAATCATCTCCACCTTCATTACATGGGACAAAGCACAAAGAAACACAAAGTCTTGGCTTAGAACTTTTCCTCATTCTGCTGCAAAAAAACCTTTCATGGGATGAAGGCAAAAGTGGCGTAGACAAAATCTTCATAACTTCAACATCAAATTTACTTCCTCATAGACCAGGGTGGTTCAGTAATCCTTGTGTCACAAGGGGAAAACAAAGTTCTGGCATCTACAACCCAAAATGCTGGCAGGGACTGGCTACTCAGCTGCTGAAGAGGTTAACTATGAAACAACGTTCTGCAACAGTTCACAGCTGCCCCTGCTTGAATGCAGACTTAAGCAGTAATTAAACAGAAAAGTAACCCCAAAACAGATAAGCAAGGTCCTGTGTCAGTGTCACACTTATGAATACCCTCTAAGGCCTGCTGTGAGGAGACAAAGAAACAGACAAATAAAAAGTAAAGCTATTATTTCAAAAAATGATCTCAAAATCAATAATTTATTAAAAGAAAATGTGAATGTATTTCACCTGAAGTACTTTTACTTGACCAGGTGAAGTAAATCAATACTCACAGGTAATGATCAGGCTCAAACTTGGCAGCCTCAGCTGCCAGGCGTTTCCTCCTACGTTCATCTACAGGAGTTTGGTCTGGATCCTTAATGTCAATAACATCACTGAGTTCATCCTGCAAATGGAACAAAAGTTATATGACCAAGCATATATGTATGTCACAGGTATGACATACAAGATTTGTTCAGTAAGAGTTTAGGAAGGATGCTTGTCAGCATCACACTGAAATCTCTAGTTGCTTTTCAACTTCCCTTTCAAGTCTTCCAAATTAAGGCTCCATTGTGCAAACAAAACATCAAAATTCCAAGGAAATTTAATTATTTGAAGCTCCTTAGAGTTCATGATACTATGAAATCTATTCAGGCTGCTTTATCATATGGCAGGCAGGTTATTTTGCATTACGATAAAATTTGCAATGTTTAACAAAAGCACACAACCACAACAAAGACAAGATAAAAAACAGAGATGCTGTTCTTGTGACTTCTGAGATTACTCTCACACTCTGAAGTGACCATACATTAATTAATGGGCAATTTCAGTGCCTTTTTAAGCACAATTAAGTAGTGGTACATTAATGCTGATGGGAAATGTACTTCATGAATTTCATGGTAATGAACCAGTGTATATATCCCAACAGAACGTAAATACTTTCTCCATAAATAGCAATCCTTCTGCTCCAAACCCTGAAAATACTACAATTCATGCAATAATGAGTTAGAATTACATAATTAAGTTGCTTAAAACAGCTACAACTTAAATTGCTTAAAGTAAGTATATTACAAAAAAATTAAGTTATCAACTACTATTTTAATAAAAGCTCTGTATATTGCGAATATTATTATACTACCTAGCATGCTACAGGTTGTAGATTAGCTTCAATCCATTCATGAATTAAAGAAAGTGCTGAATGCACAAGACCAAAGTAACTGCATTTTAAAGCTCCTGCCCTACCAATTAATTCACAAAAGCAAATTTCAGCGCATCAGCGTAACCCTAGCAAATCCAGCAAACTCCAGGTGGGCAGACACCTTGAAGAGTGCACACTTCAAAAGTTTCTGTCTTGTGAGAAATTAAGCTCTAAAACAAAAAGTACAAAGAGAAAATTACTGTGTATTTTACAATTTAAAAAATGTTAATGCAACCACCATAACAGGACCTATACATTAGTCAGCTTTATTTTGTATTATTTTTTTAATTGAGTAATTTCCTTTTTATTTAAAAACAAATTAAAATTCATGCCATCTGAAAGATACTGTACATAGATGCTAAATATGTTTGAAGTCAGAATAGAAGACAATACCAACTATAAAGCAAAAGTGTTAACAACAGACTGTTAACAGCCTGTAGACAGTTTGCGGCTTGCCAGAACTATTCACCTGGCACATGGCCTGCTTCAGACAGGCCTTTTCCTCTGTGCCTTCACAGGCGAGCTAAACCGTGCTGGTGACAGCAGCCCACCTCCAGAGGCCATTTTTACCAAGGACGGCATTCAGCCCTTTCCTCTAACACTGAATCTATAGCAGAAACAGACCAGCCTGTTGACTCTGCTACAAAATTAACTCCATCTTGACCACCCCCTGTTTCTGCAGGAACAAGGATTTGTCTGTGCTACTACATGCAAAAGCAGCATATTCTCAGTCGCATAATGGGATACTGGAGAATAGTTATCTAATGATCCCCTCCTGACTATGGAATGAGCCAGGATGCCTACCCAACATGAAAGTTACCCAGAACTTTTACTATACAAAAAGACAAAAATGCATCTACCTGCAGCCGCTGGAACACCCCTGACCGCAAATTCCCAAATCCATAACGGTACTGTAGTGGTAGCGTGCTTTCTGCACTTTCTTCATAAAGGGTCTGCTCTATTTCCCAGTCAAATTCTTCTTCCTCCTCCTCCTCTAACTCAGCAGAGGCAGCTGCATGTACGCATGGTCAGAGAAAGAAAATCATTACATAGAAAATATATATGATTTAATAGAAAGGCAAACACTGATAACACAAGAAGCTTTTCTCATTTTACTACATCTTTTAAGAAAACTTATACGACACTGGGTCACACAGGCAGCTGCTTACATCAGTAATCCATAGGTCCTGCTCCAAATTCTTCAACTTTCAAAAATAAAAACCAGGAACACTAAAGTTTTTAAGTATACTCACTCAAAGACTGAAATAATTGTTCTACTGATTGCAACAAGATCAGAATTTGATGCTAAGAGAACCCTGACAGGAGCAGAGTGATGTTATCAATAATTTAAGATAAATATTAAAAAATTAAACATAGATAGTCAAATCTTCTTGTCTGTTAAATACTGATGTTAAGCAAGTCATCCACTAGAACCTGTGGTTTTAATTAGCTTCTGCCATTTGAGCTAAAAGTCCGGTTGTGCTAGCGTGTAGAAAGCAGAAGACTCAACTGTGTGTGTATTGTACAGCCACTAGAGGGGTACAAAGATCTACAGAGGATTAGCATACGTTAAGCACATTTTGGAAAAATGTAAACATAACTAAACCTATAAAGATGATATGCATATCACCTAAAATACATTTATTTTTATCCTTAGCCATACTTTCAGATTCATTCACACCCTTGTGTACCTTGGACTAGACAACATAATAGAAATACTTTATTTTTCTACATATATGACTACGTAGATCTATAACTATTTCACTATGTACATGTATCACTACTATAAATATGATCTTTTTTCATACCTATCTCTTCTACTAAAGGTTTTCCTGATCTTGATTTCTTCGGTGCTAAAAGAGACGTCAGCATGTCCAGTCCCTCAAAATATTGGCCAGGAATCTCCTTAGGTAACTGAATTGTAAAAGTTCCTTAAAGGGAAGTCAAAATACAGTTATTGCATTAAAATATCCAAGACAAACAAAAATGTGCATTTTTCATCTAATGAAAAAGGCTCACAGAAACTAGGACACATGCAGGTCGCATTTTATTATGCATCAATCTCTGTGTATGTTTTTAAACTTACTTCACAAGTTTCACAAAAATAAAAGATTTTAATGATAAAGCATGGAAGAGAATATTTAACCAGTTGTGGTCTCTTGACTCACATTGTATAAACACAAACCAACAGAATACAAGCTTTATTTTATTTTGAATCCTTCCACCAATCAAGCAATCAACAGACCATAGGAAACTACATTCAGCGATCTGATTATTGTCTCAAGTCAAGCACGTAATAAAGGCTTTGCAAGCAGCAAATTACAGGTTTTATTCCTTTTTTTAATGAATACATTCATTCCATAATGTACATATCTTCTCCCAGAAATACCTTCCACCTTAAGGTGTGGAGAAAGGCTAATGTCTTCTTTCTTAGACTGCCTCAGGATTATCTCATTTCTCCTCAGCCCTACCTGACTTCTTTGCAGATTTACTAGATTAATGATCTTGGTACAAAACATGTCTAGCCTTCACAGGGCTTGAAGAGGACATGTACATAATTTTTTCATTACTAGGACAGTTCTGAACACATCCTTTGTGCTTAAAGATGGCCTAAATACGTACAATAAATCCTGAGCAAGATTTTTTTATACTATATAACATATGAAAAACTTCACATTTATTTACAGATTAGTATACTTCAATAAAGTTCTATGCAATTCCAGTGCAGCAAAATATAAACTATTGGACAGTTGGTAGCATTTTTAATGACACCTATACTAAGAATATTAACTAGTACCTTTGTCTGTATTATAAGATGCTTTTTCTCTGCCATCTTCTACAATTCTTCCAGGAAGCGTCAATCTGCAGGCAAAAAATGAGATGCCTCATTGAATGCTTTACTAATTCCGCAGCTTAACATCTCAGCCTATAAAAATGTAAAGCACATTCCAAAAGCAGTACAAAGAACTTAAGTACATGACTCCTGTTGACACTAATGTTTACATTCCTGTTTACTCTGAGGGTAGTGAGACAATGGCCCAGGTTCCCCAAAGAAGCTGTGGCTGCCCCATCACTGGAGGTGTTCAAGGCCAGGTTGGACAGGGCTTTGAGTAACCTGGTCTAGGGAGAGGTGTCCCTGCCCACGGCAGGAGGGTGGAACTAGATGGGCTTTAAGGTCTCTTCCAGCCCAAACCATTCTATGATTCTATGACAATGGCAGTCATGGAATTAAATCCCCACGTACTCCAAAATCTTTTCCATAGCTACTGGCACAAGAGATCAGTGCCTGAGACAGAGAAAAATTGTGACTCCTGCTTTCCCAGCTTGTATGAGGCCACAGCCACCGCAGAGATGACGCCCTTGGCACAATGTACAACACTTGGATGACACTGCAATTTAAAAACTCTAAACCAACACACAGTGACAGGATATGAGAACTCATCCAGAGTTCTTGCAACTGCTTACTGAGAATAACTAATGCTATCAGTCCACTAAAATCCCCTGTAGTCAACTAATGTATATAGGGGAAGCACATCCAAGAATAGAGGAAACAGAAAATAAGAAAGGTTAATAGCTTGTCAGCTCTTACATGCCAAAGGTTTTCTTAACATTTTGATACTGGGATTGCCTCTTGTTCCTTTCATGTAACATAGTGGGGAACTTGCTATCTAGAGAAAAGATACAGACTGGAACCTCACTTCCACTCATATGACTTTTCTCCCCTTATGTTATTAGGAGTGCGTCAATATCCATTCTTCACCAAATATACTGTATCTGGCTCTCAACATGGAAAAGACACACTTATTCTACACAGATTACAGACATCCAGAGAATTATCTTGCTGTTTTACAATTAAAAATCTACTGTAAAGTAAAAATCCCCTGTAGTCAACTAATGTATATAAAAATCTACTGTAAAGTAACTTTAGAAAAGGATTTATTTAAATTCCATTTAATGTGATTTAATGCCTAGCAACAGAGAGACCAGATCCATAAAAACAACTCCTTGCACAAAATGGGCTGTCTACAGTATAAAACCCGCAGATGAGGAATGTTCTGAAGGGACCAATATGAAGTTCATTCTCTACTGACTTTTATTTCTTTTATTAAGTTCCATTTTTTAAAATCCTTCCACTACTTGCCTGAGAAAGTACGGCTTAGCATAAAATTTAAAATCTTCCCCTTCAAAATACACATCGAACTCTGAAGCTCTGGCATAAGGTACTTTGATTATTATTGTAAGAAAATCCGGATCCTGGGTCAGCTCAAAAGCTGGAGTTATCATGATGAATCTTACAGGAAAAGCAACCACTGGCTCTGTGGCCCTATCAAAACAGGAAAACAAGAAAAGATTATTGCAGTCTCCAACTTATGAGAGCAAGAAGTGTCTCTTCAAAATTCTACAGGACGACCATTTCAGATTCTCACAGAATTATCTTCCACATACTCATGACAACAACAAAAAAAAGCGCATTATCAAGAATTTCAAGGGATCATCTCTCTTCACTTTACTGAAAATTGAACAGAAATGAATGTAAACATCTGGAACACAGGAAAGCACGTGCTATATTCAACATAAAAAGCACACTAAGTTCAGTCCTAGAACTTAGCAGGTTTTTGCAACTTGTTTATAATTTCACATATAGCAAATGTTAGATCTGTACAGTTCATTAGTGAACTGATCACAAACCGCTATTAGAAAATACTGAAAAAAAGTAATACTTTCAAAAATTCAGAACTGTATTTTATAATCCATACACACATTAGCCAGAACACAAGCAATAGATTCAGTAGACCCTGAACAGATCTTCTGAGCATACACACTAAGCATACTGTTCTTCATGTCTTATCTAATGCATGAGCCACTGGGACGTTACATACACAGTAGTCAAAGATGCTCCTTTACAGTGGGTTCATGACACAAGAGCTGCCTGAACAGTTTAAACATGAGCAGTTGACACCTATTTTCATCAGTTTGCAGGGTTTTCACAAATCTTGACAAAGCATCCTAAAAACCTCACATTCCTTCTGAAGATGCAGTCAAAGAAAACATAATTTAATTAAGTTACAACTATTGTATTATTTATCTAGACGATACTTAGGATCTCCTTCACCAAGCATATTTAAGGACATTTTAGGTCAACATCCAGGAGAACCATTTGTGTTTATGCACATGAGCATGCATGTATATTTAGCATGAGAAAAGGAAATTACATAGTTCCATTCACCTGATACACAACTTGTCTGACTCTTCAATAGCTTTGGAATGCAAGATAATTCCCCAGGTTTAACACAGAATCCAGTTTTAATGTGGGGGAGGTTCACGAAAGATCACGTACTTCTGAAAATTTTTAAGATAAAAATATTTTTACCCAAAAAAAATGCAAAACAGAACTATTATCTGGGAAACAGCTACTTTTCACTGACTTTCACAGTTATCTCTATTAAACATCCCCATTCTGACAATTTCATGAGCAAATACGGAGCATTAACCATTAATAGGGCTAAAGTAACGGATTACCCTTTTTTTTCTCATGGGTAATCTACATCATTTGGCAGGTACAAAAAAAATAAAACTCCCCATTTCACTGTATCACTTGATTCCAGGGCAACATTCCCGTCCTTTCCAGGCCGAGAAGCTGCAGGGTGCTTATCACATTGTAACTAGAAAGGAAATACCCGGCTTGCAGAACACCTGCAAAACGATGTACTGCGGACCTTCTTATCTATTTAAAGACCACATGCTGTCTAACAGCACGGGACAAGAGGTAATAAAAATCCACTAGCTCATTTAGACACTTCAAGGACCATATGCCAGCCTGTCTGCATTTTTTATTTTCCCAAACCAGAGGTTTATAACATTTAAGAGCAGCCCCAAAGCCAGGCCCCACCAGTTCCTGCTCTGAGCTTCTCAGCGCTGCTGCACTTTTGGCATCCCTGACACAAATTACTGACCCCAGGTCATTAACCTGGAGGCTCCCACACAAGCCCCGGGTATTTTGCAGGCCACAGCCTCGGAACCGCTGAGATCCATCCCACAACAACGCAATACTCAATCCCCAGCAGTGCTTGTTCCAACCTAAAATCAGGCATCGCAAATAGTTAAGCATCCCAGCCTTAGCTGTATAAAGACTGCTATGTACTGGAGGGAAAAAAAAAAAAAACAGCAGAACTAAAATGTTTCTGTTGCAGCAATGGGCTGGCAGGAAAAGGGACAAACGCTTTGCTCTGCTTTCGCTCCAAAGCACTACAGTAAGACGCAATTTCCCCCTGCTGCTCGTTAAACTGGGCCAATATGCGATGACTTTGCCAAAGGCCGACTTTCAAGCCGTACAGGAGGGCACATACGAAGGAAACCCGCTTGCCCGACC
>NW_009648041.1:883658-889038 GCF_000708025.1 Charadrius vociferus | reverse complement strand
GGGAAGCAGCGTCAGCCCCGCCGCCTGCCTGAGGGGCCGGCGTCCTGGCCGCTGCGCTCCTTCGGGAGCGGGCGAAACCGGAGAGAACATACGCGGAAGAGACGTGAGAGAGTAGTAGCGAGAAGTGAGAGGTCTCCGGCCCGGGGGGAGGCCGAGGGAGCCTCCACCACCCCTCGGGCCTGGCCTTCCCTCACGGTGCCTGACAGGCCGGGCCCCGCCGGCGGGGCGGGGGGGCTTCCCTCAGGTTCCCCCAGCCGGCCTTATCTTTAACAAAAGCGAAGATGTTGTGGGCCAGACGTCCTGGTTCAAGGGAAGTCTAACGATCTCGAGAGATGAAAGCAGTATTTGATAAGATCCTAACCCCGACAACTGTCATCCTGGTAAATCTATCGAAATGCTTGTCAGAGGGTGGGGTGCTGCAGTGCCAAGATTGCCTGCACAACCTCAGCTCTTTCCTGTGTGATAGCTGCATCCGTACCTGTAACTATAGGCATCTGACATGGTCAGGTACTGCTTCTTAAACATAACAGGCTACTGAAAGTAAATTGTGTGTCTCACAGCTCATAATGCTTGCATAAATAAGTAGAAGAAATGCTTGTATGTATAAGTCAAGCATGCAGTGAGAACAAATACCTCTGGAGTGGAAAGAATTAAGTTAGTAACTGAGTTAATAGGAATAGAAGGTTTGGACCTAATATAATTTAAACTGAAGGGGTAAGGGTAAAATGATTTAAAGAACTGAAATACATTGAAGTGGAGGGCTGCAGAAACAGACTAAACAGAAGAGTGAAACACTCCCAGAACAGGAATTCACAGTTACGTAAATCTCTTCTAAGAGAGTGGATAAGTGCAAACAAGATTGACAATGTGAATAGAGGCAGATCCTGATTAATCGAAAGAAATGCAGCATTAAGGAGAAAATGCAACAAGAAGCTGAAAAAAATGCTAAAAGCAGAAAAGTTGGTTTAAAAGCCATAATTTACCTGTCTTTAAATACAGCACCTAATGTAGAATTAATCTGATTTTTCTGTCATTAGACCATGAAAGGCATTCTGGTTCCAGATAATTCTCTACATTTTTAAATGCTCCTGACTCTCTTCCTCTCCCTGCCCCCTCTGAAATGTATTCAAACATTTTCCTGAAGGGAAAAAAGCAATTATATAACTTCTGCTAATGAAGTTGTTCTTTTTTTTAAAATAGATAAACAATCTTCCAAGCTGATGAAGATTGATTTTTCTTGCTGGATAACCACTGAATATGACATCTCTTCATGAGAAAACATCTTCACTCTTGTACAGAACTTCACCAGCAGTTTAAATACTGTGCAAAGTGTTTTGTTGATGTGGTCAAAAAATAAATACTTGCTTCAAAATAGATCCTTCCTCCCCATTGATCTAAAATTGATGGATGGTTTTAATATTTGGCCTAAACTTTCTTGTGTCCCAGTTTTTTACATGCAAAGTTAAAGATGCATGGCATATGAAATGCATTTTTTTATATTAAGAAATTAATGACATCTAATTTCAGACGATGATTTGACTTGGTCCAAGGCCTCAATCAGTTCATTTACCTCAGGAGGCAAAGAATGGGGAACTGGAATGTGCTCTGCCAAAGCAGCAGTTTAAGGGTGGAGTGTCCATTTTTTAGCAAATCTTATAAAATATGTGATAGGACAAGAGGAAACTGCCTCAAGTTGCACCAGAGGAGGTTTAGATTGGATATTATGAAAAAGTTCTTCACCGTAAGGGTTATCATGCGTTGGAACAGGCTGCCCAGGGAAGTGGTTGAGTCACTGTCCCTAGAGGTATTTAAAAATGCTGTAGATGTGGCACTTAGGGGCATGGATTAGTGGTGGACTTGGCAGTGTTAGGTTTATGGTTGGACTTGATGATCTTAAAGGTCTTTTTCAACCTAAATGATTCTATGATTCTATTTCCAAAGAACTTCAGCCCTAATTAACTTTTAGACCTTACCAATGTAATCTATAGTAAGAATGTTGGACAGGAAGCTGAATTATGAACCAGTAGATGCCATCTTCTCTGGATAAGTTCAAATTTGCATAAAACAAGTCTATGAAAGATAAGAAATTTGTATTGCTTTCTGCTGTAAAAAGCATACTGAGTTTTTTAGAACTGTAATGAAAAATTTTATTTGGAAATGTAGAAAGACTACATCTTTTGGTGCATCTTTCTGATGAAGAACTGAATTTGGCTGCCATTTGTTTAATGGAGCGCTGAAGAATGAAAATGCATTATCTGAAATGTTTTGAACAAGTAATTAGTAAAACTTGCTGTCCCTTTGAAAAATAGAAACATGAAGCTTTGCAATATACTAGCACAATTGACTCTACATGGCTAATAATAACAAGTAAATCTGGCATAATCTCATGGATATGATACATGGTATATTCTAGATACATAATTGGCATGTATATAAAATGGTAATCAGATACAAAATACGCATTTAGTTTAACAAGTAAAAAGGGGAGTAAAACTGTTTCTTTACCCAGGAAACAAATGGAAACGAAATAGGTAGGTGTTTCAATCAGAAACATATTTCTATATGAAATACATTTTGAAATACAATATAATACATAATTATTTCCATTATCTAAATTATCAGTGCTATAATTTTTACAAACAACTAGAAGTAGTTCTGTAATTGTCAGGCTTAGACTTTGGAAAAATTCAGTGGAAATGAACAATGTAAATGATAATTGAGGGCTTTTCCTGAGGTGGAAATAGAAGATATCATTGCACACTTGAGTAAATGTCATACTATTCTTCCCTTTAATTTAGAAAACAAGTGAAAAACAAATATTTTGACTTCTTTTTTCTAAATGGCCTGAAGCATGCCCCCAAATCTAATGCATTTTAATCTGAGTTTCCTTTCCCTGTAGATTTGATTTTCCAGGAATTTATAATGCTTAACGGTTTCACCTATGGAATTACTGTGTTCATAATACCATGATATCTTCATAGCTGTATTTTTATTCTTTCCTCTTGCAATTTCCATTATCCAAAGATAATGAAGCTTCTAATTTTATTTCTCCAGAGGAAGGAAGGATCCTGGATCACAAAGACCTTCTGTAGTTTTTCAGATAAGGATAACAACATGGGACTGTAGAGGCAGGATGGTGGTCATTATAAATTCAGGATCAAACTTGCAATAGTCTTTACAAGAATAAAATATGTTTCTTGGTGTTTCATTTTGTAGTGTTACCTGCTGGACAGATGTCAGACTTGCTTTGAAGTAGGTGTATGTACAGTTTGCATGTGAGAGATCAAGTTGTAGTTTCGCCCTAAGGAGCCGCTGTGAGAGCCTGACCTGCCACAGCTAAGCAAGAGAGTTCTTAAAGCAGTGGCCCATGGAGCAGTGCAGAGGCAGGCACACAGGGTATGGTGCATATTTGTGGGGTTTGTGCTGAAGCAACTTACAAGGTTTTAAACAGCTTCCTAGGGGTCTGTTGTGGTCTGTTGTGTGTTAAGAGTCCTTGGAGTTGTTCAACTTATACTCTAGCAGTAGCATACAAACACCTTTATTTGCTAGTCTGGGTTTTGGCTCCATGTAGGGCAGTGAATTTTTGAAATTTATTACTCACTAGGTAGTGAGTGGTAGAATTTTCTTTCTATGCCTGATCTGTAGAGGGTGTATTTCTGCTACAGCCCTGTTCCTATATATGAAAGAGATTTTATTGATAGGATAAAATCACACATTTGTACAGGTTGAGGATTTCAGAGGGTTGCTGCTCATTTTTTTATTATATATAAAGTTTGGTAGGGTTTTATTGTAGTACGTATATTTTCAGAAAAGAGCATGTGTTTATGCGTTGTGGTTTTTCTGTAGTTTCTCATTTAGTATTGCTATTTTCTCTTAGCGTGAAGTAATTTATATTTTTACATCTGTTTAGAATCTGAGCTGAATGAAATTCTGAAACGGTAGTCGTTCATTGCATCTGCATTGGTGCTAAGGTAAAGTACATTTTGGGACACCATTTGTGAAGGCTCGTTGTGACAGCAGTACAAAATGGCCAGGCTGCATAGCATCACTGCTAAGTGAATGCCATTTATGTAGTGAAGGACCAACTTTTGGAAGATTTAGCCTAACAGTAAACCTGACGTTACAGAGTAGGGCTGTGCAGCAGGAGGTTCACCCTTTTGCACAAGATGCATCATTTACAATATGCAATTACAATTACTTTGCCTTTACCTTGACAAAGTCCTGATCTGCAAGTTGAAGAGACTTTGTCCTGGCCACCTGTTTCGTTCCCCATCTGAAGGGTCGAGCTTCCCTGCAGGTAGCACAGCGACTTCAGTGGTGGTCTTGGCAGGACACTTGTGGCACTGAGCATTTATTTGGGAAAAAAAAAAAGAGGCCTACGGAGAGCACACCTCCACAGAGGTGGGAGACACGATGAGAGCTGTGCTGGGCATCGGCCCCACGGCCCTTCCTCAGTGTAGTTCCACAGCATGTGGGCACTACACTGTAGAGCAGTCCCTGGAGCTGAAAGCAGCCATGCAGACAGGTTCACTGCCAGCGCTAACACCGTGAGGGACATGCCAGGCTCTGCTTTCCCTGCTCTCCCCCTTCCAAGGTTGGTGTCTCCATTCTTTGCACAGCTTATACTCCAGCCCCATGGGGCAGCCAGAATACTTGTATTTCCATCGTACTCTCATATAAAGGTGATAAATCAGGTTATGAACCTAAGCAAAATTTATTTCTCTGAAATTCACAGTGTTGCAATCTCTGCTGATGTTGCATAGAAGACCGGCTAAGTAAGTTGATCAAGTTGTACGAGGACAGGTTCAAAGCCAGCCAAAAGTAAGTGAATGCTTATATTCCTTCACTGTTCTACATTACTGCAGTGTATCCTGATACAACCTGCCTTCTGAGCAGGCAGGACGAGAACAGTGTGCAGGCAGGTGATCACCTAGGGCTACGAGGTGGAGATGTGCACCAGTGTGCCCGTTAGCACAGACGGACGGACCACACTGGCCTCAGAGACCGGTTTCCTCGAGGTCTCACCTTTTCCTCCTGCTCGTCTCCCTGGGCACACTCTCCCAGCACTGCACACCCGCACAGCACACCCCTCGGCAGCGCCTGGACACCAAAGGTACCTCCGAGTAACACAAGCTGCCAGGCGCTGGGGTCCCGGAGCCCTGCGCCGCCTTCCTTCCTGGAAGGAGGAAGCTCTACTTGATGACTGCCTTATTAAACAATATGATTTTTACAAAGCCTTTTCCATCCCGTTACAAAACTTCCTAGAGCCTTTGTGGCGAGCGGGCGAGTGCTTGCGGAGACCGGCGCCCCCCGTGGCCCCCTCGCCGGGGGCCGACGAGCGGACGGGGCGGCTAGTCCAGAGAGTACGGTAGGGCGGGCC
>NW_009648041.1:870041-883281 GCF_000708025.1 Charadrius vociferus | reverse complement strand
CCTGGTTCCGGCCCGGCCGCTGAAGCCCGGCCGCTCTCAGGCGTGCCCAGCCCCACGCGTGTCCCCCCCCTCCTGCCCCGTGGGTCCCCTCTGCTGTGGCCGCTCGCTGGTGTCTCTTTGCCGCCCGGCCCTTCGGGCGCTTCCCTTTCCCAGGTCCTTTTCCCCTCGCCTCTGCGTGGGACCAGTGATTGGAAACCCTTGTGCGAACAGCTCTGGCTGTGGAAGTATAAACTTTTTCCTGTGTGTGTTCACTCGGAGTGTGGATGCCAGATGCCACGAAAGTGCGTGGAGGTGTTACCTCTGCCTCTGGTCCCTGCGTCCGAGCAGGGTGATACCTACTCTGCATGTCTGGGTGAGAGAGGCCTCCGAAATAGCTGCTTTTCCATTAGTTTTGGCCTTGTTTTGAAGGCTGACGTGGGGAATGTGGTACTCGCTGGCTGGAGTCTGTGAGGAGCTGCTGTCAGTCTTGGGAGCTATGCTTCTGCGATTTTTTCATTAATGCTGCAGGGAAAAGGGAAGGCATCTGGCTATTTCTGTGTGGTACCATTGGGTTCCAAACTGCGAGGCACCCATGGACTTTAAGCTGTTGAGCTTTTTGTTTTGAATGCTTTTTATATGTAAATTGATCTAGCAGAACTTTAAAAAAAGAGTTTGAAATCATGGGCTGTCGTGTTCCCTCTTCCAGCACCTTACAAGCGACTATTTTTTAAAAAACTAATTACTTCAGAAAAAGATACAAGCAGCGTGCTTTCGGTGGGTGGAGGACTGTTTTCCCCTTTGCATTCCAACTATATTATGGTCAGTGTGACCTCATATATCTAATTAACTTGGTATGTCTTTGTGTCTTTGATTCATGATTTCACAGAGATGTTCTCAATGAAAGACTATTCCTGTTTCTTGAGCTCTTACTCCTTAACTTACTAAAGCAGTTGGTTTCTTACAAGCATTGTTACCCTGCTGAATGCAAGAGATGTTTACTGTGGCTGAGAATGGATCATGGACAGAATTCAAATGCATGTATTAAACCAGGATTATTTCCACTAGCAACTGTACCTCCCAAAGTCATTTTTCTTTAAGGCATATCTTTGCGATTATCATGGAAATCAAGAATGCTGAAGGAAGGAACCCAGGAAGTATGAAACCACTAGAGAGTGTAAACAACTGTTCCATTTCAATGAGTTTTTCAGTGAACATCTTCATGTTCAAAAATTTGACATTATCTAACTTTTATATTATTTATTGACTTTGCAAGTACTTTTTACAAGGTCTGCAACACAACAACAAAAAAAAGAAAGGAATGCTGTATTTAAACCATGCCTTTTCTTCAAATGTCTTTTTTTGGTTTGTTTTTTTTTTGAGGGGTTTAGTTCCTGGTGGTTTTTTTTTCCCTCACATCTGCTGGCAGGGCATGATCCTGCACCATTGACACCAGCAGGAGTTTGTGTAACTGAGAAGCACGATTCTGTGAGTCCAGTTCTTCCCCTTGCCGAAAGATCCTTTGTTGCGTTCATTGCTACTAAAATAAAATTTATTTAAGTGAGGGTGTCCATAAAAAAGATTCTTTTTAGGGGGGGTGACATAACTTGGTCTAAGTTGAGGAGATGCCTGCTGCCTTGGAAAGGCAGAAATACCCACCAACGGGTGCCATTTTGGAACAAATCACATCCACGCGCACATGGTAGAGGCATCCAGAGGTGGGATCTGCTTGGCTTAAAGAGACTAATCCAAGATACGCTGAAAGGAGTGTGAGGCTGTTTCCAGGCGGCTTGAATTTGGAATGGAAGAAACAGACAATGATTTAACTAGTTATTAACTTCAGGAGTGATCATTCCCATTGATTTAATGGGCTTTGCTTACGCATGTGCTTATAGTAAAGCACATACAATGTAACATGCTGAATCGGGGTTGTTGCTGCCTGTTCATTCCTATAATATAAATAATAATTATTTTAGTTACTCCTTATGAGCAAAGGAAGATACTTTTAAAAATGTGATGTGAGAGATCATATATGGTCTAACTGATTCTTCCAGGATAATAAAAAAAATCTGATTATGACTGTGTAAGATCTTGTGGTCTGATCATGGTATAGGTGTTTATATGTAGACTGCGTAATTGATTCAAATAACCTCAGTGGGGTTTTGTCTGTGTGAATGTAAAAAGTTGTTTTAATTCAGTTTTGCCACGTTGATTTGTGTAGTTTCGTCAGAAGGATGCAGGTTTTGGGCTGAACTTGGAAATAATTAAAGGCGTGCATTTACTTAAAGGATGTGCATTTGCTTTATAAGAGTCAATCATGTTGCAGGCAAGGTGAATTGTATTTTAACTGGGATTTTGTAATACCACTTTCTGTAGTCACATGATAATAGAAGACATTAGTTTTTAAGTTTTAAGGAGTGCAGGTTTCTTCTAATGTAAGTAGTCACACATGGTAAAAGCTTGACTTAGTCACATACCATTCACTGGCTGGTACCTAGCAAATGTTAGTAAATATGTTCATGTGTCCTGCTTTGGCCATTAGATAATTTTGGCAAATCTAGATGAGTGTTGCATTTAAGTTTCTGGTTAGCTTTGCAAACTGATTTTTGATGGTGGTTTTACTGATCCTTCCTCTTGGAAGTAGCAAGTCCTATGCCTTCGGTAAAATTTTTTTCATATGAAGAATTGTAAGTATGTGCCAAACCAATGTGTGCAAAGTATCAAAAAGCAAAAGGGTTACTTCACATTTGAAGGGCAGATGTGACCACACTTTCTATTAAACCAGTGTGGCAAGGCTCAGGAAGTGAACCTCTGCCAGCACATTTAGTTCCCTGGAAGTAGCTTTTCCAAAGCAAAATATCTCTTATATGGCAACCTGTCAAGATGCTTTCTCTTTCTTTGCAGCCTGTGTGCACGCACATATAAGTTTGGCTTGAGTTTGATAGCCCGTAATGACATGCTGAAGGCCCAAATACCTCATACTTGTTTAACAAAGAACCCACTTGATAAAAGAAGAAGATATAAACATCCATTCTGGTTTTGAGTGTTTTTCTCCCCTGTTTCTGAGTGGTAGAAGGAGATTGACAATCAAAAAATTGTAAAGTTTCAGCAACTGCAGTCAGTTTTGTGCAACTGCATCGAAGTGAAAAAACATTATTTGAAAACATTTAAAGCATTTCTAATTCATATTTTGAAGTGTGTGAGAGAATGTGTTTCATATAATGGAGCCACTGCTGGGACATTGACTCAGTGTTGACTGTCAGGAAAGGAGGCTATTTAGTGAATCACCAGTTTTGATACATTGCCTAAATCTAACCTTGTTTATGCTGCAAGAGTAAATAAGATCATAATACGAAGGTTTCAAAAACTAACAACTATATTGCATTTTGTCAGAATCTGCATGCATTATCTTTCTCTCAGGAACAAATTTGAACGCTTGAATAAATTAGCAGGCTCTGTAATGAGATGGGAATGCATTATTTTGAATGGATCTGGATTGACTTAGACAGGTTTTCGGTTAATTATGTTTGAGACACTTTGGCTGTGACTAATAAGAAAATTGCATGTAATCGAAACTTTAAGACGTAGAAATATACACTATTGTGCTTGAGCACTCAGGCTTCTTCTGCGATGTCAATGCCCGTGCCTGCCACAAAAAAATGTATGTAGTAAATAAAATACCATTGGGCAACCGGATAGGAGTTGGTCTGTATTGTTGGAGGGCCTTTGCCATAAACATTTTATCGTGCTACATCTTATCAAGTCTGTCTTCAGCTTTTTCAGAGGGATGTATTCTGCAAGTATTTTGTGATACTTTCTCTAGTGCTTAATCTTAAGCAACTTTGCTTAATTTTAAAGCCATGTAATATTATAATAGGAGAAAGGGAGGAAAAGGAGACCAGGAAGCAATTTTCTCTGAACAGATGGGTAAAACAGGGAACAGAACAAGGAGTTTAACATAATGTTATATTAGTTAGATTTGTAATCTATCGACAAGCTACATTTATGTACTGAAATTAGAAGAAGGATATCAAGGCAATAAAGACCTTGTGTTTATAATTTCTTTATTTGTCCTTGTCAAACACATTAAACTTTAAGGCCCAGTTCACTGTATTGTTTTAGACGCATTTAAACATTTAATTTAGGTCATAAAATCCAATTATAGACTCTATCCATAACCAATAAGTGGGACTATAAATGAATCAATGCACATATAAATGTTAGGAAGAATTGGCTAATAATAATAATTTTAGTACTCTGTGGATCTATGTGCTTTTTAATGTGCTTGGAAGTCTCTTGGGGTAGGTAACTATTACTGCTGTAACAGCTGTTCCCATTTTACAGGTAGGACAATGAAAGCATAAAGAATTAATGGCTCACCCAAAGCTTTGCAGGGACTGACTTACTGAAATAAAGCCAAAAAATGGTGCTCGCTTTCCCTTCAACCATTACCTGAGGTCTTCTCTATGTCAAAAGCCTATTAATGTCTTAGGCTGATAACCTAGCAATGTATTCTTTCTTGCTTGCTAGGTGTTTTTTTTGTTCTATGTGACACATTTTATCCTTTGTATTAACATACTCCATCTTTTAGAATAAAGTATGCATCTTTTGTCTGTTCCATTTGTTGTATTGTCTAGGAACATTTGAGCAGGTATTGTTTCAGAAAACTCTTAGCTTCCCAGTATGTTTTCAACCACCACTGGTAACTACACGATAAACAAACATTTGCAATTAGAGGAGATACACCGTATCAAATCAGGATTCAGTGTGCACCTTATGTGAAACCTCAGCTTATGGAAGGCCTTTCACTAAGCAGTAAGTCTGCTTGAATGAGAAGTCTTGTGGTGCCCAGCCCAACCTACCCCAGTAGAAACGAACTAGCTGCTCCGCAGGTGTGAGCGAAGTTCTAACCTTCAGTTTGTCTCTTGACAACACATGGCAGAGGCCCTCTTATCTTCAAGAGAGGATCCAGATAAGCCAGCATAGCCATTTATTCTGTGTGAGGCAGAAGCATTCTAGATGCTGTAGGTCAAACTGGAACTGTTTTAGTTTGAAGATATTGGCTGTATCCCACAGATCTTTAAGGAATAACCTTTCATCCAGATGTTGTTTCTCCCTGTCCCTTCCATTCCTCCTTGCACTGTATGTACGTGCATATATGAACAGAGGAAGGAAGGGGAGTTGTGATGCTCGTTGCGATCTGCTCGTTTGTCTAGCAGTTTGACTTTGCCTTTACACCAGCTTGTTTTCACTTCTGGACAATAGTATAGTAATTTTGTAAAGGCTAAACTAAAATTGCTGTTAAATGCATCCTGGTATGGCACTTTTTTATCTCCCTTTCCAGCTCACCTCCTCTCACAGTCCAGCTCACAGTCGTCTTGTTTTCCTTATCTACTTATATAAAAGATGCAAAATGTTGTGTCCTAATGTTCTTCTGTACCTCATTGCTACTTTCCTCACTAACTGTTGCTCTCAGTGTCCCAGACTACTACTGAGAGGTAGTTCAAATGCTACCTCATGCTCCTTTTCTCGGGGATTTTTATTCCTACTTAGGCTGTTGCAGGCTCCTGAATCCCTTCAGCCCAGGCCTTTGTGACTCCTAATTCCTCATCTCCACAGCTCAGCTTTCTCCTCCGCTCTCTGGGGCTAGGAGGGTGTCTGTGTCGGCAGGCGGGGTGTCTCTTGTTCATCCTTAGCTCCCATGGGCTTACAGGGCGTTCTGCTTTCATCTAGGTTTGCTTCTGCTGAGTCTGTTCGTTGGAAGTGCTTGTCTACATGTACTGGATTTTTCACTACAAAATAGCCACATAATGGAGAGAGTTCAGTGTGGCTAAAATTTGCAAGGAAAAGCTTAGTGCTTTGGTGTTGGATTTTGAAATGTTGCAATAAAAGCTTAGAGTTTAGTCCCCCTCCCAGTGAATTCCATTGCCACAAGCTATATCAAAGCAGTTCTCATCCTGCATATGGCTTGATTTAGAGACTCAATTAAGAGGAAACATTAAACAGATAGGGAGAAGAGGGGAAAAGGGGATCTGTGTGAGCAGCTAATTATTCACTTCAATAATTCAGTGGGTTTTACACTAATAGGTTGGAAAGTAAATACCACTTCACATAGATGTAGTATTCCATTATTTATACACTGATGAAATTGAGGTTTAATTAAGACTAAAGCCTAAGACTTTAAACCCTTAATGAAACATGTTGCTTTGTATAGTCAGTAAAGTACCATTGGCTGGTATTCCTTAACACAGAAGTGGATTACTTTGTAGTATAGAATGCTGCTGTTATACAGAGCAGCATTTTAATGTCTGGAAAAAGATAATGACAGCTTTATTAACTGTCATTTTTCTCTTTATTTAGAACTTTTGTTTCTAGTATTAACTTTACTGATTAATTGTATGTATGTAATTGTGTGTGCTGAGAAGAGGCAGGGGTTGATATCTCTGTTCAGTGATATGTCAAGAACTGGTAGTGATCTATGATTAGCCTTTTGAACTCTCCTATAATGATTACGAGGCTTGTGATTTAGTTGCTTTGTCAGCACACATCCCTGTAATGGAGTATAAATGCGATCTGTGTTGGAATGTGAATACAATACAGCAGAAGCATTCCTGAAGGATGTGATTTTTACCTACATACTGATGGGGGGGACATGCAAAACCAAAAGGCCGTATTTTGAAAATGTCTTCAAGTCCCCCAAAGAACTCTGATTTTTCCGGCTAGCAAGTAGCTTCAATGTGCCTTTTACAGGCAGATTCCCCTATAGTCTAGCTGAAGTTTATTTAAAGCCAGCACAGATGGGTGCTAAGTGAAAACCCCGTAGTTTGGCCCTTGACTGCTTGTGGAATGTAGCCTGATTCACCTGGGACATATGAATATGTTTGTTTTTAAAAATCTCTATTTTAGCAAAATCTCAGGGATTCTATCGGGTGAAATGGAGAGCAGTCCTTTGAAACTATGCCAGTACCTTCAGGCCAGGATTAAGGCATGCATTTCTAACAGCAAAATTAATTAACTGTTAGGATAATTTACATATGGATGGAGTGGATTTTTTTATTTTTTTTTTTTTTTTTTTTTTTTTTTAAAGTATGGATGTCTTCTTTCAGTCTAGCTGTTATGGGCCTGGTAATGAAGTTACTGAATGTAGTTCCGTGATCTGCATTGTGTTAGAAAGTTGGCTGGGTAGTAATAAGTCCATTCTGGCTTCATAACTTCTAACCTGGAGAAAAAAAGCTATCATTTGCACAGAGCAAGTTGTTGTCTGGTTTGAGGTGCTATTGAATTAGTTTCATCTGTGTATGTATTGCAGTGATTTATGGAAATCCAGAAATGTAGGAATAACCAGAAAATTTCTGAAAATAGCCTATTTGTTTATGTTGTAGTTTTAACAGTCTTTGACAAAAATTGGCATGCCACTTGCATGTTCTGTGGATATCTAATCAGAAAAAAACTCCTGATCCTTACAAAATGAAGGGGAAGAAAACAACTCTGATAATCTGTTAAGGCAGAATTCTCTTCTTGTTTACCTCAGTATTTTTTATATGCCTATTTATGAATTTTCAGGAAGCCTGGCGAACAGAAACATTCAAAAGAGCCTTCACCGTTACCATGCATGCATCTGGCAGTTGTGGCATGTGGGGACCGGCTGGAAGAGACACTAATCATGCTGAAATCAGCAGTTCTCTTTAGCAGCAGGAGGCTCTGTTTTCACATTTTTGCTGAGGATTCCCTTAAGCCTGAATTTGATAAGAAGGTGAGTTTCTTTGTCATTGGGTAAATAAATGAATGAGTTAGTTATAAGTCACAAATCTCTGAGAAAAATTAAATTGACATTAATAAGTAGCAGGTAAGCACATTTTTTTTTATTGTACGCTGTTTATAATTTCCTTATGCATGCATATTTTTTTTAAAAAAGCTATATAAAATGTAGTATCTAATTCCTCCCCTCATGTCTTTCAGTTAAAGGAATGGCCTTCCTCATATACGAAGAAGTTTGAATACAACATTTACCCAATAACCTTCTCAGTAGGAAACGCTCAGGAATGGAAAAAGTTATTCAAACCATGTGCTGCCCAGCGCCTTTTTCTTCCGGTAAGGCACCTGGATTTCTGAGGAGGTTGCTTGAGGAAAAGGTTAATTCCACAGAAAGGAAGCTTTGCTGGTGTAAAATTTAAACCATTTTCAGGCTGAAACATCTGCTTAAAGATATTTTAGTCTGTGCTTTAGCTACTTAAAAAAAAAAAAAAAAACAAAAAAAAAAAAAAACAGAAATCCAGCATTGCTTTCTCTCCTGCTAACAAAGGATGTATGTTTCTTATTTGTCTCTAGCTCCATTAGCTTCTTGGACTCTTAAGACTCAGTAGGAGAGCTCTTTCAGGACAGATGCTTTCAGGGTAGATGCTGCATGCCTTCCATAAATAACATTCTTTTCTGCATGCCGTCATCATATCCTCTTTACCCACTATCTCCCTTTCCATATGTTAGCCCTTAGACTGATGCTTTCACCAATCCCTTTTCCTTGAGTTTTATTTCTTTTTCCAAGACTGTCAGATTTGTCCTTAAGGTAATAATTCCAGTGTGCTCAAAGTCAGATTTTATGCAAGAGCCCTGTGTACCCTGTGATCTTCAGGGTCACTGAAAATGGGTATTCTTTACGGTATAATACTTAGTGTCATAAACTTGGAAAATATTTAAGGTTGCTGGAGAGAAGGAAGGTGTTGATAACAATTTTGCATATGCAGAAATATCAGAAATTGAAAGAACTTTTGCATGAAGCGCTTTCTGTGGAATTGAGAACATCTATCGAAAATATCTTGTGCATTGCTGTTGATTGGGGTGACTCCAATAAAGTGACACACTATTCACATGATCCAGATTTCTTCATTGCTGTCTTATGAGAAATGAAGGAGACAAAGAATTTTTTACTTTCTCAGATGGAAACAATCAGGAGACAGCTGCATGTCCAGATACGTAGACTATGAATACATATGTGAGAAAATATGTGCTGTCAGCAGTTACGTTTATCTGCCATTTAGAGGTAGACTATCAAATGCACAAAGGCCAGATGGGCTGAAAGCAACTCCAACTTCAGCAGGGATCCTCTCTTCCCTGAATAAATATTTATATCACCTGGAAAATAATCCCTAAGCGTTAGCTTGTTCAACACAGATTGTTTATAAGGATGGGGTTGTTTTCACTGAGTAAACACAATTCTCTGTTCTCCTTAGTTCTGTGATATTTTTTGTCATTTTGGTAGACTGTCATCACAGAAATGGTTTCACTTCACACTTCTGATGACAGAAAAGGGTTATGTGTTCATGATGATTCCTTTAGGTTGGGCAGTGCTTTTTAGATTCCCTTTTTTGTCACTCACTTGTTGCTGAAGTTCTCTGGTAACTTCTTGTAAGGAATATTAGACTATTGTGTGTTGTCTTAGCAAAAGTAGGAGGCAACCTGAACTGTAAATGTTTGTTTCTCTTGGGCCAGTTGCAAAATGTTGTGTGTGGTCAGGCTGAGGTTTATGGCTTTGAATAAGAGGGGTTGTCCTAGAGTAGTTGCAGCTGACACTAAGTTGATGTGGATATAGTAAAGAAAACAAGTTGTAGTAATAGCCGAGGTGGCAAGTGTCCAGTTGGACTTTGGTACTCAAGTTCGCAGACTGTTGGTCTGTTTCTGGATAATTTCAGCCACCATTATTTTTTTCAGTGCTTGACAAGTAGGTTCTGATACCCCACTTGAATGAGACAATGCTGTAGAAATCCAATCTGCACACAGCAGGAGCAGAGGGTTTCTAGTGTTATTGTTTAGAGAACTATTTTGGCTTTTATTTTAAATAAATACCAGCAGGATGTCAGTATCCTTTTTTTCTTATCCTTCCCTGTACCAAGCATTTTCCCCTGCAGCAGGATAAAATGTGACTGGATTTAGGGAGGACCCCAGGAGAGCAGTAGTTGTGTTTATCAGCTGTTTAGCTCTCAGTTGTGCAAATTGCCTTGCTCCTGATAATGCTAAGCCCGAGTGGAATGTGAGTCTTTGATTCACAAGTGCCTCTCCTGCCAGAGAAATCTTTCTGCAGCACCAGCAGGCATGTGAAAATGGACAGGAGGGCATGAGGAATGTGTTAAGGGAAAATTTTGTAAGAATCTTTCAACGGTTTTACTCCCTGATAGAACTGGAGCTCTGGGATGTGATCCTGCAGCTTGTAATAATGAGCTGTTTTGTCCTGGGTAAGATGTTGATGTACGCATTCCCAACGTGTGGAATCTACTTGGGTTGCTAAAATATTAAGGAAGATCATACAGCAACCTGCATTTTGTAGAGGAATTCTGTGACATCTGATCATGTTTGCCACTTAGGCAGGGAAAGTAGATAGAGCCTCTGTAATCTCACAAGTCTGAATCTCTTGCTGCAGTCTACTACAATAAAACCATCCATGGGATTTGTAAAGATGGAATAAGGAAGATGTGGATCTTAATATGAGCACAAAATGAAACTTTAAAAATAAACTAGGAGGGTAATGCTCTCAGCATTCACTTGAAACTGTTTTGTGATACTAACATGGATGTTAAGACACCAGGTGAAAAACTGTCTTCTGGTCTCACGAATGTTGCATACCACAGAGCTGTCTTGTAGCTGTCTCTACATTGCTGTTTTGGAGCTACCAAACCAGTCAGCTAAAGTATGAAATGCTTAAGGCATTTTTGGATGATTTTGGTTCTAATAGTAACTAACATTTAGAACCCTTTTCAAAACACTTAATCTACTTAAGAGCTTTTAAGGTAGATCAGCAATATCCCTGTACTATAGCTGTCCTCTTGAGTACGCTGAAGTATCCAACCCAATGGATCAGGGGCAGCACTGGGAATAGATGCCAAGACCTTATCTAGACAAGTCTCTGTCTGTTGTAACTGGAGTTAATTGCTTACTACAATTAAGTTTAGTAACTCAACTTCTTGGTACTACTACATTAGCATCAAGATTTGTGACTTGTCCTTAATTTTGGATGAAACTCTGATAAACTGCCATGCTAGCCGTTGCAAACCGTTAGGTAATGCAGCTCACAATACACCAATATGTGTTTACACAGCAGCATGTTATTACTTGCCAGCCTTGCTAACATGGGGAGAATCTATGGAGACAGAAGTTGTGAAATCAAATTACAGATAATTGAGTATTTCAGTGAATTGTCAGGCTAAATATAGCCAGTTCTGTGCAGAACTTTTTGACAGATTTCCTAAGAATACACTACATAGCTGCAAAAAAATCACACTTCTTTTAAGCTGTGGGTGCCTGTAGAGCAAGGAAGAAGATAAGTAGAGTCAAGCCACATTCGTGACCATTTGTTTCAAAAATCACAGTCTGTCAGGTATGTCTACATGGTTTGTGCTAGCAAGCTTGAACTCAGGCTACCAGACGCAGTCTTGTGTTGCTTGTGCTGCAGGTCAGATGCATGTCATTTTTAACCTGCAGTCATGTCCCTCCGGTTAGCCCTCCTGGCAGGCTCGGCGTGCTGCCAGCCCAAGCTCTGCAGTGTCTGGTTCAGGCAGAGCAAGCTGGAGCGAGGTCTCTTGTACCATAGGCTTGCCCTGTGGTACTCAACTGCTTTTGACATTGAAAATCACCAGAGTCAAAAATACATGGTCTCCTCTTGTATGCTTTTGAATGAGGAAAAGCTAAATATTGTTTTAAGGGCTGTGTAAAGCCTAAAATATTTTTTTTCACACTCTGTTTAGTTTGGGAACAGAGCTACCTGACGTTGGGAATGATGGAGTTATTTAAACGAAGTTTATCCCAAATATAACTCCACTGAAATCTCAGGAGCTATGAAGGAACTCTTACAGCCCCAATTCCTGAAATTAAATTCCCCTACCCAAGGTGAAGTTAAATGCACAGCCAGAAGGGGATGTCATCAATTCAAACTGACGTGTGTAGGTTTTAACTAAGTCTTAAAACTTCACATGTGAAATAGAAAATTGTGAATGGCTTAAAGGAAGTAGCACAGCTTTTCTTTTAGCCTGTTGGGTGTCACTGCAGGACAACACCTTGGACACAGGGGAGGAAAGAATCTTTTGACAAACCAGAAAGGAGAGCATGTGAATCCTGAGTGGAGGAATACAAGGCGCAAAGCGTGGGGTCAAATGCTGGTAGGCACTCACTTCACAAAGAACTGCAATACCTGCTTGAATCCATTTAAATGGAGGAAAATTATTACAGTCTGTTGACTTCCACAGACTGAAACGTATGTGTGTGTTTAAGGTTGCTGAAAGAACAGTTTTCTGCTGGAAGAAGCAGTGCCCAGGCTGTCACTTATGCTTGGGAGGAGTGTCTGTATGCACCCGTTAAACTTCCCCCTTAACCCTCTGCCAGAAAATGCCTAAACTTGTCTCTCTAGCAGGTCACCCTTAGAAAAAAATCTCACATGGTATATACAGTGTGCTGTGGATCCCTCAGGCAAAATCTAATAGCTTCTGCTCTGTTTGTCTTCATAGAATGGCTTAGGTTGGAAGGGACCTTGAAGATCACCTAGTTCCAACCCCCCTGCCATAGGCAGGGACACCTCCCACCAGACCGGGTTGGTTAAAGCCCCAACATGTTATCTTCTGTTTCAGACTAAATTTTGTGGCATTTTTTTTTTTATTATTTTCATCTTTTGATTTTATGTGACTTCATATAGTAGGTCCCTATGAATTAAGGCTTCTAGGTGCTACAGAAAATCTACAATATCCAGGATGTCCTTAGGCTGAAAAACGTTTTCTTCTTTTATACTGTCTGCCTTCTATTGATTTACTCTTAAAGTAGCTGTCTTCATTTTCTTGGGGGTTTTATAGTGTTGGACTTCAGGATACTTAATGTTTGCAAATACTTGCCTTTGAGATCTTAGTGTGTTATTGAACTGTTTGTTTAAGTCATTGATACCTTCACATGCTTTTTTGTATTTTTTGTGGAAAAATAATTCTTCATGGTGCATTGCTATAACTGTCCACCCAGCAGGGTGATTTGGATTGTGTTGGAGTTGTCTACATGAAGTTTCTTGTAAGCATAACTTTTGTTTAAAATGGAGAGCCACTTGCCTTCTCCTGCCTGTCCTGCTATGTAGGAAGAACATGTAGTTATCATGTCAGAAATACAGGTCAGGGAATTGTTAAACTTTGCTAAATGTCAGTCTGAATCCCAAAGTGTTTGGTCAGGTGAAAAATCTCATTTAAGTCTGTACTCACGGATTTGGCATCTTAGTGGATGCCTGTCGAGCGTGCTTAAAAGTAGT
>NW_009648041.1:849608-869974 GCF_000708025.1 Charadrius vociferus | reverse complement strand
AATACATTTCGATTTATGTAAAATTCAATTTCTTTAGTAGAATTTATTAGGTTATCTACATAAATAGGAGAGTTTGTCATTAGTATCATTGCAATTGGATGAGAGTGATGGTTCTGTTCCACAACGTGGTGAAAATCAACAGCCTTTTCGATTTGCTTTTTAAAGAATGAGAGAGAAACAGGGCTTTTGGCCGAGACCAAAGTAAGAAAATTTCAGTCCTTCAGGAATTTTTGGATAGTTTTAGCAAATAATGAAGAAAAGCAACAAAAATGCAGTTGGAACTGGTGGTCAACTTTAGCTAATGCTAATTTATTACCTAACAAACAACCTTACAAATAGCTGGCGCAAACATCAAGGGAATTTTCTTGGACTGTTGAAGCACTATATAATTTGCCCTACTAAAATTAATGAATGAGCATGTAAGGATTTGGATAGCCACAAGGGGGAACATTGTCAACAAGAATAGATTAAAGATCCTGGATCTAATTTACAGTTTACACCCTTCTGACTAGTCTAATTTTACTGTGGTTATTCCTGATACAGAGTCCAATAACAGAGATCAGAATCTGACCTGATAAGTTTTAATATGACACTCCTATTTACCAAGCAAATTTTGTTCTTCAGGAGGATGCATGTACATATTTGTGATCAATAAGGTTTTCTTAATTAATGTGAAACATTTGTATGTATTAATACTGAGTGTAAGCCTCCTAGGAGCACAAGGTGGTAATAGGAAAAACAGTCATTAGAAAGGCATAAAGTAACATGATACCAAATGGAGATGAAAAGTTTTCTGTTATACTAGCTTACCCTTTCTGTCTATGGAGGAAGCTATATATTTCATCAAGGTATGTGCTAGCCAATCCAACTGCAGGATCAGGATCCAAATTAGCTTTTGTGACAGATTGAGAAAGCGTCTTTCATACACACACAGAGTAGCAGATCTGTAAGGTACTATATAGCGTATCATTTTCAATAGTAATCCTTTCAGAATCCTTGCTATACAGTATGCAAAAATTACATGTTTTCTGCGAATGGTTATTTATTTTTTTTGTCCAACAATACCACTTACAGGTCTTTAAAAGAACTATCAAAGCTATGTAAATATACATTCTTTGCATTTAATTTCAGAACTGATACTAAATAGCCCTTGCCGATTTATTTTTTTTCTGTGAGCTTAGTGGATTGCTATGTGGATTTTTTATATTACTACTTAGTAGATTTCATATGAAGGTTAGAATCCAACTTCTGTGGTCTGGTAGCTGTTTTGCTGTGTAATTGTAAAAAACAAACAAACAAAAGACCCAGCAAGCCAATAACCTGATAACTGCTGTTCCTGTGTATAGTTACATTTAGCTGATAAATCAATAACCTCTTTCAAATTATCAGTTTAAAATAAAAGTACCCTTTGCCCATAATCTTCCTTTTTGTTGTCTATTTGGTTTCTTTTTCATCTCTTCCTCTCCTCGCTCTGCAAACCTAAAAGGTCATTTTAAAGGATGTGGACTCTCTCCTTTATGTGGACACTGATGTTCTCTTCCTGAGGCCCATCGACGACATCTGGCACATCCTGAAAGAGTTCAACTCAACACAGCTCGCTGCTATGGCCCCAGAACACGAAATACCAAAGATTGGCTGGTATAGTCGATTTGCGCGTCACCCTTATTATGGGACAACTGGAGTCAATTCTGGAGTGATGCTAATGAATTTAACACGGATACGCAACACTCAGTTCAAGGTGAGAAGAAATACAGCTGTTGCAGAAACTAATGATTTATGTATTTTTCACATCTTGTAAAACTTAGTATAAAATTATATAAAGTTTGTAATATAAGGAATCTGAAAAATATAGAATATCTATTTGGATACTAAAAGCAATTATAGTGAAAATTATTATTGAAACAAATGAAACTTCCTCAAGAGGTTGGAGCACGGAGAACTTACAGATGAAGCAGTCTGTTAGCGTTAGTAAAAATGGCTTCTTAAACATTTCATTTTCCCTTGAAATATACATGAAAGAATGAACTCAAGGATGTTCAGTGCAGGTGCTGTATTGTTTTTAAAGTTGGGAAGCTTGATGTAAATATCCAGAGGAATTGGTAATGGTTTGCATCTGCTGTAAATAGAATTTTGTATCCTGCTGCAGATCAAGTGACTCCATGAATTTTGATATAAATGAGATGGGAACATTTTCTCTGACATCTCCCCTCTTTTGTGAAAGGCCTGACTTGTAAAATCTCTATTTGTTTTGCTAAGCACATATTCTCTAACCTCTTCAAAAACTTTACCCCAGGCAGTCTTGGTCCTCAGTCAAAGCCAGGGGTTTCCTATACCACTACAGGAACAGCTTGGGTAAAAAAAGCCCTTGCTTTTAATATCATTATTCCCAAGGAAGATAATTTTTAGTCTGCATTTTTCCTCACCTTTATACCTCGGTTTTCACCTTGTCCCTTCATTTTTGCATTTTCCCACTTTTTCTCCCTCCTATTGCTCAGAATAGGAAGATTTTGAATAGCAGGAGCTGACATCATGGCTAGACCCGGGAGACCTTGCTTTCCTGTTTAGATACACAAAAGCACAGTCAGCTCTGCTGTTCCAACCTTATCCAGGTCTAACGTTTCCTGGCAGTTCTTCATTTTTCATCTAGGTATCTGACATGGCTTAGCAGACTTACAAATATGTGGGTGCCACACTCTGAGCCATGTATCACTTCACTGTTCACGGTATTAACCCATTGCTTCTGTTTTTCTGCCCTGCAGAACAGCATGATACCGAGTGGTTTGACTTGGGAGGAAATGTTATATCCATTATACCAAAAATACAAAAATTACATTACATGGGGAGATCAGGATTTACTAAATATAATTTTTTACTTTAACCCAGGTAAGTAATGATTCTTGGAATCATGGTTATCTGTGTTAAGAAAAATTCTTGAACTTGAAAAAAAATTTTTTAAAGTGCTACTTGTTATTTATGATATGCATAATGTTCTCTGGCATGAAGTTAATGTGTAAGTGCGCCTAGGATTTACCACCTATGAAAATACTTCTGAAAGTGGTGCAGGTAGTGGGGCTCGGATTTGGTTCCATTGAATATATAAATCTCTTTTCTGGAGATTCTGAGAAAAAGAGGAATTATAACATTAATGATTAAATGCGGGAATGACGTTCAAGTTGTATGTGTGCCTAAGAGCATCACTGGAGCAGGGCCTAGCTGAAAAATATTTTCATTTCAGATGTTTATCTGAATGTGAAATTGCCAAACTTTCTTCAAAGCTATGCTCTATTTTTCTGAAACTCAGCTGCAGTCTGATATTTATGCAAACAAGTAACAAAGCTAAAACAAACAAAAAATGGACACAGCCATTGAAATAGCTTCTCTGAGACTGTTGCCCTCCCTGCTTTCACTCCTTCACGAAAAGTTACTTTTTGTCAAAGATGCTTCCAGCCTCTCAGCTGCATGATCTGGCCTCAGCAGGCACCAGGATGGTGTTGTCTATATTCTGCTGCTTAGGTTTGTTTATGTTCTTCTCTTCTGTAATCTGCTTGCTCTGGGACTTCAAAGAGGTGTGGAGGACTTCAGGCCTCTCAAAACCTTGTTCTCGGAGAACAGATGGCATAACCCACCTGTCTTAGTGTGGACCAGCGTGACCCATATGTATGTACTTGTCAGTCCAGCAAAATGTCATATCTGATACCTGCCTGTCACTGTTGCGCAATGCCTCCATAAACGACTTGTAACGTATTTGGTTTGTCCTTTGGTTCCTCTTGGGGTCATATTCTCATGAGTGGGTATTTCCAAGAACTGGCAAATTTAGGCATCTTTATTTTAAAAGGGTGACTTTTTCCACAAGTGCTGAGATAGTTTCTGGAAATTCAGCTCCTTGTAAGTATTTTGCACTGATTACACAGAAATTACTTCAGGCACTTCCAAGAACAGTAACATGTGAGAAATGCAAGGATTTCAAAATTGTAGCATAGCATGTGCTTGCCAAAGCAGCTGAGAACCTTATTTCATGCTTCACAACATGCTGAGTATCCATCCTCATTTGCTTTTTCTTGTTTCCTATGTGACCTTGTATTCCCTCAAGTGATCTTAAGAACAGCATAAGTTTGGATTTATCTTTATTTATTTTGTTCCCTTTTCTTTTTCTCAAAGGAGTCATAGGGTAGGTAATTGGATATACCCAAATCCAGGCAAATAAAAGGAGAGAGCAAAAGCAAAGCAATAAGCTAACATCTGTGTACTGCAGACAGATGTCAAACATCAGTGTCCCTGGTACACCATGCATTACCCTCAATCCTAGAGAAAAAATAAAGTGGAAGAAATCTTCATTATGAAATCATAAATAATTTCCAAAAAGAAATGAATGTTATGGTAATAGGGTCTACTGGAGGAAGCAAAAGATGAAGCCAGATTAGTTGTGAAGTCAAACTCAAGCTGCTAACTTAAGTGTGGAGGAAAAAAAAAAAGATTGCAAAAATATTTTAATTTTGTGGTGAGAGCATTCTCTATCAAATCCACATGTTGAGACTCTTTTCTGCACCATAGTCTCTCTTTTCCTTGCAACTGGTAAATAATTTTTTACGAATTACGTAACATCAGACTGCACAAGAAAAGAAAACAAAGGAACTGGATACAATTAAAACAGAAAACTAGACTTTCCCAAGGTTTTAAACTGCAGAATTGTTGAGACTGGCCTGAGAAGGAATCAGTCAAGACTGCTGCAGGTGGCTTTTTATAGATGCAGTGCGTTGACTTAAAAATACACAGAACCGTCTTACCAGGGGCTGAAGAGATGCACCCTTTTCCCCCTTTTCGAAGGCCGTTCTGATGATTAATGGATCTGAAGGCTCGCAGAGCAGCTAGAGTTTGAGTCCAGCTGTGCCAGCAAAAAATGCGCAAAAGCATCATGGTGAGGAGAAGATCAAGAATACTCAAGTGACATGTACGAAAGCTATAATAAGCATCTGACAACATCCTCTCCCCATAGTGGCCTGCTGATGAGCTCTACTTGCAAACATCTCTTCAGGGTTACCAAAAGGATCCCTGTCAACTCTAACAGGGTTTGGATCAGGTGTTACAGCTCTTCCTGTCCTTTCAGCAACACTGGGGAGCAATTCCAAATGTGTGATAGGTCAGACTGAATGGAAACCACTTACAGTCTACACTTTCTTGAGTAGTCTCCTGCTAGAGAGCGCTTGAGGGAAGAAAGGTTTCAGAAACTTTTTCTCCAGCTTCTTCAAGAACCACATAGGACCAGCTGCAGACTTCCTGAGAAGCTAAGAAAGGCCAAGTGAAGAATTCAATCTTCGGTGCTTCTGACATGACCTGCTGGCATAGCGTAATGATTCATTGTACTCCATTTCTGAAGCAAAAAGGTCACAGGGACTGGTGTGATTTATTATAAGCATATTGCAAATACTGTATATGCATAGAGAAAGTTTGGGTTTTTTTTTAAAAAAAAGAAGCAGTAGGAGAAACGAGGTTATAAACCCCTTTGAGAAATTAGGATCATCTTGAAATAACGTGGACCTGTGAAATTTATGGATGATAACTTTTAGAAGGACTGTGCATAAAATACACTATCTCTTACGCTCTGCTGTATCTCAATGTAACAAATTGTCATAGCCTCAATGAAAGCTTCAGCAGCCAACATTGGATATACTTTGCAAGCTTTCCCATGCTGTCTCCAGAAGGATTCAGGGTTTTGCATAGCTCTCACTGCCATGTGTGCTTCCCTAATCATTTCTGTGACTCCGGAAACTTCTTACTAGGCAGAGGACCCTGGATAGTGCCAGCTGGTGCATACTCTCTTGGTTTGATTCTGTCAGTTTTAGCTTTGTAAAACGCTCTCTTGGTTTATGTTTGCACCCAGTTTTCGTGTTGCCCTCTCTTTCTGTTAGTTCAGGTCTAACAGTGCTGAGATATGCATAGTCATGCCCCGAGGAAAGGAAGCTTCTGTGTCTAGCTGCTGCTTGGGATATTTGCAAAAGAAGTAACTGATTTTTTTTCTGATCATCAGTCCCAGCTTTTTCACAGAAACATGCCTTAATTTGTTGTAACTCGTTTGACGTGTCTTTTCTCTCCCTACCCTCCTTCCTCCCCCGTCTACCCTGACTGACGATGGCAGAGTGTCTCTATGTATTTCCATGTCAGTGGAACTACCGGCCTGATCACTGTATGTATGGAAGCAACTGTAAAGGTGCAGAAGAAGAAGGTGTCTCTATTCTGCATGGAAATAGAGGTGTCTACCATGATGACAAACAGCCCACATTCAAGGCACTCTATGAAGTGATACGTGATGTAAGTCTTCTGTCTCGATAGAGGCAGTCCTTTCATTTCAATGCAGATTACTGCTTTACCCGGGTCACTCAGATTGCTATTCCAGCAGATCAGGCTGAGCATAGTTGTGCTTTCTGTATACCCATCAGAGACAAAATAACAAGGTTGCTTTGGCCTCTCTTGTCTTACGGCATGCATGTCTTTGAGATGATTTAAATGATCCTCCTTCATATTATAGTAAAATCCTAATCAAAAAGGCTGATAAATTGCTTTTCTATAATACCGGAGGTGGAAAAATGCGTTTGGACGGAGTTCTTCCTGCTGGTACTGCAGCTGTGGTCCATAAATACCCAATGAAAGCTTGTCCTCCCTGAGCTCCTAGAGCCGCAGGGCACATGGAAGGCAGAAGCTTCCATACAGACACAGATCCACATTTCCATTTTGAATGTTGTATGCGTACAGCTCCACTCTCTAAAATACCTGTTTTGTTACAGTGTCCCTATGTTAGTAAATCTCCTTTAAATGCAGACTCTAGAAATACAGTTTCTGGGAAGTTGGCTATTTCAGGTATTACGCCCAGACAAACTTTTCTGAAAGCAAGTATTCCCAAGCAGACCAGTGGTTGAAGTTTATAGGCTTTGAGGACACTCTGGGAAGGTGAGGGACAAGCCATTGCCTGCCTATATAAGGTTTTATCTTACAGAAACTTCTAAAATGCCATTTTGTAACTAATGAAAACTAATAATTCTTTTTTTCTTTTTTTTAGTTTCCATTTGAAGACAATCTCTTCCAGTCTTTGTACTACCCTCTGCAGTCTAAGTTTCTGGATACAGTGCACACTTTATGTGGGAGAATTCCACAAGTATTTTTGAAGCAAATTGAGAAAACTATGAAGAAGGTGTATGAAAATCGTGTCATTGTCTACTTGGGGGCCAACCACAGATACTAAATGTAGCTATATTTTTATGCAGTTTTTAATTCTTGCACCCCATCTCATGAAGCATATAAATGAGGAGTATGAACTCCTTTATTGAAACTCAGAATTAAAATATTTTCCTTATCCAATTTCTTAATAACCCCTGAAATTACAAAAACAGAGGAAATCCTAGAAGTCTACCTAAACTGTCCTTTCTTAGGCCTCTTGTTCTCTTCCTACGTTTAGTCTTGGTTGCAACAGGGAAAGTTGATGATTCTCACGATTTGACGAGTTTAGTTTGGTTATTTGTTTAAGTACAGCTGTATTCACTGTAACTTTTTGAAGTTGTGCATAAGCTTGTACTGATCTTAGGCTTGGCAAAGTTATGGTTTGAGCTATGTGACATATAGGGAATATAACTCTTGAAATGATAGGGCAAATATTCTTGACTGCTATGAGAATGCTGAATTACAGAAGTGATCACTCTTGTGATAGGGTGAGTTAAAATTTACTATAGTAAAGGGAAAGTATTTGCTTAAAATTGCACTTCTGTCTGAAGGTATATTACCTGCTATTCTTCACATGTAAGACCTAAGATTTCTCTTAAAGAGATTAGGGGAATAGAAGTGCCTATTTACTTTGTATTTTACAGCACTTTTGGTCTAGTGACTGTCATTTTTCTCCTCTACTCTTCAGTAGTTTTGGGGGGGATTCTCATGAAGGAATTATAAGGAAAATAATTACAGCATAAATAGGAAAACAGCACGCAAGAAATGGGAGGGGGATGCAGAGGAAGCTGTGGCACCTGCACAGCTAATGGAGAACAGAAAGGGAATCCTTTTTTGTGTGCAGTGCAGTCATGGTCCTCCCCTCCAGTCTCTTACAGTTTTAAGAATGTGTTCCCTAACTTGGTAATACTAATTACATTAGACCCAGTTCAAGAATATTGTGAATGAGGAGTAAAAAAAAAAAAGACAGGTACAATTGATCTGTTTTTCTCTTTAATTAATCCTTTTTAATTGCTATTTACTGCACAGTAACAATGGTATGCCACCGAGAACCATTTTTGTCCATCCCTGTGTTGGGAGACGGGAGAATGCTGCCTCTGACCTACCCCCCACCCCCCCCCTTTTCTGCGTCACCAGAAACGTGGGGCATGGAAATGTATTTCTGCCTGGCACTTCTGCTCCTGGAAGAAGAGAGTTTTATGCAGGATCATAATGAACAGCCTCAAAGTGAAAGTGGATACAAGATGGCTTTGATGTTTATTTAAAATACTCCATTTTAGTTTAGATTTCGAAAGTATGATGTTCATCGTAGGATATGCACAGACAAGAGCTTATTAAAACTCGCAGTAGCTGAAAGGTGCTTGGGACAAGTCACTGGGGAACTGAAAGTGAGGACACTCTTAAAGAGCAGTGATACAAGAGCAGACTCCCAGAGGGCATTTTCTAAGTGTAAGCCCTGAGGGGTGTGTGTAGGCGAGCGCTTAAAGAAAGCAGCAGAGGAAATGATCTTACTTTTCAAGTCTGTTCTGCAAAAAAAAATGATTAGCCATTACTTGGAATTACTCCCTTTTATATCTAATAGGCAAAGCAGGAGAGGGGTGAGGAGGGTGAGGTGCATGAAGCTTTTCTCTAATGAAAAGAAAACTGATACAGATTGTGTATCTTGTACACATAACATACATTTATTAGAGATAAATATTTGGGGTGTGTGTATGAGGGAAAGGATGTTTCCTATGTTAAAAAGTAGGATTTCTGAAGAATTGCAGTTTTGGGGGTTTCTACCCCATCCAGTCAGAACTGATGCACAGTTTCATAAGAAAACAGTCTCCAAGAGAAAGTACTTTCAGCTTGCACATTCCTCTCTCCTTGTGTGGCAGCTGATGAGAGGAGGCAAGATACAGGCCTTGCTGGCACCTCAGGCTGCCAGATAAGCAGGCTGTACACAGGATGAAGTGCCGACGAACTTTTTCCAAACACTATAGTGTGAAAATGTCTGTGACACATCCGTAAACGAGCTGTGTGAACGACACAGCATGGCAAACGGCATCACTACAGAGTCATCCGAGTAGAGGAGGTGTTAAGCTAGAGGCTCGGAATAAGGGACATACGCTCTTGGTCCTAGCAATGTCACTGCTGGTCTGTGCTCACAGGCATGACAGAAACGTCTGTTGTTTGCACCTCTGTGTGCTGCAAATTCTAATCAACAACTTGGGTGTGTTTCTGACTCCGATCCCTTATCTTGCAGCTTTGCCACATAAGTGTAAATCAACATGCAAAGGACAGAGGTAGCTCTGCATCTATTTTGATTGAAAGCGTGGGACCCAGAAAGGCGTTTAAACTTAAGTGTAGACGTTACTGTCTCTCACAACTTGCTTTAGTATTTTCTATTTTAAGTGAAGTTTTAGTTGCCACTTTAAAAGGACAGTACGTTTCTAGCTACAGAGAAGAGCTTGAAAACGTAACCCAAACAAACCTCGAAGACTTCAGCGCCAGAAGGCAATGAAAGGAAGAGTTCAGCAGGCTGTTTTAAAAAGCTTGTGATAATGTAAGCTCAAGGTATGACAGGTAAACCTTATAGGCTAGCAATACTGAGAACTTGTAAAAAATATTAGCTCGCTTTTTGGTCCTTATTTTCAAGTATCAGGGTAACGCTGACTGTAGGTCAGATGAGGATAGAGGAGACGCACGCTGGGCGCTCTGAATTCCTCATTTCTATGGTATCTACAAGCCACAGAAAGTTGCAGAGCAAAAAGTCTTGTTGCCCAGACAGTTGCAACTCTGGTGCTAAGCCTCTGAAGTTTAGGAGGCTGCGATTGTGTAAGCTATGATTCAGCAGAACCCTGCAACTATGGGCACATTAAAATGAAGGAATGGAATTCATTACAGAACAAAGGCATTATTGCATAGAAAATGATTAGAGATTAAAACAGTGCTTTTTATGTTTACAGGAGGTGCTACATTATGGTTAGAAAGAACTGTGTTATGTTCTCAACAGCTATTAAAATATATGAAGTATATGCTTTAACATGAAGACTTCTGTTAATGTAGTATCAACTTGCAGGAAGAATGGGGGAGGTTCCCCCCCTGCTGTGCTTTTTCTGAGGAAAAAAAAAAAAAGCTATAATTTGAGCTCTCCAAAGTGTTTTAAAACAATTATGTAACTTTGATACTTTTGTTGTTAGAGCTATTAATTTATATTTTATTGCAGCTTCCAAAACCATGTTATATTTTGGTTTTAACAGTAGTTGATTCTAATATTAATCTTGTTTAGAAACAGTTTTCATTCATTTCGTATGTCATACTCGTGGCTAATGCCTTGTTTGTTAGCCTTCATTTATTTTAATAATGGGATGTGTAAATACTTATATAGACTTTATATCCTCATTTCCCCTTCCTCTCATGTATTTTAGTTATTTCCAATGGTATAATGTAACCAAAATGCCTTTGCTAATGTAACACCTCGAGCAGTGTCTTCATAACATAGCGTGGAAAGGAAGATAGTTTTCTTTAAATGAATAGAAACTCCAGCATGCGGAATGTATTGGTAACAAAGGAAAAGAGTCACCTTTCATGCCGAGACAGAAACAGCGGGGTACAGTGCAGAGAACTGTGCCTGAGTGAGTTGAACATAAGCCCTAACCCAGCAAATGTTTGGTACTCTGAATTTTGCCTGTGTAGTCAGTAGGCTTGTATGCAATGGAAGTTAAGCGTGTAACCAAGTCCTTGCTGGATCAGCATCAAATATTCAGGTTTTAAATTTGCTATATTATACTTGAACTTGCCGCAGATAGATAAATAGGGGCTTTATATTAAGAGCTGCTGAGCACCTCCTTTTAGCCCAAAGCCATTAAGAAAGTGTCAGGCTACCAGTGCACTTTGTACAACAAAGAACTGCCAGAGTGGGAAGCATTTGGTTGCATCATTTATATAATGTGAGAGTTTTTCTAGGCTATTTGCTTGCGTATTACAAAGTGAGCTCAGACAGCTCTGCTATCATTTCACTTACAGGTGGAAACTGGAAACTGCTCTGTGTGTGTGTGTGTGTGTGTGTGTGTGTGTGTGTGTAGACAACAAGAGCGTATGTGTAAAGAATTCTGTACCTTTCCTCAATCATTTAATTGCTTGTGTATTTTTATTTGACAAGTGCACCAATCGTTTATAGCTCCCAAGGAGGCCCAGCAGTGCATTTCTGTGTTCATTACAATCCTTTGGCTTACATTACAAATAAAGGAAGTTTTAAGCAAACTCTGCATTTTGATAGTTTTCTTTTAAATTCAGGTGAGGGTGTGTGTGTGTGTACTGGATCTGGTTGGGATGGAGTTCAGTATATGTAGTGTATGTATACAGGGTATGTCTGCATCAAGCAGAGAAAAATGTTCCTCTTTACTCTTTTAAATGTTCCTCTTTTACTCTTATCGTAGTAAGAGTGTGTTATATTGGATATGCTACTGAAAGAGACAAATACATATATTTAACTTTCCTCAAAGCACTAATGAGTCATGCTGCAACTCCAGTTGTGTTACAGTGACCATAGATCAGAACCTGGTCTCAAAGGAAACAAGTTTTACCTTTTACTTTTTACTATTTCTCCATTATCTTTTGCTCCTTAGAGGATATGGTCATTTAGGATAATCTCCCTTCCTTCCTTCTTGTATTTAATTTTATTTCTTTGACACTTGTATGCTCACTGCTGCAATGTCCTTGGTTGTGCTGCGACATCTCTGTGTGACAGTAGCTTGTGAGTTGTCTCTTGAGCCAAACCAGTTGTCCGTCTGGTGATGAAATTGTTTTCTCACTTGCTCAGGTGTATGGTACGTTGTGCTCAGTGACGCTCTCTTTGAAGTCAAGAATAAACCTCCCATTGATGTTCATGAGAAAAGGTAAGGCCAGCTGTACAATAGTGCTCTGTATGGCGCTGCTTCATCTCTGGCCTGGAAGGTGTGTAGCTGTGTAGTGTTTGGTTACGTGTTCCATAATCAAACTGGTCAGTGATGGTCTGATCCAAGATTTTTTGCTCACAAACGGGGCTTCAACTTGTATTGTTGTGGGGAGAGCAGGCAGTTTTTCCCAGGTGCAGGCCAGGCGGCGGTACCACGGGCACAACAGCGAACAGGATGGGCGTTTACCTGTTGCTGGTGATTCCGAGGAAGGGACCTGACCCTTGGTTTCCCACATCCCCCTTGCCATACTGCTGGATTCCTTACCTCAGTCTAATTATGTCGGCTGCAGCTCTACTATTTGGAACAAACCCTTCACTGAAGCAAGGCCTTGGAGCTTGGTTACCCACAGCTGAGGGACCGAGGTACTGGAATAGTCGCTGCTGTACGCATGGCCATACCCATGGCTCGGACTCCAGGAGACATCCTTCTCACATTGTCACGGAGCACCAAGTCTAAATGGAGCTCAGCTGTCATTTCACATTCATCCTCATAAGTATGATCCTAGTAGAGATAACTTCTCTGCATGTTCTGAGGTCTTCAGAGCTGGGAATAAAGGACAACTAACCAAAAAAACCCCGTGAGGTTTAAATACAAGGATAAATCTTGACACTTTATCAAGTTTAGCACAAACTGTTGATCATTCAGTTTCAAATAATTTCCTTCCCACTGCTTCAAGAAGAGATTCCTCTCTTAAGAATCAGGTACATGTAACCATAGGGGAGCCAACTTTCAGAGTGTTTTGCTCCTCTCCATCAGATATATTCAAATATGATCCCAGTAAATAGCCACTAGGTACCTGTCCAGAGATGGGATGGCACAGGTACATGGGTTGTGTCCCACAAAGGCTGGAAGTGTTTCCCCTTTGTGCTCTTGAGGCAAGTGTGTCTCTATGCTGGGATCCATATGGGACCATATAGGATCCACATAGGACCTCTCCTATGAGGACAGGCTGAGAGAGTTGGGGGTGTTCAGCCTGGAGAAGGCTCTGGGGACACCTTAGAGCCCCTTCCAGTCCCTGAAGGGGGCCTACAGGGGAGCTGGGGAGGGACTTTTTACAAGGGCATGTAGTGATAGGATGGGGGGGAATGGCTTCAAACTGGAAGAGGGGAGATTTAGATTAGATATTAGGAAGACATGTTTCCCTGTGCAGGTGGTGACCCCCTGGAGGAGGTTGCCCAGAGAAGCTGTGGCTGCCCCCTCCCTGGCGGTGTTCAAGGCCAGGTTGGACGGGGCTTGGAGCAACCTGGGCTGGGGGGAGGTGTCCCTGCCCAGGGCAGGTGGGGGCGAAACTAAATGGTCTTTAAGGTCCCTTCCAACCTAAACCATTCTATAATTCTGTGATTCATACAGACTGCAGCCTCTCGTTGGCATGAGATAAGGGATTGCTATTTGTGCTTCAAAAGAAATAGCAATGTTTGGAAATTTTGCTTTCATTCTGGATGGGAATAAAAAACAAACTGTCAACACTTCCTTTGAAATGAAAATAAAAATTGAGACATAACACCAAAATGAGAATCAGCATTTAAGATTAACAAAGCACTTTGTTAATGTTTTCTTTTGAGGTAAGATATTTTGGTTTGACTTTTACATTTCTATAAATGTACCATAATTGCTTATGTTGTTTTGTGAAAACTACAACATAGTCCAAAAATGTGTAAGCTGTCTTAGAACTAAAATGTTTTGGTTGTACTGAAATAGTGAGGCTGAAATGACACGGCCCTTTTTTTAAAGAAAAACGTGTCATCGGTTGACCCGTTCCTGCAGAAGCGTCTTTCCCGAATCCTTCTGAAACAGGTCAATTCTCTGCTGTGGTGGTGAGAACTGTGCAAAGCGGGTGCCTTCTCAGGGCACACACCTGTAAAAAATGATCTTCGGTCGCCACTCCTAAAGGGCAACTTGTTTTGCATATTGGCTTCCACACACCCGAGGCTCCAGGTGAAAGAACAAGTCTGGTTTTAATCTGATTGACCGTGCAGTTTGCAGAGTAGTCTACAAGATGCTTTCTGTGCTCGGCCTGTACTGGGAGGAAGGGGCGAGAAATCCAGCTTGGAAAGGAATCGGCACTGGCACTGGTTTGCCATGGGCTCAAGGAGTGATATGAGAAAATACGTGGGGGCTTGTGTGATAGTGTAGGGGCTAGCGGCTAACTTTGGTAAAGCCCAGAATGCTTATCAAATCTAACTGTTCTTCCTTTTTTTCTTTTTTAATCTCACTGTGAGTACTCTTTCAAAATAAAACCCAACTCCCACAAACAGCGTTTTTCTGTTTTCAGCCTTTTCTGGATTTCAGACACCACGCTTGAGCTCTTCTGATCCTTTGATACTCCCAAGTCTTCCAGATCTATTAAAAGCCTATTAAAGATTTTTAGTTATTTTCTCAGAGGAGGGACACACCTTGTCTCGAGTGGCTATGATGTATTTTAAAGAAAAACCAAAACCTTTTCCATTCTGAATGGTTCAGAGACACACAATTTTTTAGTGTCATTTTATTGTAGTATACTTGAGTTTCTGCAGTTATAAACTAAAAACCAAACCAAACAAATAAAGCCCCTAACCTCCCTTTGCAAATCTTTTGATGTGTATTGATGTACAGTATTTTCTGAAGATCTAAGTGGGTCTTGAAACGTAGGATTGTTCTCATTTTCTTATTGTTCTCACTATTTGAATTCTGCTGCATCTCGCTTGCCTGGTATTGAATTGCTACAGATTCTTTCAAAGCACGCTAATCAATTTTGGTTCAAACCGAGTAGAAATACCTTACAAATTGCTGTCACACGTCAATGGATGAAATTACTTTAAGTCAGGTTAGGTCAGAGATCTCTAGATACCTCATCTAAGCTTCATTATTGAAAGCAAAAGTATCTGTTGGTCCTACGCCCTCCATCATTTTAATCAGCATCGCACCTATTGATCAGTGCCCAGGGGTTGGACAGTCTATAATTCTGTGGAAACTTTCAGAAGTCTTACAGTTCTAAACCTCAAGAATCAGGTTTTGTTGTTTGTTGTGGAGTTAAAGACCTTCCAGGGCAGCGAGACAAACCAGCCCAGCTGAGCCCCTGCTGCTGCCGAGAGGAGTATCCTCCGTTCCTCTGCTTTCCCCGGGTGCTGCTGTGTTTTCCCTGTATGTGCTGCCCCGGCCAGACTGCTCCAGGAGCTGCTGGTGGTGTGCAGAACTAACTTGGCAAAAATAGTATTTTCAAGTGGATCAGCACAAAGGGAGGAACAAGAAATGCACGAACGCCCTTTTTGTAGTGCACACGGATCCCTTAAAGATCCATCAGAATCGGCAATATGATGTTTTCTGCACTTTTTATTTTGTTTTTGTCTGCAAAGCATGTGACATGATTACGTTGCTGCCACTTGGTTTCTAGTTCGCTCTAGTTTCTGTTGGTGTTTCAGGAAGATGAGAATGTGAAAGTACATAATTATGCTACATAACTTGGATGTTACTTCTGTATCTTTCTTCAGTACTGACGAATCTGAACATAAGTCTTACCAATGCTCAATGGGAGCTTATCAAGTGTAAGGTTGAGTAAGAAAATAGGGATTTGTCCTAGTGCATCAGGCAGAACTGGGCTCATATTGTAGGCAGGACCTGGTCCTGCTCTCTTTGAAAACTCTCGAAAACCATGGTTTGCAAAAGCTTCGATAAAATCTGAAATGTAAATCTGAACTAGGCTTTGTGGAAGTTTAGTGGAAGAAGAAACCCCATACCTGGATTGTAAAACAATTTCTCGTCATTATTTTGTTAAGCGTTTAAAACTACCACATCTCACCTGCACGGTGATTCTCAGTAAACGCTCCACCAGCAGCATTGAGAACTGATACAAAATGAAATCATACTCTCTGTGCATGTTTTTATTACAGTGTGTGCCAAATACCTTAAAAGAAAAATAATTATAATTTCTGTTTCATTAATGAAGAAATGCAGGTATGATTGCCTAACTCATTTGCTTGAGATCACACAACAAATCAATTATAGAACTACCTACAAGCTTTTTCGTATTCTAGGGTTATATTTAAATGTTTCTCCTTTGAAAATGGAAGGAAAAGATGATTTGCTCTGAATTGAAATATTTTTCAGTTAGTTAAGGAAATGTGGGTTTCAAAACATGCAAACCTCCCCTAAGCTGAGCTTCATCCTAAAATACACAAGTCATTCATGCGCTTTCTTTGCTTTATTTCCATAGAAATAATTGTGGGGTTTGTTTTGTTCCTGCTCCAGAGGATATGGTTCTAGTTTCCTCAGAAGCAGACAGATATTATTTGCATATCTTTAAACATTTTCCCTGAAACAAAACAAAACAAAATGTAGTGTTTTCATTCATTCTACATGTCTGTTGTTGAATTTCGAGGACCTCTTCGTGTTCAATATTTAGTGTTTGTCCTTTTTTTTTTTTTTAATTATTTCAATTTAAATGGCCTGTAGAAACCAAAAAGTTTTTGGATGTAGCTTTTTTGAGAATTGTTCTGTTAGCTTGTACGTCGCTTTTAGAGACCAGATCTGAGTGGTGCCCCCAGTGTCTTTACCCACCCTCAGAGCGGGGTCTGTGGTGCAGAGCGGTGCCGAGGAAACGTGTAAGTTTTTTTTCAATAGCAAAGGTGCAGAAAGTCAGAGAGCTGCAAGCGCACCCACCGCACCATGGAGCATTAAAATCAAACCTCACCTCTTATTTTGTGAGTGCAAAGAAGTGGCTCTAAAGTACTCAACAAAACAGTTGAGCATGTTTTATTCTATTACAAGCTGTTAAATCACTTTTATATTTCTGTACAGAATGTAGCACAAGAATTTAGAAAAACATATGTCTTTTTTTTCTGAGACTTGCTTTTTTAGTGAAGAAATGCAATGTTGCCCCAGGTTTCACTAGTAATTCGAGGTATCTTGGGAACAAGTGTATTTTTTTTTTTCTGTTTTAAAAGAACAGGCTAGCAACACAACTTTTCAAATTGACAATTATGGGCTTTATTCTGTTTCGTTTTGGTGACACCTGTAAATGGCATGCGATGTTGTTTAGGATGATTGAATTTGCTCTCCTAGGTTTTTTTAAGTAGGCTATATAACTGTACAGACTTTAACATGCATGTTTATGCCTCTCTTGGCTTGTTTTGGCTGGTGGGATTCTTTAAGAGCAATCATGCTGGGAAATGCAGTTCCTCGGGAAGAGATGAAAATTGAGAGCATGTGAGCAGCTCTGAGAATTCTTACAAAGAGCAAGCTGTGCTGGGGCTGGGAGCTGATGGGCTAACTGAGGGGAAACACAGTCAGCTGGGGTATAGGAGTTATTTAAGAGAAGCTCTGTTCTAGGAAATGCGTGGTCTCTTCTGTTTTGCTGAAGGTTGCAAAGGTAAGCTAATATTTTTGTTACTTTCACTGGACTTTAGTATCTCTTTTACAATAATAAAGTGGACCTCAAGGAAAAGGACATAGGCTAACCTGTAATCTGAATTGTGTTGTCCTTTTCTACTGTTGGTGCATCTGTGTGCAGGCCCTAGTGCTTCTGTTTTCAGTCCAGTATTCACTGCTTGCTTTGAAACCTTCCCTGTCCTCTCTCAACTCCTTTTTCAACTCAGTTCTTTCCATGGTGAAGAGATTTTTCACTGATGTTTTGGAGAAGGATATTGTTAATGCTGTAGAAAGCGTGTTGTTGTCTCATTATAAAACCAAACAAATGTTGTTTCAGTTAATAGAGTTGTCTAATGCTAGAAAGGTGCGATGCTAGAGAGGGGCTGAGGCAGGGAGAGTCATGGAAGCAGAGCTGCAAGGGCAAGATGGCCAATAATGAAAAATGTTGATGGTGTCCATGTCTCTATGATGAGCAAAGTGGTCAGAAGAAAAATAGCAGCTAGATTCACCATGGTTTTAATGCCATGTCATGCACTGGGGTTTGTTGGGTTTGGGTTTGGGGTTTTTTTTGCCCTAGAGTTTTGGGCAAGTCGTATCTTCTTTGTCTCTCTGGTCACTTCTTTGGTTAATAGAATTGATGCCGGCTGGCTGCAAGGGAATGTGTAACACAAGAGACGTGTACAAGAAAGTAAAAGTGCCAAGTCCTAAGTATTGTTGTTGAGATTTCTCATGTAATTGATGTCCAGTAGGGAATGCCATTTTCCTTTCAAAAAGCTGAAAATCAATCTGTGGCACAAAACCCAGACAATTCCATTGTAAAACACTTAGAAGTAGTAGCACTTTAAAGTTGCGTTTAAAGCTATTCATAACTGATCAGCGAGAGCCTCAAAATACTAAATCTGAGGTATCTGTACCTGCTCTAAACTATTTTTCAAGTTTGTAAGACAGATGCTTTTCCTAAGCTCCCTGTTGTGCCATGGCACAGGAGTGCAGTAGCTCTGCTCTCTTCACACTCATAGCCATGACTGCAGCTCAGCTCTCCGCTCAGGCTGGAGGGGCAGCTCGGCCCCCTCCTCCCATATGTGGGTTGCAGGATTCCTACTATTAAAATGCACATCTGGCCCTGCTGGATGCCTTGAACAACAAGGGTCTGTCCCGAAAGGTCGGGTTGTTAAATTCATGCTGCTGCTTTTCCTTCCGCCTGCTGACCAGGTAGAGGGAGAGAGGTGAGCAGAGGTTCATTAGCTCCCCTCTGCCCGGCCACGGCTTCCACAAAGAACCCAGGGCTTTCCCTGTGAGGTCTGTTTATTTTAACAAAGGTTTTCACAATAGTATGAAACAAGCATTTTTGTACAGCACATCTGTAAATATGAAACCTTAAATATCCCTATTAGCATTATGTAGTCCTGCAAGGGTCCAAGAGATCTGAAAGCGTCTTGATTTTAGAAGCCATATATTTTTTTTTTTTTTAAATAAAAGCTGGGGTTTCTGTATGATGCAGTTGCTAACAGAGATCATCACTTGCACACCTTGGGGATCATTTCCCCCATGATAAAATCAACACAAGGGGTCCGAGAAGGCAGCTTGCTGCGTGGGAATGTGTGCTGTGGGTGCCAAGTTCATGTCTTAGCCGTTTGTGGTGGTCCACAAACCGGGTCATTCTGCTGTGATGTTAACAGTACTTTTAAGAAATGTGGCCGTGTCAGAAGCTTTCTGTTGTCAGGCCGGCACCTGGGAGAGCGGAGAGGTTAGCACGGCCACTGGCATTATGATCTCTTTTTAGGGACTCCTCTGAGCTGGTATGGCAGAGTCTGCATTTCTGCTGCAGATGGCTGATCCGCTCTTGAGTGCGGTCAGCCCCGTGCTCTGCCAGGCTGGCCCTGGCCACAAGAGCAGCTGGGGATGTGCCAGCAGGGGAGGATGGACACCTCTGCGCCCATAGCTGCCTCCATGGGCAGGCCTTGGGAGGAGGCTGGGACACCATCTAGGTCTCCATTGGGATTTTACCTAATAGTAAACCACTGCAGATGTGCCAGCTCACATATGCCAAGAATAACAGCTGGCATTGATATTTGGCTTCCTTATTTACAACTTGTGTGTGTGTGTGTTAAATTAGCGTTTCTCTCTCCTTTCAGGAACAGCCACCGCATGTCCCTCCGTCCTACCAAAGCGTTTGGGGTGGACAAGCCCGTACATGGCTGGCTGGCTGTGGGGCTGGAGCCCCCCGCCTGTGCTCTCTGCTGGGAGCAGCCTGGCCTGGGACCTTCTCCAGAGAAGTGAGGGATTCTTTGTCAGGGAGTGGAGCGATGGGATGAGAGGTGATGGCTTTAAGCTGAAAGAGGGGATGTTTAGATTAGATATTAGGAAGAAATTCTTCCCTGTGAGGGCGGTGAGCCCCTGGGGCAGGTTGCTCCGAGAAGCTGTGGCTGCCCCATCCCTGGAGGTGTTCAAGGCCAGGTTGGACGGGGCTTGGAGCAACCTGGGCTGGGGGGAGGTGGTCCTGCCCATGGTCTTTAAGGTCCCTTCCAACCCAAACCATACTATGAGCCTATTGACTTCACCTCCCGTTCCTTAGAGCTGTGGAGAGCGCAGGAACCATCCCCAGGAACAGAAGGGGGCCGGGAGGAGAGCGGCTGTTGGCCTTGAAGGTGCCCAAAAGGGTGGGAGAGGCAGGTAGAGTGAAGGAAGGGGACGATGGCTCCTCGAGAATCAAAAGCGGGGCTGGCATATCCATGCACTAACAGGTATTGGATTTGAGGGTGGGGGGAGGCAGGCGCACAAGCTCCCTGAGGGGCCGGGGAGGGAGGAAGGGAGGGAGGCCCCGGCGTTCGGGCGGCAGCTCTGCGTTCCCATCCCCTTCCCCGAGGATCTGCG
>NW_009648041.1:842140-849223 GCF_000708025.1 Charadrius vociferus | reverse complement strand
CGGGGGACGGCAGGTCCCCTCCGCCGGGGGCGAGGGTCGGGGCCCCCGTGCTGTGGGGAGGGAAGGGGAGAGCCTGTGGGGAAGGAGGGGGGGTGGTGGGGGGTGTCCCCGCTGCTCCGACCGTCCCCCCCGGGCTTGGTGTGAGCTGCGTGAGGGGGAGCAGGGCAGTGACCCCGCCGGCTCCCCTCCTCCCCCTCCTCCTCTTCCTCCTCCTCCTCTTCCAGGCCCTGGGATCCCCTCACCCCGACCGCCTGCCCCGCCGCCCCTTCCTCGGCCTTCGCCCCTCATCTCTTTTCTTCCCCTCCTCCTCCTCAGTCCCGTTTCTGCGCCGGCTCGCCTTGCTAGGTGCCGCCTGGGGAAACCAGGCTCTTTCTGTGTTGTAGCCGCTCAAAAGAAGTTGCAAATCAACTTGTGCCGCTCAGATGCGTGTAGTTTCTCCACGCGAAAATACTGAAGTGTTTTACAGGGTTGGGAAGGTGGTGGAGCTCTTGGGAACAAGTGAAGCTTTGTGAAAGCCTGGAAATATTCTTGTGGGAGCTGTGGTGATCGTTAAAGCAAATAAATCGCTAATTATTACGAATTTTTGTTCTGTCCTGTCTTCCTTTACCATTCTTCTTGTGTCATTCTCATACCAACAGATTTTGAGAAGAGAGGAAAGAAGGAAGTGTGTCCAATACTGGATCAGTTTCTTTGTCATGTTGCTAAGACTGGAGAGACCATGTAAGTGTGACTTTTTTGGTGATCTTCAGCTGTAGCTTAAAACATTTCTGCGTTTTACATCAGTGAGATGCTACCTGGATTCTCTTTTTGTCTGTAGATTGCTTCCATGAGCGAAATGAACTTGCCTTAGTCCCCGTTTAATTGTAGATGGGTCAGTTTTGTTTGCTGGTAGTTTTATCTAACAGGGAGACTCTTTGTATGGGCTTTGCTCAGGGGGTATCTGTTGGGTCTCGCCGATCCTGCTTGGTACAGTAAACCTGTTGCTATTTCCACATTTTATGTGACGTTCAGTTTTTTTAATGGGAAGTTTATCTTGCTGTTGTAATGTCTGTTGTGTACAGTATCTGGTAGTACTATTTACATGAAGATATGAATGGCTTAGATGATTTCTTTCCAGGCTTTGCATACCGTGCTGTGTGATGATTGCGTCTAAACGCTTTTGATGAAGAGGGGAGGATCACGCAGCTGCTTTCTGCAGAGGAGACCTATGGGAACTACTCTGTGTGTTTCCGTAGCCGCTTGTTTTTCTGCTCGCAGCAGAGTTTGACTCTTCCCGGACTCTCTCCAGCCGGTCCCCCCGGGAGTGTTCCCCCGAAGGGCAGGGGTGGCGGGAGGGAGCCCTGCTGCGCTGCTCCTCGGGGACAGGGACGGGGACGGGGACAGCCGAGCTGGGTGACTTCCTTGGCGGATCACTATTTGGCAGGAAGGGGAAAGGCTTCCCTGGGTGCCTTGCGAGAGATTGCTCACTTTCTGGCTCCCAGGCTGTCTCCTTGTTTTTGAGGCCTAGCGCCAGACTACGGGCTTCAGCAAGAGATGTGTGCTTTTACCAGTGTTTTATTCACAACCAGTGATTGAAGGGGCTTTGTGTAGGTTCTAGAAACACTAACTTGTAAGAGGTTTGTAGGTTTTGGTGAGTGTTTTGTGGGTCTTTTTGTTTGTTTGTTTGTGGTTGGTTTTTTTTTTTTAAGTAGCTTGCTAGTAGTGCTTGAATTAATGGTTTTGAAAGAAAAACAAGTTCTGAAATGTACTTTGCTCTTTGAATAGAGGGCTTTGGCTCAGCAGAAATACACAGCTGTAATGTTTAATATTTTGGTTTAGTACTTATTTTAGGGTGGGCTTACTGTGGTGTGTTTTGTCTGTGTAATATGTTTACAATTTTTTGTGTTTTGAAATATTTCTTCAGGCTGTTTTTGCTCTTTCTGCCACTGTTACATATATTCCAAAATAATTTTAAAGAGTGATTGTATAGGGGCAAGTTTTCAGGAAAATTCTTTCCTATGTGAAACTTGGAGAATGAATAAATTCCTGATTTTATTTCTGTTTGGGAAATCTATTTTTTTAAAAATTATTATTTGATTATTACAAACTATTGCTTAAACCTGAACTGGAATCTATCATCTGAAACTTCATACAGACCCTGGCCTTCTATGTTTCCAGGGTTTTCTTTGGCTTTTTTTTCATGTCTGTAGCTTTTTTCAGCATTCTTGAACCTCTCAGTTGCATTAAGTTGTTTTTTAAAATGTGCTGGATGTAAACATCAAAAGTATCTAATATAATCTGGAGGCAGACATGGAAATATTGTTCCATAATGTTTAATTTGGCCTCCAATTACCTTCAGAAGTCTGTATTTCTTCATCAAATATGCTTCTATTTTCACTGATGTGTTATGTATCAAACTATCAGGAAGAAATGAGTAAAAATTTAAAATCTCATGGTAGACATTCATGTAAAGATTGGTAATGTGCATTGTAAGAACTTATGTTTTTTTTTTTAAGCTGGTACAGCTTGACCACCATAAAAGTGTTCTTGAATACACACACCTACCAAATACGTGTTAATTCAAAATGAGCTAAATATTATTTCCAGTTATGTACAAGTAACTTTATTTAATAGAAATCTGAACTAGCAGGAAATAGATTGCCTTGGAATGGGAAAATGAAATCTAAAATAATAATTTGTAGTGACATTTATTGGGATTTTTATGAAGTTCAGAGCTCAGTTTGAAGAAAAAAAAAAAAATTGGATGGCTAAGTTGGGGGTAATTACGCAAATGGTTTGCGGACTTATTTATTGAAAAACAATGGATCTTATTCAGTCACAGCCTGTTCCTTAAGTAACAAACAAAAAGTACCCGTGTGAGGACCAAGGCAAATAAGGACAACTGAAATGTGAAGTATTTTTGCTTTGAGTTATTAATGTCTCTGGGAGAGTTATATAGTGTACATGGGGGTTCTCTTAGCTTTTCAACTTAATGATGAATCCTGATTTTTAGACGATACAGTGCAGTCTACATCCTGGGTTAAATGTAGTGTTCTCACTGCTCCCCTCCCCTCCCTTCTGGACATAGTTGCAGCAGACCTTGTAAACAATTAGTAATGTTAGTTTGAAAGGGTGCTAATGCAGTAAATAAAAATGACTTTTAATGTTCTCATCAAAGCATGATCATGGCATACATAGCTTGCCTAAGAGATGGTAAGGACAGGCTCATGTAAAGCTGTTGAGTACCTCCCTGCCCCCATTTGTTTCAATGTGCTTATTCATATGAGCGAGTTATGAACAGGTAGATGCAGGTTTAGGTTAGGATGCAATTTTACTAGTATTTCTCTTGGCAGCAGTCTTGGCTAATGCAGCCCTTGTGTCACTGTTTCACTCGTGCTGGTTCAACTCTTTATGTGGCTGCATGGTAACCTAGACCAGGAAACTGCTTGCAGTTGTAAGTAACTTTCCTTTTGGCAGTACTGTTCTTAACAAGGTTCAGTTCATTGATCCAGCTTGTTTTGTCCGTGTGTGTTAACTGGTATGTCAAGCCCCAGTGCAACTGAAGAGGTGGTGCAGGGGAGGAACAAAGGGTGAGAGTTGTATAAGCCAGCACTGCAACCGTGATAAGGCTCTTCAGAGTGTGTCTTTATTTTAATTAAAGTCTCTTTCATTTACAAGGGAGGTCTGGAATAAAAATGTTGCTAAATCTGGTTATATTATCAACATAAAGTTAGTCGTGTTATCAGTACCTTGCAGTAAAAGCCAGATCATGCAATCACGTGTGTTAACTTCATCTATTTGAAGTTTAAGCTACCTTCTTGTGCAAAGTTAACCATTCACTTAATTGTATGCAAGATTGTGGCCTGCATTTACAAAAGCCAGTCTAAACTTCCTTTATTACATGTGAACAGAAGCAAAAGTTTGATTGCTTGGCTACTTCGAAATATTTTTGTTTCTTAACGGTTGCTATGGTAAGACTTAGCCTTAGGTGAAATATAAAGTTAATGGTTCAGCCTCTTTTAATCTTGTGTTGAGTCTTAGGACTTTTTTTCTTTTCAGAGGAGTGATGTGCTCCTTAATTGACTTGACTTTTTACTAAGATACTAATGTGGAATTTCCTTAGTGAGACCAAGTGTTGTCGGGGAAGATCATTATACCCTCTTTTTCTCTAGTTTCTAAGAGATCAGCGTGACTTGCAAAACTGAGTACAGTGAAGAGACAAAATCTGTTAGTCTTAATACATTACTGTATCTGAAAGACTGCTTTAAAAACAGGATATATTCTTGTGCTTGTTTTTTGCATGATACCCACTTAACTATTTTTTCTGAAGTAGAAAAAGCTTTAAGAGACAGTATAAAAGTCACAGTGCTGCAATACTAGAAGTGAAATGCAAAAGTGAAATTTTTTTTGTTCTTCCAAAGAATTCTTAAAGAACGGATATGAAGATCATTTATCAATTGTGATCTTGTGTCTTGTATTTAAAATATGTTTTCTCTGACCTCTTAAATTCTTTTGGATTTAAAATCACTTTGTCTCTTCAATAACAGAAGTGTTTCTAAACCATTTATACTTCACCAAGAAAATCCAATTTATTGGACTGGAAAGGAAAAGTAGAGTTTTTCTTTGGTTCTAAAGTTGAAAATAGGACTTAAAATTTTTGATTGCTTTTGTTTTTTATGACAATTTTCTCTGTGCTTCCCCCACTCCTGCCCTGGGGCAGGCAAGCCATAAAGCATAGTTCTAATGGCTTACTGTAGTGGAAAGTATAATACAGATACTTACTGACAGTGAAGGAATCCAGAAATAAGCAGTGAAGTACCAAAATCTGGGGAAATACAGTATATGAGCAGAAGTGATTAACTGTAAAATAGTTCTTAGGCTTAAGTAGAGAACACTGGCCTGGCCAGGATGTAATGTAGCTATACCAGTTCTTGCCCTTAATGCGGTATAAACAGCTATTAAAACACGTTCTGTTTTTATTTCTTTGCATAGTCAAATTCTTTCCTCAGAGTTTCCCTGGAAGATCTGAAATACTCATTTGTACCTCATCTAAGCCTGAAGACAGAAGTTGTCTCCGAATGCTTTTCTGTAGTTTCTTGGGTCCAGCTTAATACATGTGATTGTAGAGCAAATATGAACATCTATAGTATCATCATAGAATAATGTAAGTTGTAAGGGACTTCTGGAGGTTGTTCAGTCAGACCCTGTATTCCAGGGGCGCTAATTCCAAAGTTAGTTTAGGTTGCTTAGGGCTTTGTGCACCTCTTCTGAAAATCTCCAGCGATGGCAGTTCCATAGCCTCTGTTGGGCTCGTTTTGCTGCTTAACCATGTGTGCTGGGAAAAACGTTTCCCTTGGAGCAACCTGGGACCGCTGCCTCTTGCCCCTTGTTTGCACACCTCTGAAGGGAGTCTGCTTCCATCTTGCCTGTACACAATTACCCCTTCATTGGTGAAAGACAGCAGTTGGATTCCTCCACCATAGCCTTCTCTTTTCTAGACGAAGAGGTGCTGCTTTCCCTTCCCGCCTGGGTTGTGTGCTGCAGCTCTGCTAACCATTTCAGTGGCTGCCTTCTCATCTCGCTCTTTCTGCTCTTTTGCATTGCATGACCCCAAACCGGACATAGTACTGTGGTTATGGACTTGTCAGTGCCAGGTAGAGGGGTATAATCGCTTTCTCTGATACTGCAAATGTAACCCAGTGTGCAGGCAGCCTTTGTCACAGCAAGGCCCTGCTGACAGATGTTCAGCTTCCCATCTACCAGCACAGGTATTGGCCCCAGTACTGACTTCAGGCAACATCCTTTGTGGTTCATTGTGCTCAGTTTTTGGGCCACGTTGACCGCAACCACTGCTGTGTAGGCCTGGTAGGTCCATGGAGTCTGTAGCTATCCAGCTTGGCTACAAAGGTGCTATGGGAGACTGTGCTGTGCGTTTTGCTAAAGCTGAGTTAAGGGTGCCCACTGATCTTCCCTCATCGACATGGTCCGTCGGGTAGATCGGGGATGTTTTGCTGTTGGTAAATTGTATGACTGTAAATTGAAGTTACATAGCCGTAGTTCTGTCAAAGATGACAGCAAAAAGTATTTTTGACCTTTTGATGCTGTACTCTGTGTAGCAGTGAACTTTTTTTTTCCTACTACATTTTTTGGAGCACTCTTTTGGATCAGTTTAGCTTTTATATTATTTTGTTACAGCAGTGAAATAGTTTGTCAGCTGTAGAAAAGATGTGAGTGGAGATATGGCAGCAGTGAACATGTATGAGTGTAAGTTCCTATTCTCACCTTTACTGTTTTAATGATGTATTCTGGACTCTTGTAACTTAAGAAAGGAAATTACTTCACAAATACATAAATTTTTTTATAGCCATATGTCTTTTAGCTTATTTCACATGCTTTAACTTAAGTCTACTTTTTCTCTATAAAGTACGTTCTCTGGTTTTATTCAGCTAGCAGTTTTGGTGCTTGACGTGTATGCTAGCTTGAAAATTTTGTTCTGATTTGGAGGCATATCATTACCTGGAAATCCTTAGAACTATTGAGGGAATGTAGTTCCTTATGACTTTTTTTTTTAATGAAATAAAACAATTCTCCAGTTCCAGCTATAATAAACAGGATAATATTTTTCTGAAAGATGTTTGTGTGCCTTTGTTAGTATGGGCCTCTTCCATTTCCATGTTCTCAGTGAAGCAGAGATGTGAGTAAACTTCCTTACATTGTTTCCTACTATTATTCCTCACTAACTCTGTTCTGCTAAGTGGCTGGAATTATTCCCTGCTAATTCCACTGACACTGTTTTCTGTCTCATAATCCATCGATGCTTCCAGAAGACAGGAATCTCTGTTGAAAAGCCTGCTGATTTATCTTTGTCAAAGATAGTTTAGCGCTTTTACCTATATTATAAACAATTATGTATGTATCAAATATACAGTTGTAGTACTTCAGAGGAATCAGTTGTGATACAGATGAAGTCACTCACTTCTTCAGGAAGTGCACGCTATTGTAGTGTTTAATTTTAAGTGCTGCCACTTCGTGTCTGTTGGGAGTGGGGTTTACAGTATAAAGGTCAAACTTTAACTGCCATTATAAAATGTGTATGATGAACTG
>NW_009648041.1:835449-842099 GCF_000708025.1 Charadrius vociferus | reverse complement strand
AAACTCCTCATAGCAACGCTAACTTTGCAGTGTAATCAGACTATTTTAACTGCAAATGTAACTATACGCGTGCAGGCTTTCATTTGTAAGTACGTCTTTCTTCCTTGTTGCTGTGTACAGTCTGTTCCTATAAGCACACTCCCTGCTAGTCTCTTTGCAGACTGTTCACTGTTACTTTGCCTTTATTCCTTAGCAGTTAATACAGTTGCATGTGCTTCTGATGGTCACCTTTAGTGTCCCCCTGTTGGCATCCTTCTACTCTTCAAGCTCAGCTCTCCTGCGTTGCTTAATCGGATTTGTTCTCATCCTCACAGTTTCTATCAGTTCTTACCTTTACCTCTTAGTAATGTTTCTTCACAGCTGTAGTGGCTGCTTCAATATTACCTCTGTCTTTTCTGGTGGGCCTCAGGTGTCCTGTTCCATGGTGGCCTTGCTCATTACTGTTAATTTGAAGTACTTTCCCAGACATTTGGGTATTTGTTCCACTCCGTATTACACTTCAGAAGCAAGGATGTCTTTTCTGTTTTGACCTTGTAGTTGATAAGCGTTGCTCCCTTTTCCTGTCTACAGATTTTGGGAAGGTTCGTGCTTGGTGGTACATGTTGGGGGAAGGAACAAGGCAATGGTGCATGCAGAAGGGATGATACAAAGGCAGTCTGGTCATCTGGGGGGGTGGTGCTGGTGGATTATCAGGTTTGTGGATAAACCAAACCGATGCTGTTTTTCCACAAAGCTGATGTCTGGCAGGTCTCAGTTTCAGAAATACTACTACTTGAAGGCAGTTACAAGATTTCCATGATGACTACACCTGATGAGGCTTTGCTCAGGAGTGGTAAGAGAGTGTGATGATGCAGGAACACTTAATGCCTGTGTATTAGGTCATTGAGGCAGGGTACACCTTGTCAAACCAAGCTTAGCGTGTGTCACCTGAACTGCCTTGTATGGAAGCCAATTGGGTGGCTTTTGTTTCTGGTTTTGGAAGGAATTAGTAATAGAAGTGCAATTTGCTTGATCCTAATAGTACTGCTTTCAGACCCGGGTGAAGCCTCTGTCTTTGTGGGACAATGCATGAACCAGCAAGCATAGGAATACAGTGCAAAGTAAATTCAGAGCCAGAAGTAGTTGCGCGGGGTGCATTTTCCTTTATCTGGTTTCCCAGCTTTATTGCTCAATGTAGTCAAGGTTTGATAGTATTATCTCAGTGTGGTCTACTGCTGTTCCGAGGTAACCTGTGGATCTCTTTGCACTGGTTATTTAACAGTGATAGCTACACCTACCAGATGAGTTAAGGCATTTTGTTTATTTGCTTATTCTGTGCAAACTGGTGATACCTGGAACATCTTCAGTGTCCTATATTAGTCGGTATGTGGAATTTAGTATGCGTATTGAAGAGGTTATATATGCAATTATTCAAATGTTAATTTTATATTGCTCAGAGTGATTTCCTGTAGGCAGCTCCTACAGAGATAGTAATTTGAACTTGCTGTAAATTCAGGAAGACTTTTTAAAATATGCTTCACTTCACTGCATAATACTTTTCTTAAGTTTTGACTCCTGCACTTCTGTGATACAGGTTTATTGAGAAAGTGTCATCTATTCAGTGTTTCTGTGTTCTGCCTGCATCGATTCCAGAGTGCTATAGAATTATGTAGAACCTTTTGCCTCATTTTCCTGTGCAATATCTGTTGAAGGGGATGCAGTCTGAATTGTGCCATGGAATTCCTACAGAATCTATTATACAGTGCACAGCATCATTCTTGAAACATGTCTTAGTGAACAGGAATCTATTTAGTGCAATTTTATCTGAAATGGAAAGAAGGAAAAGGTAAGATTAATCCATAGAATTAGAGTCGAAATAAATATGATTGTAAGTTTCAACAAAATGTCCGATCATGTTAAAGGCAGACTATGTAAGTGGTTTTGGGGAGGTATTTTGACGCAGATAATGTCTATCTGCTATTGACAGTCCGTTTGGCTAGTGCTATTCAAGTACAGCTACAGTTATCCTTGGTAGAGCAGATGTATATAAATGTTTCTTGGGGCTCATGTGATTGTGACTTCTCACAAGAGAGAAGTCAGATACCTTCCCTGCTCCTGAGCTTTTTGTGCTAGTTACTGTTTTGTGCAGTGATACTGTTTGTGATTCTAAGGTTGATGTGAATGTCCTGTAATTGAAGTTTAAAGAGTAAAATTGAAAATTTAAAGAGTAAAAATGAAATGTAAAGAATATGATCAGTGAAATCAGGCCTCTTAGAAATAATTATTCCCAGTATGTTGCAGTAATAACTGGATCAAAATCTTGCATTAAGGGTTGCAGAAATGTGTAGTAATCTAGTCCCTGTCTTGAAGATACGTTCTACAGAAATGAGGCAGATGTGGGCTGAGAAACCAATTGCTGTATACCAAGTGATTACTGAGAGTTCCTGAACAATTCTGTGTGTTATGCAGGAAATACTATCTAGAAGATCATCAATCAGATGAAAAAGTACACAAAACTCAAATGATTTTTAAGGTAAGCTAGGACAAAGGGTGCTAACTAAATTTTTTTACAAAGGTGCATGTAATAATTACACAGAATATTGATTAAAAAAAAAATTCCAGAACTAGAGAAATCAAATCTGTCGGGGCAAAGTATTCTGTAAACTTTATGACGTCATAAGCGAGAAGATACTAGGTCTGCATATACTGTGGTGTAAGTTTAGTGTGGTTCCCTGAACTGGTGATTTTTCTGCATAATAGGGAAAAAAAAGGTAACTAAATTGTAAATAAGTTGATTGTAGTAGATAGTGCTCAGATGGGAGGATTTAGCTAGTATTTGATGCTTATCCAGAAGTCGCTGTTTGTAAGACTTAGAGCTTTACAGTTGGTGTGCACTTTATAGGAAAGTCAATATCTGGGATGATCATTCTACTTGCAACAAAACTTGAGATATGTAAGAAATGTTATTTGTATATGTGCATATACAGAATGATATGAAGAATAAGAAATCAGAGTAAGGTAAGAATTTACATATTGGTACACAGTGCAGAGGTAAGTGGAATATTTCAGTAAGTACACCAGTTTGTTCTTACCAGCCAAAGGTAGCTTCAAGTAAATTTTCAAGTGGAAGGTGGAAATTTAATGAAAATACTATCTACTTTTACTTTTGTTTTGATAGATAAGCCACTGATGGTGGTTTGTGGAAGTTTTGAAGGCTTTCAGTTACTTGGTGTGTATTGCTTTCCCCTCTGCTATGAGGAACTTAATTCTTGAATGAAGATTCTGTTGTAATCTCTTACTTTTTTTTTTGTTCTGTGGTCAGTTTTTGCCTTTAAAATAAAGGAAAATGAAAGGTACTTGAGTTTGGTTTTAGATAACTATATTAAGAAAGGTACTTTCTTGAAAAATTCTGAGTCCTACTATTCTGTGGAACAGCTGTATTTTGTTGGAATCAGTTGAATTTTTATCAGGAGAGATCAGAATTGGTCCCTTGATGATTACAGATACTACTTTAATGGCTTCATCAGCTGTCCGTTTCCATAACTAAGTCTTAATCTTTGTTTTTCCTGGCAATAGCAGTAGTAATTTGCAAGTAGTAGAGAGGTGAACATGAATACTACCAAAGTAGATGTAGTTCTAATGTATTCCAGTTTCCGTGGTTCTGGAACGGGCTCGTCATGCTCACAAGGAGGAGAGCAGAGACTTAATTTAGGCTGACATCAGTCAGCGAGTGAAAATGGAAAAATACCTTCTGTGCTTGTGGGAAATACCAGTATTTCCTCTTTTGAGCTCTTCAATATATTTTTAATTAAAGTGAAAGGTAACATGAGGTCAAATCCTACTGAAGATAAAATGTGAGAGCATTTTAATTTTACATGAGTTACCAGGTGAAAGTGAACAGGATGCTCCCCCAGGAAGAGTGCTTGCCAGCATGTTTTCCTAACAGGAGCATACTGTTCACAGCGAAGCAAAGTGTTCCAGTAAATCCACTGTGCTGTGTCACCTACAGTGTAAAATTTATTGTCTTTCAGAAACACCGCTAAATAATCTGGCAGTTGCTTATGGTTTTAATTTAATGTTAGATTGAAGGGTTTGTCTGCGTGCCAGAAGCATTTAAGAAACTGGTCTGCGTTGATGCACAGGGGATTTTACTCTGTAAGTGTGTTGTCATTGTTTGGAATTTCCCATGTTAATCTGCAGTGTGTGGATGGTGAAAATATCAACAGCGTGCAAAACGATGACACTAAAATGAATTGCATCAAAATAGTATTAAAGTAAAGCATGGGAAGTAGGAAAAAAAAGTTTAAGATTCAATGAATATTTGAAGCAAGAGTGGAATTAAGTAAGGTATGTTCTTTTATCTGGTACATGAAGGCAGCTGCATAAAGGAATGGCTCTGCTCTCTACTAGTCGCATCACAGATCTTATTCTTACTTATCTGTAGCATTAATGTTGTGGTTAGATTAGTGATCTGCTTCACCTCCCTGTGTGTGGGATCACAGGAACGCGTGGGAACAGCAGAGCAGGCTTGCCCCTTTCTGCGTAGACCAGATACAAAGTTAAGTACGTGGTGGGGCAGCGGCCTCCCCCTGCACTGTGGTGAAATCCTCGCTGAACCACAGCACAGCTGATCTCCCCGTTCATGGGAGTTCAGTGTTGCCTGCTTTCTACCCCAGAATTTTTCAGAGGTATTTTCTGAAGAAATTGAGAGCTGTGTCTCTACCATTGAGTGCTCTTTGTTAAGAGGCAATCTTTATTATTTATATAATAAATAGTGAAATTCTGGTACAAAACCTAAAATGTCAAATAGCAACAGCGTTGGCATTTTTGTATGAGAACGGTGGGGATTGTGTTTTACCAGCAGTTCTTAACAAGATTTTTAGTTTGTTCACCCCCTTCTGTGTACTTCCAGATATCCCTGTTTATACCCAATCAGTATATATCAAATTAGTGTGCTAGGTAAGGTAAAGATTAAAACAAAACAAGGAAAACGCAATAGAGGGAGTAGGCTTTATGTACTGCGTTTCCATCCCAAAGCACAAGGGATAACTGAGGAAGGAGCCAAGTGAGAGGAAGCCAGTGGGCGCAGTCCCCCTTCCCCCAGAGGACGGCAGTCCATCAGTTCCTCTGCACAGCTGTAGCTGCTGAGTCCGCTGCCGAGGACCCCTGCAGTGGGTGCTCCAGTTGGTGCGCTGCTGCCTGGGAGCAGGACACTCGGTCCTCACCAGGCACCCCACGCTGACTCCCAGGTTCTGCAGCCAGGGGAAGGGAACCATTCTGGGGCTTCTCATACCTAGGGGTAAGTTCTGTGCTCTTGGTGGCCTTTGGTTTGAGAAGCGGAGAGTGGTGTATTCCATCTAGTCCATAGTATTCCTGTTTGGATACGTCCTGCATTGAGGCTGTGGAAGAGCGCACTGGAAAGTTTGTCACCTTGCAGAGGGGTTTGAATTGGATACTTGATTGCTGGGTGCACTTCATTTTCTGTGCCTTTTGACTTCTCAAATAGTTTTGGAGATTCCATTGATAGACCAGAATAGAAAAGGCATTAACTTGTTTTGGATGAAACTTAAATTTTGCTTCCAACAGCCTGGGGACACTGCTGTGTGTTAGACTGTATCTTCATCTTCCATGAGCTCTGGAGCAAGGCACAAAGGAGGAGAAACAGTTATTAAAGTTGACAAGTTATTTCACTTAAAAACACCTGTTTCCTACTAGCAGGTCTCTGTGGGTGTAATCTAAGCCAACAGTAATTGGGGGAGGGCTAATATAAGTGACTGTTCTCTTGCTACATGTTAAGTGAATCCCTCCGAGATTATTCTCTGGTTCTTTCCTTCTGTGTTCTGAGGACTTTGCCTTAAAATCAGTTCCGCTGAACATGAAGTGTTTGCATCCTAAATGTACTATTTTGTACTTTATATTTTCTGCTTGTCAGAGAGCTAATAGTAGAAGAAGGGTGGAGAGGGAAGTGCTCCCTTCTTTTCCTAAATTCTGATGTTTCTTTTATGGCCCGTTCAATGAACAGAATCAATAGTAGATCCACTTTGTTTTCCTTTTCATTTTATGTTCTTTGTGGAATGTAGTATCTTGCCAAAACAGATGGCATCCTCTTAAAATTTAAACCAAGTAATTTTGTAATGAACTTAAACACTGTTAAATCTGAAGACAGACATCCCACCAGGGCTCCTGGGAGTCTTAATGTTTTAAGTACATAGCTAGGTCTCTAGAAGCTTAACATCCCTTCAATATAATGTTTTTCTTAATTAAACCTGTAATCTGTGAAGCAATTCCAGAAAGATTTATGAAATAATTGCGGTACCTTCATTTCAGGAGATAGCCTTATTTCAGGCCCTCTGAATTCTTCCTCCTGTTCTTCCGTTAATTTTAGGTTTTGTCCTGCTTACCTTCCATGGGTCTTGCTGAAGTTTGAAGCGTAAAATCCTGTAGAGTCTGTCTCAAGTGTGTAAGCCGTATGTACTACCTTAGTGTTACATCTGATATTTTAATACGGTTGCTAAAAAGGGAGATAGGTAACTTATCGTAGTTGTCTTTTGCACTTAGGGTGACTTGCAGTCCAATCTACTCTTGGTGTTCAAGTAGTGTTGGCGACCACTGTGTTGTAGCAAAACCTTCCAGTGTAGTACTAAACACATGAGAAAAACTATCCATGTTGA
>NW_009648041.1:810636-835404 GCF_000708025.1 Charadrius vociferus | reverse complement strand
CAGGAAGGAGGTATGGATATTGCAATTGCAACTTCTGTCTCCTTTCCTTGTTCTAGTTCTCTGAAAGTTAATGTTTTTATGTGATTCTCCAGACTACAAGACGTTCCTGTCCGTTCCAGGTTCTTAAGCTGCCTTTCACTATTACTTCTGTTACTTGGTTTTTAATAGTTGTCAAACCTTGCCCAAATAACTTTGTTAAATGTTTCTGGGTTTTTTATCTTTTTGTTGAAATTTCAAGTCTCCCAAAATTAATATACCAAGTGGCAAAGAATCAAATATAAAATTTGTCCAATGGTCAGAAGAAAATACCAGTTAACTCTCCGAAGTACAAAAAACATCTTGACAGTGCAAGCTATTGTGAGAGAGGAGAACCCTCTGTCCATGACCAGTACGGTAGGGGAGAAGGCGGCTTTCTCAGTTTCGTCAGTACAAATATTTTGAGTAAGCAGGAGATAAGGGAATAAGGGGAAGTCTTTTACACTCTGGGAGTGATAGGATTAGATTATTTCTATGTAAAATGCAATTTTGTATTTGTTATGTGTGTTTGAGAAGATGAATTCTGTGCAAATTATGTTAGTAGAGAAGCAATCATACCTTGCAAGCAACTTTGTGCTACTAATTCTTCTTTTAAATCAAAGCATAGCATCCGATCATTTGAACTGCTTTCTGTCTAAGGTGACTGTCCCTTTTTGAAGAGTGCTGTTTATCAAATAGAACCAGGGGATTTCTAAGCTTGGTTGGTGTTGCTCAGCAAACTTCGATAGATCTGCAATAATGGGTTAGTTCCAACAGAAAAATCATGTAGTTTAAGTACAGGTGTGAAATAGTTTGCTTGTATTAGAGAACAAAGTTATTTAGGATTGTGTGCTTTCTTGTTTCCGCTTTGGTAATGCTGATTATGTCCTGTGTCTAAATTAATCTTATTTTTTTTTTTTAATTCTTCCTTCCCTGTGCAATGGAGATATTTTTGCTGCCTCATCAACTTTCAGTGAATAAGTACGTTATTGTAGTATTGTTCTGACTGTAGAGTTTCTGCATTTTGTGTCTTCATAGGGCTTTCTTGTCTTCACTTAGTAATTCTGAACCCATCAGTGTCTTGTGTGTTTGTGAGGTTGTTTTTTTTTCTTTTTCATTTATTGGTCATACTGTCCTTTTATTTAATCTCTGCTTGCTCATTTCATGTCTTATGTCTTCCCCCACCCTTTTTTAGCCTTTTCTCATGCCTTCTCCAATTACATGTAAATATTATCAAAACTTGCTTATGTTTCTCGTATTGGCTGTTTGTTCAGGTGCTTTCTGCTTTCCTTCTTAATTTCTGTAAAACACAACTGAGTATCTTCAAACACTTCCATTCATGTTTCTCTGTTATGTTTCTAATTATTACTTAAATTGCAAGGTCAGACTGTATTCTGGTACAATATTACGGTGTTAAATATCTCTTCATACCTGAAAGCAGTTATTAGCATAGATTAAATCTAGGACATAGTATCATGTATTTAAGTAATGTACAAAGGCTGAACTGTTGGATTTTGTTAGCTTCTATGCTTTCATCTGTTGCTTGACTGTTAAAGCTGCTTTTTTTTTTTTTTTAAATTAAATTGTTGAGTTAAACTGCTGTCATTTACATTGGTCCTGGGAGAATTTGAGATGTGTGGTCCTGCTATCATGTATGTATCTATACAAGCTATAGTTCTGAAGTGTGCTGTGGTTGCTTCTTTTCAGCCGTTCATTATTGCCTCTGGTGACTTTTTTCTGTGCTAGGGGCTTTTTTTCATAAAGTCAGTTTCTTCCTCTAATTTTCTCTATGTCAAAGCAAAACCTTTAGGCTGATGTAAGGGAAGGATGGTGCAGGAGCTGGTGGGAGGGAAGCAGAGGACTCTTTATTTAAGAAAAAATACCAGCTTATGATTTGGAGTATCTGTGAAACTATAGGCTAGTTAGCCCAGGGGAGCTGTGTTTGTACAGGTATATTTACACAGGATGACCCAGATATTGTAATAAAAGATGCTTTAGATAAACCTAAAATGTTTATAATTTCAAAGTTGTCATTCTCTGAAGTTGAAGCATGCTGAACCAAAACATTTTAGGATCAACTAATTTTTTGAAGTATTGTTTCTGAAGATATTTTTACAGATCATACAGTGTTCACAGGAGTCTTTTTCTCTGGCTATAAGGGTCTCAAAGTTGCCAGTACAAATTCAGACGTTAGCATAGTGGACAGGAAAAGCATGGTTTAGAAGACATAAGTATGCATTTAGAAAAAGCTAATTACATACAGTGGTGAGTGGGAAAAGCAAGTTATTTATAAACAAGCCTGTTCAGAAGAAAGCATGAATAGTATTTTCTCCATGCAATGTCTTCAATTTGGTGGTTTGTCAGTTATTTTCTAGTGTATAAAACTTAATGAGGTTGTACATAAAGCTGTGTAGTTTTCTTTTGCTTCCATTTGGCTCTTGATTTAAATACAGAAGGTATTGACCAAGCTTTGCTCACTTTCAATGTCTCCCATTTTGTAACAAAGCAGGTAAAATAGGTCTTGCATCCTAATGCTGGAGTTATTCTCAGGGAGCTTGTGATACATGTAGAAGATTTTTCTTTTCTTTTCTTGTAAACAGGTATTTGCTATTTGTTTATCTCTTCTTGCTACTGTTGTCTGGCTTTCCAACTGTCCAGTCTTTCAGTGTATGCTGATAATGTAAAATTTCTAGAGGTGTTGATATAGATTGCTTTGATTAGGAGGATATGTCATTTTTAATTTTAATTTTTGTACTGTATTGGTTAACAGTTCTACCCATCATTTATGAACTAATTGGTTTTCTCTATGGATGAGATGCAAGTGAATTTCAAGAGTTCAGGTGATACTAACTTCTACATGTCATTTTCATAGACTGGTAGAACAGAAAAGGTAACTTTCCTCTTTTGAAATTCACTTTTGATCACTTCTGCTGAAGTAAATGAAAACTAAGAAAATCTTACTGTCCCTGTGGAAAAGGTTGTTTTGGTTTTGGGTGGGGTTTTTTTGGTCAGAAGTGAATTCATTATCTTAACAATTTCTTTTTCAGATACACAGCCAGATACTTCTCAGTTTTGTAGATTGATATGAGTATAATCTTTTATAAACAGTTTAAAGATAGCGTTCAAACTTTGCAGTATACTGTCTCAAGTGTAGATAAAGTTTCTCTAACAAATACACATAATTAAGGTTGCTTGAAGTAAGATTCTTTTATATAAATTCTTTATTAATCTCTCATATTATGTTTCTTCTCTGAGGACTTGTTCAGAGTTAAACTAGAGGCATAGTGTGGAGCTGTCTAGGAGGTAGATTGTCGGTGCCTGATGACATGGTGGTAGATGCTGCTGTTGCTGATGAAGGGACTGTCTTTGAGGAAAAACGAAGTAATTTCAGTTCTGGATGAAAGCAGAAGAAGCTGAGAGCTGCTTCCCCTTGCTTTTGAATTATTTTCTCCCTCCTGTAGGAATAGTATGTAGTTCTGCCCCTTCCTAGCAGCCTTGCAGACACCAAATGATAAGTAGATGAGGTAAGAAAGAGGGAAGAGGGACTGCTGCTTACTGTGTTGGGAGGAAAGGCAGGAAGGAGGTGACTGAAGCATGGTGTGCAGAAGTTGGAGATTCTTCATCCTAGGGTAATGGCAGAAGAGTTGGGTCTAAAAGAAAAGTGACCTACACTGTAGCATCCAGAAATCTTCCACCTTCTTCCTGCCGTAATCCACTGTGCTGCCACTGCAGGACCAAATTTTGCCTACACAGTTGAAGAGTCTGGAGCTGACTCAGTCTTTTGTGGTGCAAATAAGATTTCCTGTTGAGTGGTTGTAGTTCCCATGTAACTTAGTGGTACTGTGATAAAACTTTTCATCAGAAACTAGTTGCATAAGTTGAAAGTGCTTCAAGACCATGGGAGCATGTTTTAATGTCTAAATTACAACACTGAGGTCAGGAGTTTATGCTCTAGAAGCATGAGACACCTCTGTGACTTCGAAGCAGTTGTTTACGGTACAAACTGCAGTTACATCTATGACTGCAATGTGAATGTACCGCTTGCTTTTAAGCAGTTGGCTTTCATGCTGCTATTAGTGTAGCCACAGCATCTGGGAGTTCGGCAATGTTGAAAAAACCTGCTTGAGAAACGGAGTAAATGCCTAAACAGCAAACCTGTCTTGAGCTCCGGCTGCTGTGGTTATGCTGCTTCTAGCAACAGCTTGTTTAGATGATGTAAAGCTGGTGTTGCTATATCTGGGTTAGCTGTAGTTAGGCTTGTGACTGCAGGATGAGTTTATCCTTAAATTTTGTTGCTTCTGTTTGTAAGCTGGACTGTGTCACCTGGCTGGGAGTCATTTATCAAGTGTTTTGAAATACAGGATGAAAGATAGTTTTTGTGTCCGTATTGCAGATGCAAGTTCTTAGCCTTTTTATAATAGAAGAAATACTTGTTTTAAACCCAAGTATTTTTAATTGGTGGCAGTTTTCTAGACTTCTGTATAGGGGCAAATTGTTACTTTCTTTGTTTTCTGCAGCTTTGGTGTAAAGAGGAGCTGGGTGGGTACTGCTTTCAGGCAGTCGATTGCCATTTTAAACTTTTGGTTTGTTTCAGCAACACGACACTGGTGGGTTAATAGTCTATGAAAAGATAAGTGTTACTATTTAGCAAGAAATAAACAACAATGAAAACAAAGAACAGCTCAAGTTTTAAAGTGTGGAAAAAATCTAAATGGGGTTGTCAAAGAGTGTTTAGGATAATAATGGAATCCCTTTTCATGAGTCGAGTAAAGCTCTTGAGATGCTCTGTAGGGAGTAATCCTACTATGACACGGGGTTATTTACTGGGTCTTTTCTGTCTGTGTTCTGTGATATGCTTATGTATTAAATCTGTGATTCGTTATGAAAGCTTTGGTCTCGTGGTAGCGCTGCAGAGTTGGATAGCTTTTTTAATTTAACATTTGTAGTAGTAATGCCTAATATTATACATTGGAAACAATAGTATTCTGCTTTGGCTGTATAATGCTAATTGGCCCAATAAGCCAGTGAGACTCAGTGATGCTGTTTAATCTATCCACGCCATTCCCTTTTGGGACCTTGCTTCTTCTTTCTTTATATTTTTATTTCTGCTTTTATTATCATTCGCTAAGTCGTGCATTACCCTCTGTTGTGGGGTGCTTAATGGTTTCTTGTGAAGGAAGAGAGAGGTTTGCTTTCCTCTTTGGATTTCCCCCATTCTTGCAAATTTGTCACTCCTAATTAAAGACGGGGATTTTGTGTTTGAGTCTCTGTAGATAAACCTGAGTTAAGTTTTCCCCTTTTTCATCGCTATTATTTCTTTGAGACTAAGGAGAAAATTAAGGCAAAGGTAACACGGCACTGTTTTTCTGGTGAAAATAGGCTAATATGACTTCACTGGCCTGTAGTTTTATGTTTCGTAGTACTGGTGCTTGAGAATAGTATGCAGGACACAAACATCACTGCTGGGGAGTCAGCACAAATAGCTGTATCAGCCCGACAGAAGGTCAGACGTTATGTGGGGTTGGAAGTAGTCAGGACTGTTTACGCCAGTTCTATTACCGAAGACAATGTGTAGAAATACAGCCTTTGGCTGAGCATTTTTGCTTTCAGCCGGAGCTGAAGGGCTGTCCAGGGGTTCAGTTTTTATGCTTGTTTGATTTGAGCCTGTTCATTCCAGATTGCATATGTTGTAGGTAAAATGTCAAAGATCACTTTCTCTTTCTTTATTGCTGGTTTGTTATTCTCACTGTTTCTTCTTTTTCTCCACCAGCGTCTCCATCCTGTAGCTGTGAAAGCTCCTGAATCAGCATGAATAGAATGAAATTGATAGTAACTGAACTAAATCAGTTACTTTAAAGTTGCTCCCTATGCCGCTAAGAAATCCACTAGCCAGAGGAGCCCCAGAAACTACTTCTGTGGCTGTTGTGTGGGGCAATTGGTGTAGAAGGACTTTCCTGGCAGTTTCTCACCTTGTCCATTGTATATAGTGGAAGAGACCTGTTTTCTTGAAAAATTCAATGTATAGAATTCTATAAATGATAAAACTGTACAAATTACCTTCTGCCTTAGAACTTAAAGATCTTAATAGATTACTTACAGTTATGGGAATGTTTTTCAGGGGTCAAAGTTGTTTTGCTCAAATGTTCATCAGCAACTGCTAACTGATGCAAAATATATTTGCATTTCTGAGAAGAAGAGGTACCATTACGTGCTTTTAAGGTGTGTGGATACTGAGCAGTTAGTTACAAAAGGCCTTTCAGTAAGGTTTTGTAATGGAAGCAGATAACGCTATGTACAATTGCTGTATGGTTTCCAGACTTCAAACACTTTTTCCCCCCTTCTCTTGTGAGCTCAGTGAAAACTAGGTGGCGTGTAGGCTCACTGGTAAATTGTATAGCATGCGTGCGTGTTTCACATTTAGGTTTGAATGGTAAGTGGATATTGGTTCTCTAAGGAAGTGGCTTACTCTCTTAATGGCAATTGACTTGTATAATACTGTTCTACTGTAATTATTTAAATAGTTATCATGCTTTAAATTCAGGAAGAAAAATAGTACTGCATTACTTGCCTCATTTATCTTAGGACTGGCATGAATATTGTTTTGCAAACATAAAGTTACGCTGTTTTTCTGTGGTTTTAGGGCTGACTTGTATATGTCTTAATTCTTGTGTTTTATGCAGGGTTCAGTGGTCTCAGTTTAAAGGCTATTTTATTTTCAAACTGGAGAAAGTAATGGATGATTTCAGAACCTCAGCTCCTGAACCAAGAGGGCCCCCCAATCCAAATGTGGAATATATTCCCTTCGAAGAGATGAAAGAAAGAATCCTGAAAATTGTCACTGGATTTAATGGGTATGTATAATTTGTTTTCTAAAATCAGGATAACAAAAATATTTTCCCAATTTTAACTTAGTAGTTTGTACTATCTATCTGTGGCTGTTTGTTTTGCTTCCTCAAAGAGATGAGCAGAAGCAAGTATATACCTTGAAAATATATTGCGGTAGTTTCAGAACTTTCACTTATTATTCTTTGAATGAAAATTACAACATCTTGTGACATATCAGTCACTTCAGTTTCTTTCAATATGTAGTTAGTTTTTAAGTAATACCCTTTAATGAAGCATGGTGTTACTATGTGCATTTAACAGGTAAAATAGATAGTAAAGTCAGATTTATTTCAATATATTTTGAAATACCTAACTGAAAGAAGTCTTCTGTTGTTCTGTTCCTAATTGCTTTTTGGCAGTTCAGTAGTTTTTGAAGTAGTGCCGTGATAAACATGGTGCAATCAGGAAGCAAGGTGTACCTGGTTTTGAATTGTTAAATTGCGCCAGATTCAAAGTTATAGATTGAGTGATACTTACTAATTGAGAGACTTGGAGTATTCAATCTATTGCTGACAGTGTCTTAGATTGAAGTATATACCCTTTACTGGTTTCATAATTATGGAAGTTTTGTTTCCTTTAAAATAAAGCTACTGATTTTTTTTTTCTTTTATTTGGTGTGTCATTTTTTAATAGTTTATATAATATTTTTCTTGTTTCTGAACTGGATTACATACTTACCGTAAGCTGACACATCCTGCTTGTGGGTCTCAATGCTTGCTGAAGAGAGACTCTTTCAGCATTTTTCTCAGCTTGTCAATAAACAGGCATACTATAAAGCTTGTCTCCCTGTTACCCAGAAATTTCAGATTTGGAGGCGCTACTAACATGTCTTTAGTATCATATTTTGATGCTAGATTAATAACTTTACTGTCATTGTTCCATACTACTTAATTTATTTGCACTTTAAGTGTCTCTTAGAAGTCAGATCTTGTTCTCCCCCCATCCCTCCCCAATAGCTCTTGTGTAGTATACTTCTAAGAATGTGAGATTCAGCTTGTTCTCAGCTACCCAATATTTATACTGGGCTACTTCACTGAAGGAATTTAAAACAAACCTATCCTTTATGCCCTAGTCTGCCTCTCACCCGCCTCCCCCAGCTTTTTGTTAATGCTTCACTACCCACAAAATTTGTAATGTTCTCGCATGGAGACAGCTAATGAATGGGCTGCTGTTATCTTCTGTTGTTCCAAAGTGTACTAAACAAACCCCTGGGTGACCAAGTCCGGAGCTTACTCCGTGGCCGTGCTATTTTGATTATTGCTGTAACGCTTTGGAGTGCTCAACTTCCTCATACTTTGAAGTGAACCACCCAGTCTTTGAGGAATAAACTGCATACGTTAGGTACCTTAAAGAAAATAATACATTAGGGTGTTTCAGAATCTAGGATTGTAGAATAGTTAATTTAGTAAATCCTACAACTCCTACCATGAGGATATGATTGTGAAAGCAAAATCATGTGGAGATGTGTCCAAAAAGTAACACAGCAGGTTTTGGTTTGTGTGATTGGATATATTCCGGCTTCTTATTTAGAGTTGTGGATGTCATTTCAGGCTACCGTAGTGGAGAAGGAAGCTACCTTATTATTAGGATGTGTTTATTGGTGTTCGTTTGAAAGAGTGAGGGAAAGGGTTCATTGAAAGTAGCTAAATTTTTTTAACTTTTTTTTTTTTAAGTCAAAGAAGTAATGAATTAAGAATAACCCCTCTTTTGAGGTCTTTCTAGATAAAGTGTCTTTTTAAAGAAAGCTCAAACGTGACCTTACTGCATCTTACCTGACTCTGTGTAATATGCTTGCGGAGTCAGATTCTCATGCTCTACTTTAGAATTGCATTGGAGTAGGAAGTTCTTCAGACTTGCCATTTTCTTTATTCTTTGCTAGTGAAGCAGAAAGTTCCAAGGTAAGTTATTTGGGATCTCAGATGACAGAGGAGTCTTCACAGCGTTAATAAAATAGACATAATCATAATAAAAATTTTCACTTATGTATATTTTGGCTACAATTTACTATGGCTGTTAGAAGTAATTTCCCCAGATATATCTTGAATCCTGTCTGTGTGATGAATTTTTAATTCATTCTGAACTATTGTGCTAGGAAGTGCAGTTTGAGTGTTTTCGTATGGAATGGTAAGTGGTTACCTTAAGAAGGCTGATTAGGACTATTCATGCACTGAACTAATCAAATTTCTTAGCATTTAAGATCAGTTTTTGTAATGCTTGCAAACTTCAGGTTCATATGTAGCTTTACAGCAATTTCAATTACTTCTGTTTTAAAATCACATTGTTAAACTATTTAAAAATAATAGTTTCACTGAAAAGAATTCATGAAATGAAGTTAACTTCAGGTTTTGCCAACTAAAACCATTTAGAAATGTTGAACAAATGACATGCAAAGGAGGCGATAGTGTGGCACTTGGTGCCATCTGCTGCTCAATAAACGAAGTTCAGTTTACTATGGAAAATTTTGGAGGAGAATGAACTGGTTTTATCTTTTGTTTAAATCTTTTACAACTGAGAGTAAAATAGGATGGCACCTTTTACTTCTGGAGTTAGTTGCAGGCTGCACACTTTCTTGAGCGTGTTTATTCCCCTAGTAGCCAGAACTGTGGCGGTGTTCACAAAATACTTCATGTTTTAGTGTTCCAGGTGTCCAGTTAAGTGCAGATAAATACAAATTAGCCAGGCAGTGATTCTCCAGGATGTCTTACAGATTTGGATGATGAAAAATAATTTAAAAGTCTGTGTGTCTTTGTTCCTGTGAATTAAATTGATTTTTGAATGGACAGTGTCTAGTCTATTAAAAAATCACAAGGTCTCTTTTTAATTAGGACTTTTCAACCCCAAAACGAAATGGCCATCAATGAGAAAAAATAGATATAATTAGTGCTGTACCTATGTGGAAAAGTTAACAGATGAAGTAAATTCTTTGTGACTGTGTTAGAGTTGGGAATTTGGCTAAAAGAGGGCACTACACAGAAGCTGAGCATCATGATGAATTTGGGTGTCAGAAAGATTACTGGATGACCAAAACTTGCAGAACTGAGGAAGCTTTAGGGAAGTTAATAACGAGAGAACAATTGTCAAGCTGTTTGTTCTGGTTTGTACTTACCAAACTTTGGGAATTGGGGAGGAGATACTTCTGGGTCAGATTAGAGAGGTGAAATGTATTCTGCCTGTGTTCCAAAATACTCGGTTTCTGCCATTTTAGTTGCTTTTAAGCAATAACATGTCAAATGTTTTAGAAATACTGTCATCTTACAGCATTACTTTTTGCAAGTATTTAATGCTTCATTAGCTGTATTCTAACTCTCCACAGCTGATTGATTGGAGATTAACTTCAACTTCTTTCTATTCTTAGAAGTCAAGTAAAGATAAGTTGGTATGATGCAATTCAGGGTGAATAGCAAGGGAAGGTGTTAACTGGTAGGGTAACTGTGAAATACCTTCTATGTTTTTTCAGGTAGCTGTGTTGGAACTAGGGCTAAGGGTGGCTGCATTGTCGCCTACCTCCTTACTGTTTTCCAGTTGAGGATTGTAACTTCCTCAGTAACATAATATACAGATAGTTTTGAAAAACATAATTAAATTGTTGGAACTTGGTCACTCTCTTTCTGATTACTGCTTGCTTTTAGTCAAAATGAAGTGTCGTGTGGTATGATTAATGATGGCTACACTGACGTGTTTTCACTGAACTAGTGGTAGATCTGTGCATCTTTTAAGATGTGGCTTTTTAGCTCGTGAACTAAGCTTGAGATACATACTGTGGTCGCTAATGAAATACCCTTAAGATACTGTGTACTGAGTTCCTCAGAAAATAAAAGTTGAATTGTTACAAAAATGTACACCAAATCCAGAACAGTATCAATACAGACTTACATACATATACACCTGTGTATATATCCCTATACTGTATCAGTTGTATTCCCAATCAAGAAATGGTTCTGAAATATTTTATTGTGACAAATAATCTTCTTAGATGAATTTTTGAAATGTTTATGTCTCCAAATAGTTAACTGTAAAAATGCATCATTGTTTATTATTTTATTGAAATAACTTTTAAAGTATTTTACTGTTTTGTCAAAAGTCACAGAATTTTTTTTTAAATGTGACACTGAATTTGCAATGAAAGCTTGTGACATCTCAGGTAAATGTATGTAAAGTATTGTTTGTCTGAAAGGTCAGTTTCTCATTTAAGTAGGGATGAAATGGAGTGCAGAATTATCAGAAAACTGAATGTCTGAATGTGATGCTTACGGATTTATTTATCTTACTCGGAGTTTAATTATTTTTACTGAGCTGTTCCTTGATAGATAAGTATACTGTTTATTTGTGGCAAAATAGAGTATTTGTAACAGCTAAAGTATAATGGTTCAAGTAATTCCAACATCTAATGTTTTTTCTGTAAATGTATTTTGTAAAACATGAAATAAACTACAAGCTGAGAATTTTTTAGCTCTAGTGCGTATGACTCAAATTTTTTTGAAGCTCTTACCATTTCTGTTCTATATATTTGAATAAAAAAATACAGTCTTAAACTGTTTTACTGTTCATGATCTGATTTGCTTTTCATTGTTTTAATGAATCATTTGAGTTGTGGGATGATGTATTTAGGATTCTACTTAAGAGTTTTGTGGTGATGAGCACAACACGCAGTGCTTTGTTACCTCAGCGTATGAGATAGTAAATCAAGGCCTTATTTTTCCCTAACCTATATTGCTAATGATAACAAATTTCAGTACTGTTTTCTGTCTTCTCAGTAAGGGGGAGAAGGCAGTAACGTTGCTTTCCAGAGGTCATACTCATTAAAATAAAATTAAATTGTTATAAATTTATTTCATTGCAGCATCCCCTTCACTATTCAGCGACTCTGTGAGTTGCTGACAGATCCTAGGAGGAATTACACAGGAACAGACAAATTTCTAAGAGGTGTGGAAAAGGTATGTATTTTTCTGAGAGAGAACATAGTTAAATAGTCACAACTACCACTTAAATAACTTCTGAATTATTCACAAAGGTCTGTTGGCTTTATTATGGCTCATAGCCATAGTAAAACTAATAGCTACTCTAAGCATATGAGTTATTTCATACCTTTTAACGTCAAAAAGCAGTTTCAAAATAACTTATGTAAGACATCAAAAATAAACCTCAGAGCTGCAACTACTGTGTTTCCTAATCACTATGCAGTACTCAAACTGTAGTTTGTGGAGGGTGTAATGTCACTTTTTTATATTGAGTCCTAGCTAGAAATAATAATCAACTGAAATACTTGTCTCAATATTTAAATCCTCTTACATAGAAGACTCTGCCTTCATAGAAGCATACAGATGTCATTTAATGGTATTTGGTAGCTTATGTCAGAATGTGGGATCTTTCAGAAGTAGGTAACAGACTTTCAGGATGTGGTTCCATGTAAGATTTTCTTGATGGCAAAATTGGCTTGAGGTTCCTACTTAGACTATTCGGTCGAAGAAAGGTTAACTTGTAAATGGATTGCTTTTCACTGTTACAGGGGATGCAGTCAGGTGTATTCTTGCAAGTTAAGATGAGAAGGAGATGGTCAGGAATAAATGATGAGACAGGGATTTCACAAAGCAGTTTCTTAGCTGTCAACGAGGTCTGTGAAACCACAGGTTTTATGGAGAACCCTCATTAAAGTTCATCTGGGTTAATTTAACTGGCCCTGTGGTAACCCCCCCCATGTATAATTGGGCTCAGTATTGATTTGAAGAGGGAAACTTCTCTAATTTTTAAGCTAGGTTTCTAGATGTTAAAACTGATTCAGTTTGCAGTGCCATTCAAGAGGGAGAGGTGGCTAAGCAAAACGTACTGAACTAATGATTATTTCTGCCCTTTGTTTACGCAGGGCCAAAATAATTTAACATTTGAAATATGGCTGTGCCAAAAATAGCTAATAGTGCTTGCACACTTTTGAATGCAGGATTTGTGTACAAAATGAGCATTTCTCCAGCAATTCAAAAGTTTTTCAGCATTTCAGAATACTTTGCTTTCCAGAGATACTTCAGATAAAAATTACAAACACTTGGTCCTGAGGCTTAATGTGCTGGTCTCGTTATGACAGTAACACACTTATGAAAATACTAACTTTTAATGTAATTATGTCCTGACCTTGTAAAGAGGCAACAGAGATATTTTTGATGTATCTGTCATCTGCTGGCAGCTTGCAACCTAATTTTCTGTAGAGATACTTTAATATGACCAAAAAACTGTCATCCTGTAAGTTTGGGGTATTGTCAAGAACCGAATCTTCTGTTTCTGAACTCCTACTATGTTGTTTGTGCATTACAGAATGTCATGGTTGTCAGCTGTGTATATCCATCTTCAGAGTAAGTATAACTTTTTTTTCTTGAAAGTTTAAGATTGTGTTAGTAGAGGGGAGGATGTGCACATGTGTGTCATACATTTCTCTTGCTGGCAGTAGTTGTTTTCAAAAGACAGCCATGCAGAGTTCAATTATCAATGGTTAAGTCAACAGTAGTGATAGTGGTCTGCAAGTGTTATGTGTATTAACTTGGAAATGAACAGCCAGCTTTGGAATCAGATATGTGGTACAGTTCAGTAGCAAACCAGGTCATCCCCCAATAGTGAACTGTTATGTTATAGCTGGTGGTAGAAAAAATGGATACCCCTGAATAACAGTTGCGCTGTAAATTCTTATCCTAGTGTATTTTGTAGAATCATAGAATCGTTTAGGTTGGAAGGGACCTTAAAGACCATTTAGTTTCGCCCCCCCCTGCCCTGGGCAGGGACACCTCCCACCAGCCCAGGTTGCTCCAAGCCCCGTCCAACCTGGCCTTGAGCACCTCCAGGGATGGGGCAGCCACAGCTTCTCGGGGCAACCTGCGCCAGGGGCTCACTGCCCTCATGGTGAAAAAAATTTCCCCAGCGTACTGTATAGGTAGAGAACCCCTTGAGGACTTATAGTGGGGGATTCTTTAAGTTGGGGAGAGGGGGAGGGAATTTTGTGCAAAGAAGCTTAAAGTAATTTGAAGTTCCTTTATTCATAACATTCTAATGCTTACTTTTCTTTTTGTTTAGGAAAAATAATTCCAATAGTTTAAATCGGATGAATGGTGTTATGTTCCCAGGAAATTCACCAGGGTACTCTGACAGGTAAGTTTGGTTTTGGGAGTTAACTTTTTCTGGATAAAAGCAAGGTAGTTCTGGAGATAGGTGGTTCAGATCCCGTATTACCTACTCTGATCCCAAATAGGTAGCCTCAAAAATGGGATGACATGGCATACTGGGGGAAGGAGGGGAGAGGAGGCATGACCATATACACTATGTACTGTGTTTTTTGATCTTTTTCTAACCTCATTTAGATGTGGGGGTTTTGTAATTTGAAGTTTATATCATAGTTTGCATGTTGTAACAGGCAAGGATTTTTTTATTCAATATAAAATATCAAAGTACCTGATCTGTTTCGTTTTGGTGATCTTTTAAACAAGGTTATACCTGCTTTCTGCCTTATTAGGAACAAATTACTTTACTAAAAGGATGGGTTAATTTTTTATTATTATTTTCAAAGATCTAATGTAAATGGTCCTGGAACTCCCAGACCAGTAAATCGACCGAAGGTTTCTTTGTCAACTCCTATGACAACAAACGGTTTGCCAGACAGCACGGAACATAAAGAATCAAACTTGCAGCAAACAGAAGATAAAAAACACAGGTTTGTGTTTTGAGTTTTTATTATTTTTCTTTTATTTTTTTCTTTGAGTTTTTATTATTTTTCTTTTATTATTTTTTTTTGCTTACATTTGAAAAATATTTTGAAAGAGAATTGCCATCCAAGGCATGCATAATTAAGTCTTAACATGTGAATATCTGCAGCAGGATTTGATGTGTACTGTTTGGGCTGTGTAGTTAACTATTAGCTCAAGTTTCCACAGTTGCAGTAACACACCCCGTAAGTGTATGGGATGTATGGTAAAAATGAAGAGTGAATAATGGAGTTCAGAAATTCACACTTACCTTATTTGTGTCAGCATGTTAACCTATAACCACATAGGATATTTCATAAATGTTCACCACTGATTCTGACAGTAGGAGTTGTCTGTAACTTGGACCCACCACAGTAGCCTGACCAGTCTGTGTTTTCCTCGACAATCAGGTGAAAGAGAAGTGATGCCTTTAAAGTTTTGTTACGTAGTACGTGAAGTGAGTTCTGCTGTTACCTCTTGTAGACTGTTTAACTTGAAGTAGCTGCTACTTTTCTTTTTGGAAGTGTGACAAGATACAGAATGTTTTTCTTCAATAAAAGCTACAGCTGCTTTTGTTGTTTTGTAGTGAATCACCAGCATCTGAATCAGAAGGTGCTCAGAGCAGCCCAGTAAAAAATAAACACTCTGAAGATGATCCTGCAGAAGCAGAAGGACACGAGGTAAAAAGACTTAAATTTGACAAGGAAGGGGAAGCCAGAGATGCACCTAACCAAGCTGCCTCCAGTGAAGTTTCTTTAGGCATGGGGGAAGAGACAGAAACATCCTCTACATCTCAGGATAAAGAAAAAGATGCTCCTTGTGCCAGACAGCACTGTACAGAGGAAGAGGAGGAAGGTATTTCAGATTTTACTGTCTCTGTGCGTTTTTCAAGGATTTGGGATTTTCTTTGTGGCAGGCCAGTGCTGTTGGGGTTGTTGAATGTCTCTAGTTACGCATAAAGATGAACTGCTTGTTCATACTTCAGTTTTGCATAATTTAGCGATTCTGTTATTTCTTTGCTTTTTCTTTGTCCTATATCTCTACTTAAAAAATTTATAAAATGCTGTAACAGTGAAAACTACCTCCGCCTAAGGCAGGCCCTGTACCTAACTGAAAAAAGGTAACTGCAGTTAAGAGACTGATCTATTTTCTACATATTCTCCAGAGTTTCCTTTTAATATTTATTTTGTGGCTCATGTATTTGCAAAATGTTCCTCTAGATCATGATGGATGTACACTTGAAACAGTGTACATTTCCAAAAGACTGCTTCTGAAGACAAATGAAGGAATGTGTTACTTATTAGTTACTTATTAGACTGTGTCTTTATCCACTGAGGGCTTTATTAAGTGAAGCTACCTATTCAATACAAAGTCCAATTTTTTTTTTGTGGTATATTAGGATAGTTTGGCTATCCTGATGAAGTTGGCTAATACTTTACATCTTCTAATAAAATCAGGGATTGTCAGTTTTTCCTGTCCTTGGCTGTGTTGTAGAAGTATTGCTCAGCATAGCTGGGAATAGAAAGTAGCAGGATTCAGATACATTTTAAAATGCCTCAGTAATACTGTACTCTTGTCGTTTCTAGAGTCCTTCATGTCTCCCAGAAATGTTGGTCCAGACAGAAAAGATCAAGAAAAAGACACTGAATCCTCAACTGTGAACGAAGAGACCTCTGAGGAGAACAATCAAATGGAGGAGTCTGATCAGTCTCAAGCAGGGAAGGATTTACACTCGGATGACAGTGAAATTAGTGGATCTGCCAGTAGCGGCGCTGACTGCAGTGAAACTGAAGAGTTAGGGTCCTATGCTAGTGAAACTCCTGAAACTTCATCAGAGACCCCTATGGAAAACAGCGATGAAGCCACAGAAGTTGCAGATGAACCTATGGAGCAAGACTAATTTAAATACACATAGATGCAGTATTTTCCATAAAGCTCCGGTTTTACACTGTATAAATAATTTTATGTAATAAAGTGGACCTTTAGTTTTACAAAAAGAAGCAGGTTGTAAAATAAACTTCTCCATGGATTGAACCTTGAAAGAGTTGTACGTGATAAGAACTGTGAATACCAGCTCCTTCAGGTCCTGCTTACCGCTGAACTTTCGTTTGGTCAAATCAGTGGTTTGTGTATACTTTTTTTTTATTTAGAATAAAAGTTTTTAAACTGGAAGGTAATTATAATTTTGACAACTTTTTTGGAGATTACCACACCTAGTTGTATGTAAGCAAGAAAGCTTTTTGTCTTGTCTTTTTCTGACAGCTATAGCAGTTACTTCATATTTTGGTTACAGTTTCAACATTTGACATGTGAAATATGGGGTTTCATGCTGGTTTCCAGATTTTTATTTGAATACACACTATGAAACCTTATGTTGTGTGTTTAAAATGTGTTACATTTCACACACACATATATATGCACGCATGCACACATATGTGTACCCTCACTGTTTTAAGGGGGAAATGGTATATTTTTCTGTTTCTATAGAAGATAAATACAGCAAATACTTTTTCTATAGTGGAAAGACTGAGTTCACCTCTCAAGGCACTTTGTTTTGCCTCTGGAAAACAAAACAAATGAAATCTGGCCCATATGAAACCCTGGAAATATTAACATTGTTGAAAACACCAGAGTAAACACATTCCAAGAGAACTGTTCAGATTACAACATTTTTCTATACTTCTGAGGTGCCTGAGTGAAAGGATTTCATTTATTTATGAGAAAATGTGCTTTATGTTGAGAACGTTGTAATCAAAACATTAGCTTAAACTTTTGTAGAAGAAATGTTTGAAAATACAATAAGAAAATATCTTGGAAGAAATGAACAGGTACTTGCCTTTTTGAGCGCTTCTTGGAGCATTGTGAATATTGTAGAGAAGTCTCAAAATTATTCTAAGTATGCAGATGGCATTGGTATGATCACACCACTCTATTGGAAGAATTAATATATGACCGTAGTTATGTACCTGAGCTAAACAACAAAAAGGTTTAGGGGTGCATAGAAATCACCATGATTTGTATAACATTTTGGAAGTGAACTAAATATTTTTGAACATGCTACTTTGACAGCCAGTGTTACATTTTTTTCAGACCAGCTCAAAGCACAAACTACTGCTTTAAACTCTCGATATTTTCCCAGTTCCCATATTTAAAGACATGCAAGCTGCAACCTCCCAGTCACAATTACTGGCTGCCAAATTTATACCTGTTTCTTCAACTGTACCTTTTTGATATTTAGAATTTTTAAATTTCTGTAAAGTAGATTTTTGTAGATTGTAATGAGTGCTCACTGCCATTGTGAAACGGTATATAATTGTATAATTTCTGTGTGTAAACTGAATGCTTGGGCTTTCAATACAGTATTCATATAAAGCAATAAATATTAATGTTATGAAATATCTGAGTACATTTTTATCAGAATTGTCCCTCTTTGGTTTTAAGTTCACATACCTGAAACACAAAGATGACCTCTAAAATGCATGCTGATAGTTTCTTGTACTACATGGTATGCTTTGTATTGTTTGGGGGAAATCTAGGTTTTGATCAATACCAGAATAATTTGGCTCAGTTGGGATATTTGTAAAGTTACTTCTTGCCGATGTTGCCTATCAAGGTCTAAGCAGACAGGATTCAGGGAGATGCTTGCCAAAAAAATAATAAATTATTGAGATCCCCTTACAGAAGGAAAACTGTACGTTGACTCATTTTCATTGTGCTTAAGGCTTGGATGTGTATTATCAAATTAAAGGACAACCAAAATGTTGAAATTAGGGAAGTTTAAAAATACTATGACATCTTACACTTTTTTTTTAAATATTTTGCCAATGAGAACAATATTTTAAAATTTTTAAGTTTAGAGATTTCTGAAATTTTCTTTAGACTGTTTATTTGTGAAGATATTGTCAATAAACTTGTTCTTTAAGCACCTGTGGCCTTTCGATATGTTTGTTTTGCAGCACTAGTGCCACTATTGCAGACTTGCAGAAGAACTTTGAGGTATGGATCCATTTATATATCTGCAATATTTCTTTTGCAATGGCTAGTAAAACTGAAATCATGCTTTAACATCACAGTAGGCATCTTAATACTAAATATGTGCCTACATTTAAAGACTGCATTTACTGAATCGGAGAAGATTCCTGCTTTTTTTTCTTTTTTTTTTTTACTGTGGATTAAAAAAAAAACAAAAAACAACCAAAACAAACCTCCTGCATTTCTAAGGAGCGGTATTTTGTCAGAGGCATTACACACCTCCCGATACACAGGCGGCTGCTTTTCTGTGTGCGTGGAGGTGTGGCATTGAATCTATTCTTGCAGCTTTGGTTTTCCTAACTCTGGGTGCTGTAAGTTCCATAATTTCGTACCCCCCAGCCCCTGTTTGTGTATACAGCCATTCCGAGTCAGGTGTCCTCCCTGCGCTCAAGGAGAAAGCCTGTGGTTAAATGCCAGAAAACCAGGCAACAGGTGCTTTATAGTGTTCCTGGGTGTATTTCCTATTAAAAAACCCCCACCATTATATGGGACTACTTAATTTTCAGAATATAAGGTGAAGGTCGACCCTTAATACTGCTCTTGATAGCAGTTTGTTTGTTTTTATTATTATTATCTCAGAAAAGTTGGATTTCTTTAAAGCATCTGAGCTGCTCTGTCAGCTGTGGTTTTTAACCCTCAGGGACTACCTCAGTGCTCACAATAGAGAGAGCTTCCTCATCTAGTGTGTGGTGGAGGTTGTGAGGACCAGTTCAGTGAAGTTAAAGTGTTCAAAAATGTCTTTGTGTTGATTCAGTGGATGGAGCAGAAGTTGCTGGAATTCAGAGTTAATTTATGTGCAGCAACTTCTGGGTGCTCTGCATCCCCTGGGAGCGCTGGCCAGGCCCCACAGTGCAGGGGCTGTACTGGAGGAAAGCCTGGCATCCTGCTGGGACCAGTAGCAGCTGTACACTGGGACTACAGGTCTTTGCCTAACGGTCTCTGAGACCATGCACTATTTGGGCAAGGATTGTTAGCGCTTTCCGTATTGCCAACCAGGGCCAGGACAAATTTGGACTTCTTTTTTAAATGCTCTTGGACCTACTGCTGCCTTGAACAAAGTAAACTATTTTTTTTTTTTTTTTAATACAAAAACTGTGTTCTGAGGGTTTCCAAGGCTAAGGCACTCCGTCTGCAGCACTGAGTCTCTATTGCTCTTTTAAACATTTCGGCAGGAAATACTCCTAGCTGGAAAAGTAAATTGGAATTGCATTTCAGTTTCTGCCTAGCCTAAGGGCTGCAGGAAACGGGCTGAAAAGTATTTCTGCTGCTGCTTCAGTCTGTGAGAAGTTTTGTATGAATGTAGTTTTTTTAGTCGGGCAGTTTACTGAAAAGCTGCATCATGACTCCAGCGAGATTGTTCTGGGTCTGGTAAAAAAAGAATCAAGCTTTTATGTTTAGCTTCTTTGTTAACTGGATGGGGGGCCGGGGGGGAACAGAGCAGAAGCCTGATATAATCTTAGTTATATTAGTTTCCTGTTGCAATAGTTAGGTGGCAACCCAGTGATTCTTGTAAACAAAATAGGTTTTGTTTTGTTTTGTTTTGTTTTCTAGAATGAATGCCTTCTATTGACTACAACTGTAACAAAGACTGCAATCCTTTGCCATTTTTTATTCATATGGTGCATTTCTAGGAAGGGTTTAAAGGTTATTTGCATCTCAGTGTGTCTGAGGTCAATGTCTTCCAGTTAGGCCAGTATGGAAGACGTACGGATTACTGAAGGCATCCCAGTTACATCCCTGCCATTACCAATGGGAGACTCATGATTTGTCATGTAACTTGTGAATCGGAGCTCTTCATCCTCATTTGCCCCAAGAACGCTCAGGCCAGCAAATTCTTTATGGATATAAAGTTCTTTTAATATCACATGATTTAATTGAAAGGGGTTAGCTCTGAAATTTGCACTTATAGGCTGTATGTGTTTGTGCTCTCTGTACTGCTGTACAGTGAATCATTCTGCTGCTGGGCCGCTCCCATAAACTGAGAGTTGTAACAAGTTTATGGCATATTTTGTCTTCATTTCTGTATTCGTGAACAGGTTCTGGGACACAAGGCACTTTATTTCCAGGATTTCCAGCCTGTCAAAAAATATTCATGCCAACAACTAATCTCCTGCAGGCGTAACTTTTTAGGTGAAGAAATAATCCTGTGTTTTCTAGCTGAAAGAGGGCACCTGAAGTCATTCCCCAAGTTTTGGACTATTATTTACCAACTTGTCTGCAAGGTTTGCTGTAAACTGTTTGATTATTTCCTTTGTAAATTGACCCTCTGTCCTCGCGTTCACTTGGGAAAGCTGCTTTTCTCCATCCATGTTTATTGCAATAAACTGTAGACAAAGTTCTTGAACTCTTCTGGCCTTTGGAGGTTCTTGCCCTGAGTAAGAAACTACTCGGGACTGGGCTTTTTCCTGCGTATTTTATTCTGTGGTCCAGTTTGTAAGTGCTGGACTGTGTCACCGCAGGTAAAGATACAAGAAATTTTGAGGGCCACTGAACACAGCAAATTTAAGTGGCTCAGGCTGGTGTTATTTGATAGGTGTCTTCTGCTGCTGCCATACAACAGGAAACTCCTGAGTGGTCCTTAAACCTTCATTCCACTCGCGTGTTGCTGCAGCTTCTTCTCAACACACAGTGCTCTCATGAAATAAGCGTAAATACCGCCACGTGCTTAGACCTGTTGCAAGCGATTTCTCTCTCAATAATCCAGGCTGTTTTACACGTCAGTAAGGGTGTCACCAAATAAATATTTAAGATAAATCATCTCAGCAGCAAATGATGCTGTCGCTCCTCATCTTGTCTTTCTCCCTTCCACACTATCGAGAACATGCCTGGTGACCCAAGTCCTGTTAGCGCTTCTCCACTGCATCAGAAACCCTGTTGGTTTATCCTGCCACCCCGGTTTTGTGCCTGCAAGACTAAACAAACCCCGTTCTCCCAAACTTCCCCAACAGCGTGTGCTGTTCTGAGCCATTGCTCTTCTCCCGTTTGTCTCCCGCCTCCTGAAATTGCTGTATCCAAATCGGAACAGAGAACGCCAGCTGGGGCCTCCCAAACACTGTGGGGCAATGCCTCCCCTCTCCTGTGTGTATGTCTTGAGCTGATGTTTGACTGTATTCAATTTGTGGTCCGCTGTAATCTCCAAGTCATTTTCTGCCCGAGTCGTTTGTGAGCCGTGATGTCCTGTGGCGCATATTTGATTTTGCCTGAAGTGTACTGTTCCACCCTCGTCTCCCTCCAGCTACGTCATCCTGCAATCTTTTGTACCCTTCCCAAGTTTTTGTTTTGTTTTTAGATTTCTTTGAATTCTCATCTTGTCCTACAAGTGCTTTTCCCTTTACTGTGCTCTGCCTGTACTGCCAGGGGCACTTTCTGTTGCAGTGCCATCTTGTTAATAACAGCCTGGGACAGAACTGGGCCCAGAGCAGATACCTGTGGGATTCACACTGATCTTAAACAGTGAGGGAAGTGTACGTTGGTATTTGTGTAGCAGAAACAGAGTTCGTCCTTGTGGATTTCATGTGAACCATAGCATTCAACAGCTCCAAATGGCAGCTGTTCTGCTCCTGCTGCCGAGTCTGCCCTGATCCCTCGCCGTGACACTCATGTTCTCAGACAGCTTTAGCACCATTCACCTCTCGCTGTCACTAGAGTCTTTTGCAATAATCTGGTTGACAGATGCCCTGGGACGGTCTGGCAGCAGGTCTGCAAATGCTCATGAAACCGGCCTTTGCGATGCACCGGTGATAGACCTGATCAAAGGAACTGGGAAAGCCGCGTGGATACCATAGAATGGTTTGGGTTGGAAGGGACCTTGAAGATCATCGAGTTCCAACCCCCCTGCTCTGGGCAGGGCCACCTCCCACTAGGAGGTGGAGATGTGGTGTCAGTAGCTGCCCGTGTTGCCGTGGGCTCTGTGGTTGTTCCAGAGGTGCCTAAAAGGTCCCTCTGGTCCATTTGTTCATGTTCATACCCCTGCGAACATTGGTCACAAAAGAGGACTGAGGAAGGGGAGCTCAAAAGCAAGATGGGGCAGACGGGTTTTCTCACGCATTTGTTTCTTGACCACCTATTTCTGTGCAGTTGAACAATTCTGTTTTCTTTGAAACACCTGCTAAAAAGACTCAAAACAAGCTGGAGAATGGCAAGCAGCCCTTTTTGAAGTTGTCTTACACACCTGCAGAGAAAAGGCTGAGGAGAAAGCAGAGCCTTCTCGGTCAGCAGCCCCGGCAGATGCGCCATGGTACGGAGACAGTGAACCCAGCGAAGCACGGCCGGTGCTGCCGCTGGCGTCTCCGAGCACACGCACTTCCATGCGCGAGCAGAAGGACGTGGATTCCTCGGATGGGCGATCAGGGTGAGAAAACCCATGTGCAATGCAGGTCCCACAAGGAGAAACCCGAGAGCGGACAACATGGAGCTGCCCTGTGGAAGAGGGGGCAAGGCATGGGGAAGGACCGGAGGCTCTGGCGATGGAGGGCTTTGGGCCACGCGGGTAAATGGAAACCCACATTCCCCCGATGGCCCCCGCGAGAGCGGCGCGGCCCCCCCGGCGGTCATGGCCTCTCCCTCTCACAGCCGCAGCTCCGTTCCGGCCAAGCGGAGGAGAGGTCTGTCACAGCTGATGGCGACGGTAAAACTCCTCTGACCAGCGCCAAGAAGGGCCCGGCGAACCCTCCCAGCTCCTTCTTCCCAGCGGGGCGGTCACAAGAAGGAGCCGCGCTCGGGGGCGCCGTCGGGCGCTGCCTGAGGAGGATGCGGCGCTATGAGAGCTCAGGGAGGGGCGGCGGCAGCTCCCCCGAGCCCCTTCTGCCCCGGCCCTCCCGCCGACTCTGCCCCTCGGGCGCAGCCCGGCAGCGGGAGGCGAGGAGAGGAGCCCCTCCGCGCCCCTCCGCTCCCGCTCCGCCCGCCACACCGTCGGGCCGGGCCCCGGGCAGCGCGGCGCGGTGCCGCCGGCAGAGGGCGCCGCCGCCTGGAGAAGGCGCGGAGGTGCGGGCGCCGCCATTTTGCGGGCGGGCGGAGGCGCTGAGGGAGCGAGCGGCGCTGCCCGGGCTGAGGCACCGGGCTGAGGAGGCGGGTTACCACAGCCGTGCCCGTGTCCCGGCGGACAGGCCGCTCCCCCCCGCGGAGGAGGAGGAGGAGGAAGAGGAAGGGGAAGAAAGGGAGGAGGAGGAAGCGGGGCACAGCCCGGGCTCTGCCTGAGGGGCGCTGTGAAGTGCCGGTGGTGGAGGGAAAGGTCGAAGAGGTGAAGAGGGGGGGCTGAGTTAAATGGCGAGGAAACTGACATTATCAGCTTTCTGTGTTTACCTTGGAAATAGCCTTAAATCTTCAGTGTGTTGGGCTCTGGTGAGACATCAAAAAGAGCTGCTGCAGCAGCCCTGTCAAAGACCGCTGCTGCCCCGGGCTGAGGAATTACATTGACTTTTCCCAGATCAGCTGATGAGCTTCCAAATTAAAGTGATTATTTTATTATTTTATTATTTTATTTTATTTTATTTTATTTTATTTTTTTTTTAGCTAACAAACCAGGGATACTTCTCTAATTTTAAACCTTACCCTTTTAAGATTTACGCCTTTGCAAACTTTCCTCTTGAACTTGCTCCCGTCGCTTCCAGTGAAAGTTGAGCCATTTCTGTATTAATCTCGTGGCTCCAGGAGGTGGAGCTTTAGAATAAACAAACGCTACGGTAGAGTGAAACGGGCACTGGCGATGCTGTAGGAGCATCAGCCTGAAAGAATAGCTTTGCAAAAGTTTTTGCTCCATCCCTGTCCAAAGCTGGAACGTACTGTAGCTTTGTAGCGGTATCTGCAGGTTGCAGCAGGCTGAAGGTTAAATATGGGTTTCCTGGAGCGGGACCTGTCCTGTCGGGGATTCTGCAGCAGCCGTGCTGCCAGCAGCTTCTCAGGAGACCAAGGGATGGGACACAGCGCCAGACCCGCATCGTTTCCCAGCCTCAGTCTCCCCTGTGAACTCCCGCTCTGCTGTCCCCCAAACCTCACAAACCCTTGCAGCAAGACTGTGGAAGCAGAGGAGGTCTCATGAAACCAGTCTGAGTAACAGAAAGCTTTTTGGCACGATGTGGTGCACTGAGGAGGGGCGCGATGGCATGAGGTGGGGTTCCCA
>NW_009648041.1:808768-810622 GCF_000708025.1 Charadrius vociferus | reverse complement strand
CCCCCAAGCCAGCGAGGCTTATCCATCGACAGAGATTTAAACTAGACGTGAAGGGGGAAGATGCCAGGCTTGCCCGTGACAAGCTGTGGGATGGCACACCGAGGTTTGAGGATGAGGTGGTAGCGAGGGCCCACAGCCCATTGCTCTGACACTTGCTGGGTGCGCTGCAGCACACGTGAAGTCTTACGGAGATGAGCCAGGGGCTCCTGAGATCGTAAGAGCCAAAAGGGAAACACCAGTAAAACACTTCAAAGGTATTAAGGGGTGTTCTTCTAAGAAGGTGACACGTCCGACAGCTCAGCTGAAGTGCCTCTACACCAATGCAGTGCGGGCAACAAATAGGAGGAGCTGGAAGCCATTGCGCAGCAGGAAAACTATGATATAGTTGCCATCACGGAAATGTGGTGGGATGACTCACGCAACTGGAGTGCTGCAATGGATGGCTATAAACCCTTCAGAAGGGACAGGCCAGGAGGGAGAGGTGGTGGGGTAGCCGTGTATGTTAGGGGGTGTTTTGATTGTCTAGAGCTTAATGATGGTGATAGAGTTGAGTGTTTATGGGTAAGAATCGGGGCGGACCAACAAGGCAGATATCATGGTGGGAGCCTGTCACAGACCACCCAATCAAGACAAAATACTCTGTAAGCAGCTGGGAGAAGTCTCAAGGTCGCTAGCCCTTGTTCTCGTGGGAGACTTCAACTTACCAGATATCTGCTGGAAATACAATACAGCATAGAGGAAGCAGTCAAGGAGGTTCCTGGAGTGTTTTGAGCATAACTTCCTGACAGAGGTGGTGAGGGAGCCGACTATGGACAGCACGCTGCTGGACCTGTTGTTTGTGGACAGAGAAGGACTTGTGGGTGATGTGACAGTTGGAGAAGGTCTTGGGCATAGCAGCCACAAAATGATTGAGTTTTCAGTTCCTGGAGGGAGAAGTAAGGAAGGGTTTCAGCAGAACTGCCACTTTGGGCTTCTGGAGAGCAGACTTCGGCCTGTTTAGGAGAATGGTTGACAGAGTCTCTTGGGAGGCAGTCCTGAAGGGCAAAGGAGTCCAGGAAGGCTGGACATTTTCAAGAAGGAAATCCTAACGGCACAGGAGTCCCCATGTGCCAAAAGACAAGCTGGCAGGAAAGAAGATGCCTGGCTGAACAGAGAGCTTTGGTTGGAACTCAGGGGAAAAAAGAGAGTTTATGATCTTTGAAAGAAGGGGTGGACCACTCAGGAGGACTACAAGGAAGTTGTGAGGTTATGCAGGGAGAAAATTAGAAGGGCTGAAGCCCAACTAGAACTTAATCTGGCTACTGCTGTAAAAGACAATAAAAAATGTTTCTATAAATACATAAACAACAGAAGGAGGGCTAAGGAGGATCTCCATCCTTTAATGGATACAAGTCTTGTGAGCAGCAGCTGAGGGAACTGGGGTTGTTCAGCCTGGAGAAAAGGAAGCTGAGGGGAGACCTTCTCGCTCTCTACAACTACCTGAAAGGAGGGTGTAGCGAAGGGGGGTCGGTCTCTTCTCCCAAGGAACAAGCGATAGGACACGAGGCAACAGCCTCAAGTTGCGCCAGGGGAGGTTTAGGATGGATATTAGGAAAAATTTCTGCACTGAAAGGGTAATCAAGCATTGGAACAGGCTGCCCAGGGAAGTGGTGGAATCGCCATCCCTGGACATATTTAAAAGACGAGTAGATGTGGTGCTGAGGGACATGGTTTAGTGGTGGACTTGGCAGTGCTGGGGTAATGGTTGGCCTTGATGATCTTAAAGGTCTCTTCCAGCCTAAACAATTCAATGATTCTATGATCTGTTCTGTTTGCCCATAGTGCTTAGGAAAAGGACTCATGGCTTTAGCTGAC
>NW_009648041.1:780568-808751 GCF_000708025.1 Charadrius vociferus | reverse complement strand
AAGAGGCCAGGTGTTGGGGGAGTTGTAAGGATAAGTGATGCGGTGGAGTAGCTCACCCAGCTTTCTCAAAGCCCCTCTCCCCTACTTCTTCCTTGGGGGAAGATGGGATGGAGCCCCGCCCTAGAGTTCGGGATTGACTAAATGACATCTTCAGATGATTTCTACCTCAAATCTTTTGTTTCCCCCTTAAGATTCTACATTTCTGGAAGGTTTCTGTTTTATTGGGCTCAAGTTTCCCTGAGGTGCTTCAGTCAAGTTGGTGGTAGGAAGGTATACAATTGAGCATTTGCCCTGCCCTTGGAATCAAAATATATCAAAAACAGAACCTCAAGTCTGAGGCTCAGATGCAGCATCTGGGAAGCTGAAGATGACTCCTGCAAGGAATTATATGGCAAATGAGAGATTAATTGGTCTTCTCTTTCCTTCTCCAGGTAGTTTCTTTTTTATCTGCTATTTTTGGTACCTAAAGCCTTTTCCAATCTAGTTTCACAAAAGATGTGATAAAGCTCAGTGGCTTGAGGTGTTTAAGATGATTCTACTCTCTAATGTACTTGCCTTTTAGGATTGGGTTTTTTTCCCTGATGTTCATCATAAATTTTCTTTATTCCATCCCGTTTCCCCAAGATATACTTAAAGGTATCCTAATTCTTCTAACATACATCCATTTTTGAGTGCCAAGCCTTTCCCTTTGGGGCCACTCCCCTCAAGTGTTTCATATTTACTCTTTATCTTTGCTCACAAATGAGTCTCAGTGACTTCAGGTGCTCGTCTCTGAACTCCTGGGCCTGTCTTGCATTTTATTAACAACTTGTAAAGATGCTAAGGAGACGTGCTGGGTCCTGTGTCAAGCAGATGACTGTTTATGTGTGGGACAGAGAGAGACTCCTGCTTTCCACTGGCGTCACTTATCTCCCTGGGAATCTTAGCAAGCAGTGACTGTCTGTGTTGACACGGACACTGCCTCTCTCCATGCAGTTCCCACACCCAGGATCTTGCCTTCGGATGTTGCGATGCTGGGGCGTCCTCATACAACAACAGTCCCTGGTCAACGACTGCCTGCACTCCACGGTTTATTTGAGGAGTGATTCATGTAAATTCCTGAACAACCCTGGGAGCAGGATGTTGACGTGTCTTTTCCCTGCCAAGGTGACTGCTCTGATCACTGGGCTATTGGTTGATGCCCAAACTTGCTGGTTTGTTTTTTTTTTTCCTAAACCCATACAACTCTGACTCTCCTCTTGTAAAAGGGATAAATTAAAGTAATGTAGACAACAAAAAACTTCTGTTATTATGAGGCACTTCTTTCTATGTAATAGTGTAATTTACAACAAAACCTGCTTTAAACAACGAAAGAAATACCTTGTTATCTTGGTGCTCTAGGAATATCAGAATAGCTCTGTGCCTCTCAGAGTCTTAGCAGCTGCTTTCTACTTCTGTTCTTTTGATTATTTATTCCTTTCTGCATTCTCTTTGACTTTCAACTCAGTCAAAGAGCTGTGCTCCGTGCACCAAAGGCCCTCCTCTTCAGAGCTCTCTTTCTGACTGCAGGTCCTGGCTATCTTGTTTAAATATATGTATTCAAAGGGGCCTGTGTGTGGCAAAGACTAGAACCAGATGCAGAGCCTCTGCTTAGAGATCCGGCAGTACCGCTGCTGAAGGACCCCACAGAAAATAGAAGTCTTGACTGTGTGACCTTAAAGGGGCTTGTTCTCTAAACACAGAGGTTTTGCATTGCCATGGCATTATTGCAGAACTCTCTTGCTTCACAGCACCCTTCGGCAGGCTTTCTCGCTCAGGGTGAGTACCCTCTATAGGCACACATAGCTGTCTCATGTATCTGTGTATGAATATGGAGAGGTATGACATTTGAGAGCTAAGTCACTCTGCAGCTGCTAAATAACCACCGTTTAAACATAAATATTTTCTTCCCGTCCATTTAAAATGTTTACAGTGGGAATTTCACCTTTATATATTCTTACTTAATTTTTAAATCATAAAATTAACTTCCAATTTAGGAACTTAATGAAAAACATTAACCTAATTGTTGTGTTTTCATAAGAAATCTTGGTAAGAGAGTCAGTATATAGATACACCTTTTGTAGTGCCTAGCAATAAATTCTGAGACGTTTATAAAATAGGGTAGTCACAGATTTCTATAGTAATACAAATAAAACTAGAAATTGAAAAACAGTTCCTGAGCTGACAATGTATGCAGAAGATCACCCACACCCTGGGCTGCATCCCCAGCAGTGTGGCCAGCAGGGCGAGGGGGGGGATTCTGCCCCTCTGCTCCGCTCTGGGGAGATCCCACCTGCAGTGCTGCCTCCAGCTCGGGGGGTCCCAACGTGATCCTCAGGAAGTTTGCAGATGACACTGAGTCAGGTGGAAGTGCTGATCTGCTTGAGGTTAGGATGGCTCTACAGAGATATCTGGACAGGCTGGATTGATGGGCTGAGGTCAATAGTATGAGGTTCAACAAGGCCAAGTGCCGGGTCCTGCACTTGGGTCACACCAACCCCATGCAGTGCTACAGGCTTGGGGCAGAGTGGCTGGAAAGCTGCCCGGCAGAAAAGGCCCTGGGGGTGTTGGTGGACAGCCGGCTGAATGTGAGCCAGCTGTGTGCCCAGGTGGCCAAGAAGGCCAACAGCATCCTGGCCTGCATCAGGAATAGTGTGGCAAGCATGAGGTGCTGGAGGGTGTCCAGAGAAGGGCAACGAAGCTGGTGAGGGGTCTGGAGCACAAGTCTTATGAGGAGCGGCTGAGGGACTTGGGGTTGTTCAGCCTGGAGAAGAGAAGGCTCCGGGGAGACCTTACTGTGGTCTTTCAGTACTTAAAGTGGGCTTATAAGAAAGATGGGGACAAACTTTTTAGCAGGGCCTGTTGCAATAGGACAAGGGCTAATAGTTTTAAACTAAGAGAGAGGAGATTTAGACTAGATCGAATGAAGAAATTTTTTACGCTGAGGGTGGTGACACACTGGCCCATGTTGCCCAGAGAGGTGGTGGATGTCCCAACCCTGGAAGCATTCAAGGTCAGGTTGGACAGGGCTTTGAGCAACCTGGCCTGAAGATGTCCCTGCTCATTGCAGGGGGGGTTGGAGTAAATGGCCTTTACAGGTCCCTTCACAACCCAAACTATTCTATGATTCTATAAAACAACCCTTCACATGAGTATGCAGTAGGGATCTTCACTATTAACATCTGATTTATTTCAGCTGGGAGTGTGTCTGTCAGGTGGTGGCCATACAAACTCATCAGTCTAGTAGTACTGGAGGAGGATAAAAAGAGGCTGGGTGCTGTGCAGCTCTGGGAGTGTTGGTGGTTTTTGCTGGTGGTAAGGTTAGTAATATCTGATTTGTTTTTTTTGTCTTCTTAATTTCTCTTTGATTTTACCTCTCTTAGTAGAAGCTAAGCTAATGTTTTTAATTCAATGACATCTGTTTTAACCAGAAGGAAAGCTGCGTGATGTGCTGAGATCTGATGCATTAATATAACAGTTGGGGCAATGACCTAAAAAATGAAAGATGTGGTTTTAGAAGGGGAGAGGCTTCTATGTAAGGGTGTAGTGTCAGGTGCCTTGTGATGGAGAGGGTGTCCTTTTAACTTATGTCTCCTGTCCTTGTTGCTGGGGTGCCCTGTGGGAAGTGGTGGGGCTGTGGAGGTAGTGTAATGAAGAGTGTCTGCTCTTTAGTGGTGGGGGAGGTGTACTCCTCTCTAAGGTGAAAGGAGGCAAGAAGTCCAACTCTGAAATTACTCCAGCTGAATTTGAGGTAATTGTGCACTGACCAGAGCTTCAGATCATGGACTGTCCCCCCACTTTGTAAAACAGATAAAAAGAGAAGTGCCTGTTGTGCATTAGCTGTTTGGACTTAAGCCACTGCCTCCTTTTAGGAAACTGCAGTAGCTTTTAAAGTGCAACATCTTCAGGGAGCAGCGTGGCTTTGATCAGCTTTTATTAATGAGCAAAGCAACTTATAATACATTCACCTTCTAACAAAGGTATCTTTTTCTCATGAGACACTAGCAAGCAGTTTTGTGGTGGTTCCTCAGGTATAATGCAGGACTGTTGTGTTACCACTGGGTCACACAGGAAAAAAAAGTATTTGGTGATCTCCTTGGGGAAGTAAAACATAAAAAAAAGGTATGAACCATACTACCTGCTCTGCTGCCACAGAGCACAAAAAAAAAAAAAAAAAAAATTGATATTGTGCAGGTGAACTAAAGCATATAGGTGGGTAGACAGATGAGCTCCCTTCCAGGCCATCTGATGCATCTGCGCTCTCTAAAATAGCAGTGTAAGGAGAACTTGAGCTCACGCAGTTCTAGTTCACTTAGAGACTTTTTCAGCATTTTTCTTAGCTTGTCAGTAAAGTGATATACTATAAACTTACCTCCCTGTTACTCTGAGATTTCAGATTTGGAGGTGCTACTATGTCTCCCTCTATCTGACTCTTTGTCCCTATTTTCTAATTCCTCCCTCTGTCCTGTACCCAGTTGCTTTAAAAATTTTCTTTTGATGTCTCCATTTATTTAGTTTCCTGTCATTCTTTATTTTTTTTTTGTCCGTCTATACTGTACTCTGTCAATTTTAAATTTTGTTCCGATGGCTACTTTTATCTGGTTCACTGTCTTTACTTTCTAATTCTCTCCTGTCTGTCCTGTACCCTGTCATGTCTTCAATTTTCTTTCTTTGTCTACTTTTATCAAGCTCCCTATCTGTATTTTATAGTTTTCTTCCTAAGTCTTTATCGCCCTATCCTTATTTGTAAATTTTTTCTTCGTTTCTTAATGCGTTTGCTTCTTAAATTTTCTAAGTCAACTTTTATCCAGTTTTCTGTCCCTATCTTTAATTTTTTCCTGCTTGTCCTTTACCCACTTGCTTTTTAAATTTTCTGTCTGAGCTTTAACCAATTCACTCTCTTTTTTTCTGTCCTGAACTCCATTGCTTTTTTCAATTTTCATTCTATGTCTACTTTTATCAAGCTCCCTATCCATATTTTTTAATTTATTCCTGTCATGTACCCTGTCATTTTTTAAATTCTATTTCCACGTGTGTCTCTTTTTTTACCCTATACTTATTTTTTAATTTTTTCTTGTCTTAATGCCATTGCTTATTAAATTTTCTTTATGTCAACTTTTATTATGTTTGCTGTCCCTATTTTTTTATTGTTTTCCTGTCTTTCCTGAACCCAATCCCTTCTTAAATTGTCCTTTGTCTACTTTTATCAAGCTGTGTATCACTATTTTTTAACAGGTTTTGGGCAGCTTTTTTTTTTTTTAAGTCATTTAAACTGAGACAATCTTTGTAGAAGCATAATGAGAAAATTGTAATGCAGGAGAGGGTTAAGACAAAGGAGAAACTGGAGATGGTGGAGAGAAGGTATAGGTAGATCAAACAGTTTGTCGAGGAGCAGGAATCCAAACCTCTCACTTCTGAGTGAGGAAGGCTTTGCTTCCCAGAACTCAAAGCCTGAAATAGTGTTATAACTTTGCCCTGTCCTTAGCCATCAGCTGGTAGGAGGTTGTTCAGAGAATCCGAATGTGTCTGTGGTGTTTGCTAATCTAAATCTACTGCAGATGGATGGAGGAGCTGGTTAACTTCTTGTGTGAAAGGTTATTCTGTAGCTGAAATTGCTTTAGGTGGCTCAGCTGTATTTTGTCAATAAAATGTGCCATCAATGGAGGAATTGGCAGTAAAGTAGCTTCTGTGTGCTTGTAAATGGAAAGCACGTTTGAAGGGCAGCAATCGAGTGTTTGGTAGATGCAGTCAGCAGTTGTATCATTACTAAGTCTGTTTTCTGGGATTTAGAATTTGAATGTGTTTAATTGCAATGGGCTGATATGATTTATAGCTTGGACGTGATCCTTTTTCATCTGTTTTGGCTGGTGTAAAGTGAACTGTGTGTTGTGTATGAGTTGCTGTGCTAGAGAGTTCACTGAAGGGAAGAAAACAGTGCATTCCTAATATATTTATATATGCGTTGGGAACACACCCTGTAACACCTCTGTAAAAGTATATTGAATGTTTGGAGGTGGGGGCTGCCTTGGCATGGTACGTGATACCAAGTCTTTTCCATTCTAGGTGGATGAGATGGAAGGAAGGATCTTGCCGAGTGGTGAATGTCTCAAACTTCAAGTTTTAGTGTTGATTTTTGTCCCCAGCTTAAACACGTGGGCCAGGCTGATCCTTGATGTAGCTCTACTTCCTGAAAGGGTGATTAGAATAACTGTTAATGCTATAGGCTGATGCCTTGTGGTTTGGGTTTTTTTTAAAGACTTTTTTTTAAGAGGCAGAAAGGATGGTTGTGAAGGTAAGACATTAGGAATCAAGAGATCTAGATATGCTTCTTGGTTCTTCTGCACACTTTCAGTGGGACCTGGGCAAGCTATTTATTTTTTTATTTGCCTGCTTCCTGCTTGTCCTGGCTATTTAGGCTGTATTAACAGGGACCTACAGGCGGCTTCTGCATGGTGTGTCCACCACAATAAAGCCTGAATCTTGGTGGGGTCTTCAGGTATTACTGTAGAATAAGTGATACTGAACAGTGTTTCAGTAGGTCTTATCTGTCCACACAAAGTATGATCCTATTTGTAAAGGACCGTTTCAGAAAGTTACTTCAGAGCAGCATGCTCTAGAGTGCATGGAGGGGAAACAGCAAAATACTGTCACTTTAAAGCTTCCACCTGATTTTGATCAAATGTATCATGTTGGCTATTTCAATCCATAAGTGCAGTAAGGCGTACCTTGCCCATATTTGCAAATTGACCTTTGAAATCCTATTGTACCACTAATTCTTCATCAGTGTTTATGAAATGATATCATTAGTGGATCAGAATATTAAATATATTATAGCTGGGCAATGTGAAAACTTCTAATGAGTCAGTCCAACAGTACATGTGTGCCTTGTACAAAGTAATTCAGGATCACTCTGGATACCGTTTTAATCACTCTGCAGAGGGTTCTGTGGGTCAGCATCCCACAGTGCTGACCTGCAGAAAAACAAATGGCTGGTTTTTTGCAACTTTTTACCATTTCAAGGCTACTTTAAAAATGAGCAGAGACTGCTGCCTTGCTGGGCTGCCATGCAGGGCACAGAGCTAAGATGATCTTGCTAGTCCTTTTCTGCAGGAATACAGATGTGCCCGGGCTTTGTTGTGACTGTGGTTCTGTTCCTCACCTCTCTGCTGTACTATAGTGGTGGGAGGGGGCTGGCTTTAATCAAAACGAGTGTATTTGGCTGGGGGTGGAGATGCTGTTGCCACCTCTAGCTTTGTCTGTTCTTCCTGCTAATCTCTGCCCTGAGTAGCAGCAACTCATGCGATCTGTGGCAGAATATTTGTTTATTTAGCCTGTTTTTTTAGACTTAGGTCTTTATTGAAGAGTGCTGAACACAGACATGCTCTGGGGTATGTCATCCAAGCAAGGTGGCTGTCCTCAGTTTGACATTTTGGTGAGTGCTGTCCTGTTGGATGATAGAAAGACAGGATTATGGACCGGCTGTGTTATCTCACGGTGGGGAGGGGAGCAAGGCGTGGTGCTGTGAAAACTGCTGGTGGATCAAGTATCTGTTTAATACCAAGCAACTTAAAATAAAAATGGTATCTCTTTAGACTAGGGAGCTGATTCAAGACATACGGAAATACTAAAACAAATCCAAATTATACTTTTGCATGAAGCTCAGGAAGTAAACAGATTTGTTCTTTGCAGTTTACATGTGTACTAAGACACATTGTTTTTGTCCTCCAAGCTTTTCATGATTTTTCTTGTTGCAGAAGGGTGTAGGCATGGTAGCTTAAGGACCAAAAGGATTAATATATTCAGTTTATATTCATGCAGTACCTAGCAGCCTCAGCCAGAGATCAGTCAGGGCTCTTTCATAGAAGATATTATACAGGTTTCTAAAAGAATAGTAAAAAGCTCTTCTACCACACTATGCAGTTTATCAGTTTCCTGCAGCTTAAGACTCGGACCGCTTCTGAGGGTGCATGTTCAATGAAGGTTTAAATCAAATGTGAGTGATTTTTATGCAGGAATATCAAATGAAAAACTAGTTTGATGTCAGCAGTTTTGACCAATATAGAATCACTTTTAGCTTTTGTACAAAACGAGCAGCTGGTTTAGTACTCTGGTGACTATTTGGGAAAAAGAACATGCTTTTTAAAGTTGAGGAGGAGAGCTTTGAGTAAGTGTTTACTCACTTGCAAGGTATGATCTTTAAAAGACATAATGAGAGGGATGGACAGATTGTCCCAAAATTATGTTATGTTTTACTAATCCAGAAGTGATAAAATAATGTGGAGGAGGAAGAATTAGCATGATAGCTGTAGATGAAGAACTTCGTTATGCACTGGAGGAGTGTGTCTAGGTATGTCTGGAGAGCCAAGCATGTTGAATTAAGCTGAATCTGGTGGGTCCAGCACTCTATTGTGACTTAACCCATGTGCATGCTGGGGGCCTGTGGTACCCCACTTCCCTTACACCCAGGGAGGAGGAAGCACCCTCCTCCACTTAGTGTAGGGGCCTAGCATCTTGCTCTGAGATGGGCACCTCATTCTTCTTTGGTTTCAGATAACTTAAAGCCAGGTTACAGTAGAAGGAGGGCAATCATTAAGGTGGTTCTGTAACTGGAGAAGGAAAGATTGAAAATGATGGTCCCATCCAGGCAGTGGAAGAATTGGATTCAGGCTTCCCCTGCCTGACTGGAACGAAACCAAAGCCTCCCCCTGTCTAAGGAGGGTGTTCCTCATGCAATACTTGAGCCCTTCTAATGGTTAGATTAAATAACGCATCCAGAAGGTAGAAGACAAATTCTTTTGCTCAGCTGTAAGGATGTTCAAACCTTGATCTTGCTGAAAGACTTGAATGGCCTGGAGGCCATTCTCACTGACAGTCTCCAGCGTGCCTCTTAAAACACACCGAGGCATTCTAATGTTTCTTGCCAGAGGGAGCCTGACTCTGGAGCCTGTGAAGAAAGAGGCTTTGACTTTGGCTTCTGTTTCTATGGTGTTTTCTCCCATTAGATAAACTGATAAAATAGAAGATTTAGAGTCCAGGGTTATGAGCATCTCGGTGAAGGTCCTTCTAGCTAAGTGTCTAGGGTAAGTTGTCTCTTGTGTGGGGGAAATTTGTATTCTCTTTGGTCAAGTGAACCTCATTCTTCTAAACTTGGACAGAAGAGCTGAAGATCCATCAGATTAACCCTGGGTTTCATTCAGTGAGTACGTGCACTGCATGTTGTATGGAAGAGCCTTGCTGGTATGCATCTGGTTTGCTTGGAAAATGCTTGTTGGGTCAAGCCTCCTAAATGATGTATACGGAAGGAGTGTCTGAAGGCAACTTATGCCCTCAATTAATTCCTTTTTCACAGTGGTCTTAGCTCACCTCATGCCTTAACTGGGTAAAGACTAAACTGCAGAGTTGCATTCCTATGCCTTGATTTAGCAACAGCTGAAGTAACTGTTATGAAAGCTCATAATCTCTTATTTTGGGATCCAGAGATCTGTGGGAAAGGCTGTGGCAGGTGAAGGCTGATCCTTACTGGCATTCATAAAGGTAGGCCACCTTGGTATTGCCAATTTTGTGGCAACTGTATCACACTTTTGATTAGTAAACTAGTAAATTGTCCAACTTTGGCCATGTATACCTCTGCTGAAGCAAAGAGGCCCTGCTATGTGTTGTGTTCAAGCTAAGGTTCCTGTACCTGACCTACCTCCTGTCTGGCCAAGAAGCGGAGTTGGCTGGGGACAAGGAGGGAACCCCAAGTCTCTTCTGGAGTTTAGACTCTCACTGCCTTGGTCTAAAGGGACGAAACAAGGAATTTGATCCAGGTCTCTCATGCCCTGTAACGATGTCATTCTGACCATTTAGTTACATAGTCTTTGTATGGTTCTTCCTCAACCAAAAGATCATGTAAGAATCTAGGCAGGAGAGGGCTGTCTTTCTGTGATCCAGAAAGGTGGTTTTTTTTTTTTTCCGCCAACTATGCAGGCAGGTCTTGCTGTTTTCAGTTGCCCTGGGGGGGAACACTGTTAGAAAGATGAAATTTGATACGATAGAGCTCATGAAATAGGTTGGGGGGGAGGGGGGGGTGAATTTGGCTATTGATGCTCCTGTTGCTCACTTAATTATAAAACCTAGATAAATGTACCTTTTAGTATAAATATTAGTAATGTTGGCAGTAATTGAAGGTGAAACTGGCAAATGTATCTATCAAGCCATTTCAGAAAGTAATCATTTATGAACATAGCTCTATTAATTTGTTTAGTCAGATGCAGAGAAGCAATAAAAGTGATTGACTAAAAACAATTAAAACAGTAAAAGTAAATTGTTGTGTGCATTAAAACCTGCTGAGCCTGTCAGATGAAAATTGTAGGTTTAAATGTGAAAATTAAAGCTATTGATTTTAGCTAGTGTGTATGTGGCTACCAGAGTCCTAATTTGTTCTAGTTTTCTTAGCTAAAAGTTGCTGAGACAAGAATAAAGATAATCCTAAAACTCATTCCCCCAAAAAGCATAAGGCTTCAGAAAGACATATATGACAAATTTTTGTGTTGTATTGGGAAGATGAGAATGTTTTTTGGAAGACTTATATTAACTGTCAGTATCTTGACACCGCAGAACTGAATATAAATATTAACCAATAATGGTAACTTATTGTACTTCAAAGAAGGCAAAGAATGAGGCATCGCCATGAGAGAAAATGCAGCACTGATACAGACTAGATTACAGGGCTTCTTGCTTAATTTATGTGTATGACTTTATTGTCATTTTATTTTTATGTGTTACAGTAAATCTTGTATTCAGTGAACTATTTTTTTAGTATTCCATTAAAATGATAGCACAAAGAGCACTATATCTGGACAGGTATTAAGGGATAGTGGTGGGGGATGAGGCTCCAGTCTGCATGAGGGCTTCAGCCACTCAATAAGGGCTACTGTCATGAATTGAATGAGCTGGGGCTTTAAACAAGTATTGTGTGTGTTGACTTGCCAATGTTAAGCAATAGGTCATGGTATTATTTCCTCTTCTAGTTTCTCTAGATCTCTTTATAAATCACCCCTTTAGACTGTAAAATGTAATATTTGATGGTTAACTACTTGATCAATAGATTTCTTTTTAAGTCTTGTTGTGGGGAATGTAAAGCACACCTTCCAAGAGCCTTAGTTTTTGCTCTTTAGGAAGCAGACTCTAAAATAAGTTCTAGGACTTTAATGCTGTATCTAGACTAAAACTTTCTGACCCTAGCATCGTGACTGCAAGTGAGGGGTGCTGGGGAGCCCAGCTGCTACAGCCAGCCTTACTGGGACCGTGGTGGGGAGCATTGGGTGGCTTGCATGGAAGGGTCCAGAGCAGCAGTGGTCTGGTGACATGACCTTTCTCTGGGCCTGCCGGGGAGGGACACTTGTATGAGGAGTGATAAACTCCTTCCTGAAAGGCAGAGTAGCTGATATGGGACACTTTTTTTTGGCACACCTTCAGGACAGCTGCAAATCCAGAGTTATGGGATGTTTGTGGAGCTGGGTGCCTAGGATGAAAGCAGATGGCAGCAGTCACAAATACATTACTGACATGAACCTCAACCACTAAAGTGGCCCCTTCTGCCTTCCAGTCTTCTGGGCTGGTAGAGGAAGGGTGGCACGCAGTGTGGAGCAAAGAACTGCATCCTGTGTGTACAGTGTGGCATCGCAGCCGAGTGATTGTCACACCAAACCATTTCCCTTTGTGGAAGTAACCTACTTGGAGAGAACTAACCATTGGGATGACAGAAGTGAGAGGGGGAGAGATTGGGAAAAATTTGAATCGTTGTAGGGGCATGAGCAGCATAGTTCACGGGTAATGTTTCTCTCAATAGGCAATTTTTTTCAATGAAAAATTCGGATACTAGGACTGATTCATTTGAGCACCATGGCACACTTCCCACATTCTTGGGAAGTCTGTTCTACCAGATGAACTCTTTCAGCATGTACTTGCAGAAGATACTACAACGGAGAAGGCAAATAACTTGCCGTCACTGCACAGCTAGCTCAAGTTTTTCTTTATGATTGTCAAAATAACCAGTTCTGTCAACATGTGGTGGGGTAAGCACCAGTAAGGTGTTACTGAGATGCTATCAAGGAAGAATTAGACAGCTTCTACTTTTAAGGCAGTTGTTTAGTGATTTTTTCTTTTTTTTTTTAAACAGTAGCCCCATGCTCCTTACGTACAGTAACAGTTGTGTTAGTTTTCAGCTGTTTGTGCTGGATCAGAATACGGGGGAAGAGCCATGTGCATCTGCTGCCGTATGCCACTTGCAAATAGGTACTGTCCTCCCGTAGGATGGAAGTCCCACAGCACTGCAGGGGTACATCATACCATATGTCTGTTTTATCATGTGTGTGAGTGGCTGAGGGAGGGGAGAGGTCCCCACAAGAGGGTTCACTTCTAACAGTTACAAGGAAGCTGTCAAAAGGAGTGTTGCTTCTGGGCTCTGATTCAGCAAAGCTCATGAGCATATGCTGAAGTGCTTTGCTGAATCAAGTTCTAGCAGAGAAACTTGTCAAAAGCATTTTACCTCTATCCATGAAACTGTCATGCTAATCTCAAGCCTTCCAGAAACTTGAGTGTAAATTGGATTTTTGTAATGGTGACTCTCAATTTGAAGAAAGGTTTTATAATATATTTCAGTTGTAGACTGCAAGTTAAGCCATGCTAATTTTCCTATTTCTGCCTTTTAAATTGATACTGTTTTCCTAGAAAATAACAAGAAACCAGAACCTTTATTAAAAATAACATCAAGCCCTTGTGTCACAATAAAGCAACAGCCTATGTCATTATGCTTATAAAAACATTTCCTTGTGTCTCCAACACATATTGCCTCATAACATCCGTATTGTCTCTAGCGTGACCATTACCTCTGAAGAATTTTCAATTGAAGCAGAGGTGGTGAGGAAGAGGAGGGGCAATGACTTGCATGGGAGGCCCCTCAGTGAAAACTAAGCTAAAGCCATTTCTTGCCAGAGCATATTTCCTTTATTCTGAATTCTTGCAAGTGATGTATGGGAAATGTAGTCTTCAAATGCAAAGGGGAAACAAAAATCATTCCAGTGAACTGGGCAGGTCTTCTTGCTGCAAGTACTACAAGTGACAGCTTATTCCTAAAGCACTTCTATCTGATTTTTCCATTAAATAATGAAATATACTGCTCAGGCAGTGATCCTTTTAGATGATTAGGACAAATAGAAGTTACCACAAATGGACAATAGCTTTCATGAGTATGCCATAGCAATGAAGTGAGATAGTTAAATTTTATGGTCTTACATATGTAGTAGGTGTCCTGACTGTGCATTTTAATATAAATAATCATTTATTCACACCACTTTTATTTTCATCAGTCCTAAAACTCAATGTGTTTTGCATTATCACGGGAGGAAATTATTCCCTTGAGAGCAGAAACCTAGTGAATTTTTACATAAGCACCACACTTGCATCTCCTTCCTTGTGGAGGCTGTAGCATTCAGCAATTCTAATTCTGCTGGGAACTGTAGGGTGGCACCATTACGGCAAATAATGTGAATTGTTATGTTCCTAAGTACTGTTACTGGAAATACCATGCTGAGCATTTGAGGCAAAGCAGGTGGGATTTTTGTCTCTGGCTTAAGAATGAGTGTGGTTTTTTCCTATTTATAAAGATGTGACTCAATCATGACCCAGCACATGAATATATCTAAGTGAAGGTTGGTTTAAAAAAATAAATAAAAATCATCTGCCTGTTTGTAAAGGGAGAAAGACTATGACGTGTGCAGCTCCCATCGCTCTTCTTGTGAGAAGCAGATCTGTGCACGCAGCCCTGGATGTTGGTGAGGCAGGTGGAATGGATAATGACTGAGGTAGTACTCTCTTAATATGAGCTTTTAAAGCTTTTGCAAAGGGGAATGTCCACACTGAGAAATGTGAGCAGGTAGAAACAAGACTGCTTTTTTCCTAAATGGCTTGCTGGAGGCTAGAAAGGATGTTCACTGCACTGCAACTGGGATATTAGAAAAACTTTATTGACTCTTCTCCATGTGAATCTTGGACTCTTCCTTAGGAAGCATGCAGCAATTAAGATAAAATAGTTACTTTTATACTGGATGTATCTCAACATCTCTAACATTGATTCTGACGTGTATTCTGTTTTGTACTGCAAGTCTTTCTCATCTGCAGAGATGAATTTTTTTGAGAGCCCAAATTTTATGGTAAGTGCTGCGTAAATTCTTGTCTGGAATTGCAACTCCTTTTAGTATTGAAGTTGAGATGCAGTGAAAGGTCCTCCAAGTCCTGAGCCACTTTCCTATCCAGAAAATGACTTAGCTGGATACTTAGTTCCCAGTGTGTACTCCACAGGTTTAGCTTCTGCACTGTAGAGAGGAACACAGCAACTTTTTTTGAGGCTGATCTCATTGTAGTTCTGTGCTGCATGGCTGTCTCCTGCATGTGCATCCCTATGACCAGGATCAAGTGGACTACGTGGGTATTTAAGTGCATTGTTGTTTGTCAGTTTGGTTGCTGAGGCTGAATTCCATAGTTTTTTGTGCACATTTATCTGTGCCTGGGGCAAATGACGTATGCCACCTTGGTACAATGCACTGAGATGTTCAGTAGTTATATACGTCGGGTCTGATTATTCACAGTGGAAGTTAGTCCAGAGTAGTCCTCTATGTATAGTCCCTCTTGCTTTGGAGTGACCGTCTTCATAGACAAATCTAACTTAAGCTAATTCATCCCTAGTCTACTGCAAAGACTCTTAATGCCACTTAGTGCTTTAAAATGTGAAGTTGAAATACAGTAATAACATCTTTAACTGTTTTATTTATCCAGACTTAATATGTGTTTACAGACTTTGGTCAGGATTGAAGAACCTGCTATTTTGGGTATTGCAGAAACTCAGTTTTGGTTCTCTTTCCCCTATGTATTGAAAATATAAAATCCACCTTTGCTACAGAATATTAATACTTTTTTTTTTCCTGTGCAAACTGTATTTGAGATATATGCAAATAGCCTTTTTCATAGCAGTAAAACTTCATCTAAATTAAATAGATAACTAGTAATTCAACTTCTGCTGTGTAACATGCATTATGACATTAAAGTGCTAAACAGGTTTTGATTTTGCTAAAAACCAACACAGACTACGACTTTTGGTAGCATATTATGAAGCAGTGCAGTGAATAAACAGTAAGTCCTAAACATACAGTCCCATTCATACTGAGGAAATTTTTTGAAGATTGGAGTGGGTCCTAAAAATTAAGTTATATATACTATTGCCCTTCAAATTTACTAGCTGGTCTTAAACTTTCAGGATATAAACTGGAAGGCTTTTAGATGTGATTAGCTGTAACTTGCATGCTAAAATTGAATGTGAAAGCAGGATGACATTATTTCTGTCCAGTGTACCATGTGGTATCTGGATCCAGTGGGCTGAAGGTGAGGTTAACAGATAAGGTATTACAAATCTGCCAAAGTAAAATCTGCACAGGAGTTGGTAGCTCTTACCCTGTCTCTTTCAGCCCAGAGGGTCCCAGACTGTTTTCAGTCCTCAGATGGAAACTACAATATTCTTTTTCCTTAAGGTTTGATTGACTGTGGCAGTAATTGAGGGCTTGGGGAAACAACTATAAGATGCAAGACCACCTCTGCAGGAGGGGTAAACTGCCCAACACTTCTCTGTTGGTTTAGGTTAGTGGTTGCTTCAGTGCTACATTGACTTGTTCTAACTGAGCACATGGTTTTCTGTGCGATGCACCCTCAGTTATCAAAGGGGAAAAATAAAATAGGAATGTTGCTGTGAAGCTGTGTTCCTCAGTACCGGATCTCCTTCTCCCACTGTACTTCGCTTAAATCTGAAGGATGAAGTCTGAGCTGCTCTCAAATTGGAATATTAATCAGGAGAAATATGTGTAAAGCTGTTTTACTGTGACACTTCTTGACACTTGGGCTGAGTGCTGTGTTATACTTCATTGTCTTTGGATCCTCTTTTTTTTGGGTCATCTCAATATACTATGGAGAAGCTCTCTTCGTACCTGCCTCCTTTTGTAGAGTGAATACATTAGGACTCATCTAGCTGGAAAAATGAGACCGCTCCATTGAGTTGAATTGAGGGGTTTGGTGAAAACCTTAGTTAATCATAGTTTTGGGCGTAATTTCAAACAAAATATAGGTCAGGCCAGATCTGTTTGAACTAAAGCCCAAATCTGCCTGAAAGATTTGCAAACTTCAGAAAATGCAGTCCAAGTTTTACACGTTACACCGAAATCTGAACTTGCTAGGGTTTGGTCACTTTTACAAAAACTTTGTACAGCTCCAGCAAGACACCTCATTAAAAGTCATTTAAACTCTGTGCTATGAGAAGAGTTTAACTCCCCCTTTCTCCAGCTCTGCAGGAAAAAAAAAAAAAATCACTGACCATTGTGTTTGGAATTGTATGTGCAGTTAACAGGAGGGACTTGCAGAGGAATAAAGTTTGTTTTGCCTCGTGGCTGGTGGAAGAAAATACTTGTAAAGTATTCCAGCCCTAGTTTCACATGTGTTGTAGTGGATAACTATAGCATTGCCAAGAGAAAACATATAATAGGACTTGATGTAGAGCAAGATAACATTTCAAGAGATGGAGATCTGTGTTTCTTCTGGAGGAATGCCAAGTGTTCTGGGGGTCCTCCACAGAAGTAAGAAGTAATGAAATTAATTTCATGTTTGCATGAAGTTTTATGGCTGTGCAGTGCTGCTACAGAGAATCAGGAATACGTAGAATTAACCCAAAGTTTAATGCAAGTGTTCCCATGGACTTCACTGGCTTTGGGACTTTGCCTAGTCTCTCTGAGGGTCTTGTGATGATACGTGCTGGAATCCTTTTAGTCCTCTGAAATACTGAAAGATGTGTTGTGGCAGAGGCATGTGTCTTGTTTGTGTGGGGGTTTAAGATTCTGACTTGATAATTAACTTAGACATGTCTACATTGGCTTTCAATTGGTCTCACTGGCTGCAGTGGATTTAATTATGCTTGTTTAATGCGGGTACTTGCTTCCCATCATGGTTCTCTACCTTACTCTAACTTGCTTAGTGCTGTCATTAGAGAGGATGACAACCGAGGCTTTGTTGCTGTAGGTTGAATTGATGAGAAATTTTGCTGATGAGGCTCCTAGAGCGTTGCATGTCCCAAAATAAAGCAACACACAGTAGTATATAAACACAGCAAAATTTTTCAAAAACGGTCATGTAAGAGATGTTCTGCTGTATGACCAATGGACTTTGTCTTTTGGGGGTAGAGACAGGGAGCTCAGTAATGAAACCTAGCTGGCATGTGTTTCACAGAGGGTTTTTTGGTTTAGTGTGTTCCTTTACTTTGTTTTTAAAGAACTTGCATGACTTTCTTGAGTTGTTTAGTTGCTAACCTTATGGTCATTCAATCCAATTACTGTTTAGTAAGTCCCTGATAAAAGCAGTGGCATTTGGTGGCAGCGGCTCCTGGTCACTTGTCCAATATTGTATTTAATCTATCAGAAACAAATGACATGAAGTCTCTGTAAGGGTCTGGAAGATTCCCTTCCCCTGATTATACGTGGCCTTGAACTTGTAAAAAGCACTTTGCTTAACTGTTTTACAAGAAAAGCTCAAATACAGAAAGACATTGTCAAACACTGTCTCTCTGATGTTTTTGGCTAGCTAATTATTTTGCTTCTTTCTAGCTAGTGCTGGAAAAACAATTATTTTACAGACTGTTTATATTTTTTCCAATTCTAAGAATACTTTAGATTTGCTAGTACTGTTTTGTGTTCAAACTATGCTGCATGTTATAATTGAGCTTTCATTTTAAAATATTTTTTCAGTTGTAAATTTGGAAGGAAAAAAAGCCTTTGTTTGCTTAATGAAGCTGGTTTTATGGAACCATATAACATCAGTGCCTTAATTACTACAAATGGATAATAAACGCTTCCCTATATATGAGAATGGGAGACACACAGTGTGACTGTCATTAGGAACAATTGGATTTTCTCTTGATAAGTTGGTAAAAAATGTGAATACTACAAATAACCGCCTGAGGGCATGTTAGATAACGATGCCAGGAATCATGTGACAAAACTCATTTTTTCAGGAATTGCTTCCTCTGTTGGAGTTGAATGAAGAAACTGAATGCACATTCATGTTGCAATATTTTTACATTTTTTATGAATATTTTGCATTAAGGTGTGTGGTATATGGTTCTCTTGTATTACTGGAAAGAGCTGAGTATCCGCAAAGGAGTGGTTAGGATCCAGTTTTTCCTAGTAAGACACAACTCTTTAGCTTTAGGCAATGAAACCAGCCCTGTGTTCAATGGGATACAGTCAAAAAACATATTCTTGTTCTTCCTACATGAAGCATCTCGTAAGAAGTTGCTTATGATCAACAGAAAAAGGGAGAGTTGTCCTTGGCATTTCACAAGCCTCGTTAAGGGACAAACCATGCCCCTGGCTGGCCGGGTGGGTATCTCACCAGGCAAGATGCCAGCTCTTCAAATGAGTTAGCAAAAGCAGAATATCTCACTGCTGTTGATTTCCAGGAATGCAAACAATTCTGTTTGGGGAACATCATGACAAATTTCCTTTAACGAACATGACCCTTTGATAAAGGGTTTACTTTAAATGAATTGAGAATAGGATTCCCTGTTGGAATCTATTTTATCTTTCTAGATCTCTATGGGTGTTGTGAGGATCTCCTCTTGATCCCACATTGTTCTTTTTATGCCTTCCAAAGGTGTAACTTCTCCAGCATGGCCCAGAGAGGGCTGGCCAGACCCTTGAGAACTTTGGAGCTGTAGAACAAATGTGCAAAACCAGCACAGGGCCATCAAAATCGCTATACTACTTGTGGATTTCCTATCAGTATATAGGAAATTTCAACCTCTGTTCGCTGAAAGCAGGGAACGGTCAGAAATGCACAGGAGAAAGGGAATGAGGTAGCAGAGCGCTTGTGGTTAAAAGCTTGGATGTGATTTGGGGTGTATTTGCTGTGACATACCGGCAGGTGCTAATGTGAGTGCTAGGACACCCGATCATGATGCCCGAAGGGGCAGATTGGTGGCTTCAGGCCCATGTTAATCACTGTAGATGTATCAGTTCATGGTGTACTGGCATTGGAATAGCTTTATGCTTTGTTGCTCATGTCTCTACCGTCCTCATGGTATAGTGTGCCTTTTTCCTTTGTCAATATAATGAGCGGATCTTCTGAGGACTGTGGAGAATGCAAAGGCTGCTCTGGGAATGGTTGCACTTTAGTCTGTTTTTGCCTTGCATTGTGAATCTTCATTTTGTAGAAAGCTGCCATGCCATAAATTGAGAAGAAGTCAACACAAGATAAATTAGCTGTACCATCCTTTATATGGAAGATTTTATGATGTATTCTTCCCCATACGAGACTCCCATCATACCTACCTCTTAAAATGAAGACTGGTGAATAATGGCTTAGGCAAGCAATAAATACATAATGCAATGCCACCTTTGAACCTTGTAGCTTGTGTGTAGGTCAAAGATTATATGGGTTGTAATCATGATTTATGCTTTCAGTCTCTTGATATTTTTTAGATCATCTTTGCTTGTCTGTTGGTATGACTTCAATTATTTAATTATTATATTTATTTTTAGGCCACGATGATCCTTCTGATACTACTATAAAGTACTTTTTCTTCTGAACACCACGTTTGAGCTATTTCATATTCAATATACACAAACTCAGTGTGTTCAATAAGGCAAGCATATTCAGAAAAATGTAAATAAATATCTATGCAAGTATCTGTATTCAAGATTAACAATTTGTTAAAGAACTTAATTTATTATTGGTAACAGGCTTAGCAATTGTCTAGCTTTTTAGCAAATAATGTAAACTTCTTAATTGCTGCAGAACAATAATTACACAAAGACATCTTGACAGCTTCTGTATTAATGAATCTCACACTGGTTGATTTGAAAATTTAAGCTTAACTGATGAATGATGACTATCTCAGAGCTTCCAAGCTTAATGTTATTTGATGTTAAAAGTGCATCAATCAACCCTTAAGCATAACTTGACAAAATAATTTGATAGTGGCAGATGCTTCTTTTCTGTCTCTGGGTTGTGCTGATTCTTTGCTGTACCTGAGGTATAAGCTTATGGCGAGGAGCTTTCTGACTTAATGAAAGCAAATGCTGTCATTTAGTTCCACTTTCTTCTGTTCTTGCAGTTTGCCTCGCAGGAACCTTGCTGTGAATAAAAAACTTGCATGTAGTACCTCAGATTACTGGTTTTCATACAAAGCTCTCTTTATTCTCATCCTTGCTCTTGTAGGTATGTCACTTTCAGAATGACAGAACTGATCCCTTCTCTTTTTCCATTTGTGTCTCCAAGTGTCTGTGCTTCCACAAACGTGTGTTCACTGTGTGATTGTGATGTGCTACTGAAAACCTCAGGCTTTATCTCATTAGGCTTTTCTCTGGTACTTCATACTGGTGAAGGGGGATGCTGCTGGCTGTGGGAGGGATGTGCAGCCTGAAGGCCCTGAGGGGCTGGATGGCACAGAGGGCAGCTAGACTGCTAGCCTGGTACTGCCATACTGGGGTCGTACTGGCACACCATAACTTCAGTACCAAATTTTTAACCTGCTGCCTCTCAAACACATGACCAAAAACTTTCAAAGCCATGGTGTGGTCTGTTATCACTGATATTTTAATCCACTATTAAAATATATTAATGTAACTTTTACTTTGTGTTTCAGTTCTAGTGATCTGTATAATCCCATTAACTATCTGGGAGCTCAAGCATGGCCCATCAGAAGACCTCAGAACAGCAACAGTCAAATGTAAGTGGTCCTGAACATATACATTTCACAATCAAACGTAATTGCAAGGAGTAGTGTTTGGAATAGATGACTATATTCCAGCCCCAGGGCATTGTGGCAGATGCAACATAAGGTTTAATAAACTATAGGTCCCTGTTGCCAGTATTACTGCATAAGAATAATAATAACACTGAGAGTGAAAACATCCATCAAAACCTGACAAATCTGACACAGATTATACATATGCACACGCGTATACTAAAGATGCTACTTAAATCTGATGGAACTGCTAATAAAAATTATTTAGTTGTCTTAATGAAACATCATTTTGTGCTTATTACTTCTTTCATGAGGAGTATTTTTCTTTGAGAAATTTGAGTGTTGTTGGAAAAGGTGCTTGTAATTACAAAAGTAAATACCAATATGTTGCCTGATAAATTGTAGGTACAATAGCTCTATTCAGAGAGGAGTTTATAGCCAAAGCTTAAAGTTAAAACTTTAAATGTAGTGAATATACACACTTATTTTTAGCACAGAGGCTATGTCTTTCTTGCTGTGTATTCCACCAAGAAACCCTGCTAGACAAATTACTCTTGTTTCAATTTGTGGGTGGCCCAGTTGCAGTTGTGTGCTTTTTTAAGAACCAGTAAAAGAACATATGTATGACTATAAAGAGTTTGTGTGTGGGTAGTTTTGCTTAAAAAAAGAAAAGAGTCCCAAAACAAATACCAAGGAGGACATTCCTTTCAGCTGACCTGGGTATTGCTGCTGTCAGTCCCCCGAGTCCTCCATCTGGGGGGCTGACCTCTTTATTGCAGCTGGCAACATTGCCCACAGGATACAGCCCTGACTTGTGATTTGGGCAGGCGTGACAGCTTTGGCAGTAGCCTGGTGGGCCATGTTGTTCTTCTTCCTCCTCTAGAATATCTATTCAAATAAAGAGTTCTAAGGTATATTGGTGAAAACAAGTATAGGATGGGGGGAAGCTGTGCACATAACTTAATTTTGATGGCAAAACCCAGTAAGTGTCAGTGTCCTGGTTAAATAAGAACAACAGTAAGCTGCATATTACATAGGAATTTAAAATGTTAGTGTCAATTAAAAATAAAGCCTATGGTTCAACTGTCTGTATGTAGCCATTTTACAACTGTGTTTGTTCTTCACTTGCACTGAAAACGCAGCTTCAGAATTTGGCTTCAAGATGAATGCTTCTGCCTTGAATTTTGAAAGTTAAGGTGAAATGTAAAGACTCTGAACTGCTCATGTGTTGTGTGCTCTCCCCAAGGCTAGAAGCAGATGCATGTAGCTGTAGATCCCAGCCTCACAGGTCTCTGCTGTGCTGCCAACTTCTGGTTGGGTAGTCTCTCTCTTTTTTTTTTTTTTTTTTTCTTTTCCCCTGTTTGGGAGCCGTGTCAGACATAGCTACTGGCCCAGTGAGTAGTGATACCTGGGGTACTCTGGGACTGTGCAGGAAGCAAGGGACTATATCCCACCAGGCCGAGTCTCAGACCCCACTGCAAATCACCTTATTCCTGTTTTGGGGTTTGGATTAAGTAATTTGTCTCATCTCATCAAACGTGTTGGCCATAGTCTGCATGCTTAGGGACTTCCTCTCATGTCACCTATCAATTTGGAGCAAAGCAAGCATGGGTTTTTCCAGAGCAATTGTGAACACCGATCTTCCTGCTGATGGTAGTGGGAGGTCCAAGGAGACTGGGTACCAATGTGCCTATGGCCCATCAAAGCTGGTTGAGAGATTGGGAACCTGTTGCAGAAAAACTGAACCTCACTTTCAAAAAAACATCCTATTTGCACTCAAATGCAAATGCTAACATTTCTGTGAACCTGTTGCAGGTGTTTAAATTTGGCATCTGCTCCAGTGGAGTTAATAACACAAGTGAAAGAGAACCTAGCCATGAGGCTTGCTTAATATTACCTTAGAGACTGGGTTTGTTCCTTTGAAAATGTATGCTAATGAGTAACCTATTCAATAAACTTCCACTCTTCTGCATAAAATGTGCAGCTACTGGAGCATTTAGTCTTTGACCTTCCAAATTAATACTTTGCAGAATATTAATGTTGTACATCCCTTTGGGGAGATACAGGCAGGGAGAGAGACCCTCAGAAATTAGTCTCTGGATACAACTGTTCAGACATCCAAAGCTCCTACTCCGGGAGTGTTCAGAAGCCTGCGTCTGTCTTTGAGCCTGTCCTTGCGCTTGCTGAGCATTAGGAACTATGTAGAAAGGCTTATTAATTGTTATTTCTGTCATAAAACTTATGACAGCACCTGAACTACACAAACATGCTTCCCAATTCAGGAAGGTGATGTATAGGCCACAGTAGAGATCATGTTTGAAGTTAATATTCTTTAAGTATGTTCTTTGTGTATTTTATTAGATATATTTGTAGTCGATGACTGAGATAAACAGCATTGAATCTTGCTGTTTTCTTTCCCAAACATGTGATATATTCACAGTTTTCAAAGAGGAGGGATTTGTTTATATTGTATTGCTCTGCTGCAAGGGCTAATATATTAAACATTTTCCCCAAGGATATCTGTGGTCTTTAATTAACTTTTTTCCCATAGGCCTATAATGTAGTATTAGACAATATTTGGTCAGTACCCTGCTCTTCTACTCTTGTGTAGGACTTATTGGCTCTCATTTCCTGGGGGAGCATTATGAGTGCAGACAGGAAGAACGCATCAAATGAAAAGTTAATTGTGTTTAAGATGTGGGTGAGAGGGGAAACAGGATTGAGACTTCCATTCTATTGTGCCTCTATAATCAGAGAAGCTAAATATACAATTTCCTAGGCTGCTAACCCAGGAAAGCAGGGGGAAAAAAATTAACTCAGTCACAGAATGGACAAAATCTAAAATATGCAAGCAGTCACAGGAAACGTCATACTTTCATTTGAAAGCTGGTTACAGGATGATGGAAGTAAGAACATGCCAGTATTCCTAGTGATTACTTCCTGAGGAAGGATAAAATCCTGTCTGCTTCCCAAAGGCTGCTATTTGTCCTGTTATCTGAATTCCATTGTGCACAAAAGCCATGGTGAGGGATGGAATAGAGGAAATCAGCCCTTTCCAGGTTCATCATAAATCATTACAGTGTATTTGATGTCAGGCTGTGGGCAGCTTTATGGCAAAGCCTTGGCTGGCATGGCTTCTTTTAGGGGGAAGCCAAAGAGGGCACATCTGAGACTGGATTGAGAGCCACTTCTGTGGTTCTGAGTGCTCCAGACCCAGCTATGTGCTTTACTCCTGAAAAATCTGTTTTGTGCAAGGACATGAGTTCCCAAGTGGGTGATAACATGAACAATAGCAGCTGTTTCAGAGCAGGATTTCCAATATCCTTCTCATTTGAGATGTCCCTATTGCTTATAAGACATTTTCATTGGAAAAGCTCCAACTGTCAGCAGCAATTTACGCAGCAAAGGTCTGTTATTTTCTACCCTAATATTGTTAATGGGGCTTTGTGGAAGCAGGTCTTCAGTTGTCTGCTTGATCTGTGGAAAGGTGTTTCCCCCCTGGTTTCAGTGAGATAGTTCTAGACCTTCATTTTTAGGTAAGGTTTTATATGCACTAAAATCTGATGAAAATTGCTGGATCAAAAAGGTGCATGGTTTCTGTGCCTTTTGCCCAAAACACTTGAAATCTTACCTAGCACTGGAATTTCAGGAGAGCCTTAATCCAGATTTCTCTGATATTTGACTATAGTTTACTCAAATTCATAAACAAGAGAGATTATGGCTTGAGTGTGAGGTTTGTAACTTTAGTGAAAGTGGATTATGTTTTTCTAGAATTTATCATAAACTTCGCCTGGTCATATTTTGGGCTTGAACAGCAGAGGCGAGCTCCAGAGGCAGAGCTTCATTAACTTCTAGTAAATGGAGAATGGAGTGTGGGAGGAGGTGGGGGAGGGGCAGATGGACCAAAATGCTTCTGTGTGATAATTCACTTGAAATTTGAATATTGCTGGGGTCTGTAGAGCGCACAGGCTAGCATTCATTAAGAGCAGCTCAAGACCTTTCCCAGTTGTGAGCATGTGTGTTCTTGTAAATCAAAATTGTTAACTGGTGTGCTGGGATCTAATGTGCCAACCGCACATGGCAAGCGACATCACCAGTGTGGCTTTATTGCTTGGATGGTTGTAATCTCTAGAGATCTCAATTGAGTTTTCATTGCCCTGTTCATACACTTAATTTAAAAAAAATCAGCCTGTATCCTATGTGTTTAGCCTACTGTCCAGATTCCACAAATACCTGTCTGTTCTCACCCTCATTAATGAGAGTAATTTTGCTGGAAGCTAGTGAGATTATCATACAAGAAAATTTCAGTATAATTGTGAACCAAGCAGATTGAGGACTAGAATGTTGTTGCTGTAAGGCCAATACTGAGGATGCTGCTGTTTAAGCAAGGCAGGTTATTAGTGAACATGTGTTTGGTTGTTAGCGTATGACATACTTGTCACAGCAGAATCTGAGAAGTTATGCCCTGTATTCCCTTCATATCTAGATACACTAATCACTTTGAATTTTACTATCAGTGTGACATGACAGGATGAGACTGACACTTGCTAACAGTGAAAGTGATCATTGCCCAGGAATCTTGATTGGCAGTCCAGATAAATAAAAGTAGCTTTATGAAAGTAGCCTAGTGGCAGGCGGAGTCTTTTTTTTTTGTTTTAAAAAGTGTGGAGAGGGAGTACCTAGCTTCTTAATATACAGGAATTCCAACATGCATCAGCCTGCTTTTTTTTTTAAGACTGTGTAAATGAAGTACTAAAATGCATTAAAGCTTCTCTCTCCTTTAAGACAATGGTTTTAAGAATGGAGGCACACAGATGCTACTCTGCTTGACTTTAACTGTTACGTCTAGAATCTCTAAACAAGGTGATCGGATTGAGGCACCCAGGCTGTTTGTATAGAATGCATTTATATTAATTTAGAAATGGTATTTTTCATTGAAATGGACAAAGTAATTATTTTAGATATTTGTTATGTGATAAGCTTTTCTCTGAGGTTGGGCATTATGCAGACAGCCATTTTTAACAATTTATTTCATATTGTTTTTCTCTGTAGCCTAAGCAAGAATATAAAACTGCTGCTACATTTCGAATCTTGGTGACAGCACATTGTTTAAAAAAAAATAATCCTGATATCAGACATCATGAACTATGATTAAAATAACTGGCAATGGTTTGATGAGGAGCTATAAAGGAGTGTTTTTAACTACCTTCTCAACCTTTAGTTCGTTTAGCAGAACACTATTAGATCAAATACAGTATCTGTATAACTTAAGTATGCGGTTTCAGGTAGAATTAAAGATGCTCACAGCTTATGTTCATTCATGGAGAGTTCTTGGAAGACATCATAGGAATCTTTACATAAACTTTGAACAGGATTATTTTCTTGTGTAGATAAAGGAGATGCATGTAAGGTGAGTACAGTTCTGCCTGGATGGTGGGTGGGAAAATAATCCTACACACTGATTTGTGATGATCTGTAACTTATGACACTTATGATTTAATGTCCAGCCTTACTCAGTTTGTATAGGGAAACTCAGGCTACTGGTGCATGTATATGGTATGAATACTGGATATACAAGTTCAGTAGCAATTAGCCTTGTACCTTTCTACCAGCTGGATGTCACTTGTGCTGTAGAAGCTAGCCCTGAAGGAGCTTTTGTTAGAATGTCATATCACTTAGCACCAGGCTGTGTAGGAAACATTCAACGATATCAGAGCTAGGTCATCATTTGGTTTAGCTATGTGTGATAGATACATCTATGAAGTAATGATTACATGTAAGAAAGAAAGAAAAATTGTGTGTATGTGCTAAAGAGCAAAACAAGTTGTTTCTGTTCCATTTGTAGTGGTGGGGAGGTATTTTTTGCATATCTCCTGGCTGTTACCACTGCAGAACTCATCCAAGCCTAAAGTAAATTTTTCTATTTCAGAAAAATCTTATGCCAAGTTACATGGGCTGCTTTGCTTGAGCTATCACTAGGGCAAATCCACATGTCAACACGGCAGTTCTGTTGATCAATCTTTAACGCTTTGCGGAGTTTGCTAGTGGCCAATGTTAAAATCCCAGTAGAGATTAATTATTAAATATGTTCTTTCCCTTACTGGAGATTTATAGTGCTTTGTGCGAGAGAACACCTAGGTCTTTGGAGAACGGTATGATGCCAAGTGTCAGTTCTGTTAAGATCCATTACAAGATGAAGATTCATGCTGTGGTGCAAATGGTACTTGAAGTCTCCTGCTACATCTGTGCCTGTCTGTAGCTAAATACCCCTCTGGAGACTGGCAGTTCAGTTGCTGCTCTCTTGATGCAGCTTGTTCCATCTGTCACTGATGCTTCAGCACTTAAGTGACACATCTGAAATAATAAGGGCCTGGATCTATTCTGACCAAGTTAGAACTCATAAGAACTCTTCTGGCTTCTAAATTTAGGACCTACCCGAAAATAATAGTAGCTGGGGAGAAAGGGTCTGTCATCTCTTAGGACCTTTTGAGTACTAAACTGAACTCAGTAAAATAGTGCTCTGAAGGCAGCAGGGCTGTTATCAGTACATAAAGGAGTTTTGTATATGGGTCTATATATGGATTTCCCAAGATTTTGAATCTTGGAGAATTTAAAGCATCTGAATCTTTCATTATCTCAGCTCTGGTAAAATATGAAGGCTTTTATGCTGTGGCAGAGTGCTATTTTCCTATAATTTATTTTTTTAGTAGACCTCAGGAAGCAGAGGAATTACTTTCAAACAGTCTAATTTATGGTCTAATATTTATATAGGACTGATTCACAAGTAATTAGGTATCTGTGCTTGTATTGAATTTCCTTTTAAAAAGCAATAACTTAAGTCTAAAAGAAAATGCTGTGGTGTTTCACCCATTCCAAAGTCTAAAAGTGTTTGGTTTTCAAAGTAAACAATGGATAACACTTATTTCCCTGCATGTAAAATAGTGAAGAAACCTATGTCTTTTTGGATACAGAAGAATATAGGTTCACTTTTAATGTCCAGCAGCCACCATGTCCCACTGCAATGCTGATGTTCCCAGCAGTAACTATATTATTTGGTGCCTCTCTGAGAAGTTGAACTCTCTTGAAAAACTGAGTTTGGGGTTCCTTAAATCTTGCCCTGGGAATTTTTTTTTCCCCCTCCAAGTTACAAAATCCAGACAGCTCTCTTGACTGCTTTGTGCTTGACAGACTTCCCTTAAAAATGGCAAAGTGAGAGCAACTAGGGCTTCTAAAGAAGCTATTGAAGAGCAAGAGAAGTAGGATGAGTGGGGAATGAGGAGAGGGAATACTTGTGCTGAAGAGGTCAGGGGGCGGGGGGGGGGGGGAAGGGGGGGACTCCCGGTA
>NW_009648041.1:762650-780498 GCF_000708025.1 Charadrius vociferus | reverse complement strand
GGGGGGGGAGGGGGGAATGGGATGAATCCTGGTACATCCAGAGTCATACAGAAATAATGGTATTTGCCATTGTGCACACTACACATTAAAGAAGCAGAAAAACAGTAGTGGGTCTTTCTTCCTTTGTCCTTCATGATTCCTTTGCCTTGGCTGCCTCTTTACTTCTTGTATCAGAGGAATGGAATATAGCCAAATGAGGGCATTTTCTGAATTTAGTATATTGTGCTGTCAATCAATATCACTTTCCTTTGTTATTGCTGTATGCTATTGGGCTTTTACCTTTTAAATAGATGAAAATCACCTGAATTACTTCTATTGTGTGCTGAAAAGTACTTGGTAATATTGTGTTTAATGAATGAAGGGAAAAAAACTTCATCCTTCTGAAACTAAAGGCAAAGCCTATTGTCTTAGTAGCCCATTTGTAAGTGCTTCTTTACTATTGTTATTTTCTTTTAAAAGTTTTCAGGTTGCTCTGAATTCCTTATTGCTACTTCAAGTTTACAGGTTTTAAATCCTTTTGGAAAGGGAGTCTCTGGTCACTCCCCTGATGGGTGCTTCCCCAACACCACCTGCAAAAACTGAGGCACCTCTTAACCACTCGTTAAACTCTCAGTATGGAAAGCTGCAAAAGAGCTGTTAGCAGGTTTGGCAGGAAGCATGTCACCCATTGCCCAGACCTTCCCTTCCCCCCATGTTCCTGTGATGGAAACCGGTTTTGTCCCATATTGAGTGCTTGGGGAGTAGATGAGCCTTCCACTAGGCAGATGGGCAGGTGGCATCGTGGTGTTCCCAAATGCAGTGCTGGCAGGAGTCAAGACTTGATGCATCAGGATGGTCTGCCTGAGTCCCCCTGGAGACAAAGAATGCCAATCTCGTGATGTCATGTCTGCAGAAAGATGCTACTTCAGAAGCATTTATAGTTTTTGAGATCTGACTGTTTTCAGTTCATGCTATCAAAATTGGTAATTAAATGCCATTCTTCCTGTAAGAATTTCTCAAAGATTCTTTTGTTTGAAAGGAGATCATGCTTAGTTATATTACTGGGCTATTACTTCATATTCTAGTGCTATAGGGTGGATGAATTGCCCAAAGGGTTTCTTTTCTTTTGTTAATGGGAGGGTGATTTTCTTGTCCACACTAAGGTAGGCGCTATAGTCTTTTGTTTTATCAGCCTTATCTGACACTAATTAAATTGCAGATTAAATGTTTGTTTTTGGAAAGGAGGAATGGAGACTTTCCAAAGAAGGGCAGGGATTTGAGGCCAAAATTAAGACGGTCCTTTTCTAATGAAGTTCAAACTGTTTTTCAAAGGTTCATAAATACTGTAATTTGGGTTCTTCTATAAGGAGATTGTGCTGATCTTTTCAGTTTTGAAAAGTATTCAATGAATGAAATTACTTGGCATTTGGACAGAATCGTATACTGTATCTTTTTGTCTTAATGGCAGTAAAATAAAGTAGGGATGACTTAGAAAATTAATTTGGACTTTGAAAATTTAGCAGAACTGGGACGGTGTTGTGAATGAGATTCCAGAATGTTAAATATGGGTTCAGACAACTTGGATAGCAAGCAACATCAGGGTCTGCCTAATTTTAAATATTTTGCCAAACAGGAATGAGCTTAAGTTTGTGCACAAGTGTGAACTTGCAAAAAAGTATCAGAATTTCAAAATTGAGTATGGTTATTTCTGCTAAGAGCTACTTAACTGCAGGGAACTGTTTGGGGATATTGAATAATTGCTGGTGTTCTTTGACTAGTGTTAATACTTGTCTTTATGTATATTTGGATACTTTCATATTGTTAACCTGTTATAGGGCCCCTTTAAAGGGGGGAAGGGAGGAAATAATTATGTGGCACTGTGTAACACAAATCAGGAATAGCTGATGTCCTAAAAATTTCAGCTCCATTTTGAGCACTGATATTATTTGAGTATAGTTAGATAAATAAACTAATAAGCTGCTTGCTTTTAAGAATTGTCTGAAGAGGTTGCAGATTTGTGGAAACATCTTGCATAGTAAAAACAAAAGAAAAAAAACCCATCTGCTTGCAGCAAGCTAGAGTGAACTGGTATGTGAATAGTTGATCTCCCCTTTTTAAATTATATGACTGGTAATTCACAACCCAAGTGTAGCAGAGCAAATAATATTCTGCATCCAGGTAGAGCTATAATATAAAGCATACCACAGAATACCCATTTGAAGTATTCTAATGGTTTTAGAAGCCTGGGGAGAATTCCGTATACTGTTCTGTGCAATCATGTATCTGGCAGAACTGGTGATGGCAGTGCCTGAGGTTCTTGAGCATCTGCTGCTGTTTGGCAATGGATGTGCCTTAGGAGGTGCTGATGATGAGCCCAGTGTTCGGTCTTGTTAGAAGGAAGTAGGAATGTGAAATTCCCAGCTATCTGTGGAGCCGTCTATTAGGAAGCAAAGAGAACTTTGTGCTTTCACTTTTTTAAAGATTACATTGGATAGGAAAATACTACTTTGCATCTTTAAACTTTAAGATTTTAAAACCCACATTGCTATGGCATGATTTCAGGCTTCTAGTGTTGGAATGGAAGACTGATATCTAGAAGACGGGTCTGAATAGGCACTTGCCTAGCCATTATAGCACTTGCATATTAAGTGAAAGGCCCTGATTCAAGTCCCTGCTCCAATTAATGTTTAATATGAGCCTTTAGGAAACAGGGTTGAGGACGGAGAAACCCTAAAGTGGGTCATAAGAGAATAATCATTTGGCTGGTGGTTAACAACTGAAGTATTCCATATCTGAAGTTAGTCTCCTTGGACTAATGGAAATGTCTCTTACATGTTTGCATGATGCTTGCATCAGAAGTTTTTATCCCATTTATGAGAAGACTTGTACCATTGAAATCATTAGGCTTTCAGTAGAAATGTCTCAGCCAAACTCTGGTTCTCTGGCCAAAACCCAGAAGCCATTTAGCTGGAAAATTCTAGTCTGAGTCTGTAAAGAAAACAGTAGGGATGTTACTAAGAAGAAATTTTGATAATCTGAAATGAAATGTTTGTTTAGAGGCTTCCCCAGGTTTAGCTTAATGGTTATTACATAGATTTTTACCTACAATTTTTTTTTTTGCGTGTTAATCCTGTTTCTAAAGAGCATTTGTGTTTGATTCTTCTAGAGCTTTTACCTATAAAATCATAGGTGAGGGAAGGTATCCAAGAAGAGTAAAAAGTAGTGTGACACCAACCAATAAATGATGCACTCAGAAAACATTTTTAACTAGGAATGAAAATTCATTCTAGATCTATTTTATTTAACCTTCTACAGAGCTGCTGATAATATCTCTCCTTTCCCTGCACTCTGGACGCTTGATCAGCTGTAGCCTGCACCCCTGCTAGGCTGGTCTTTGTCCTGCAAGTGCACTTGCCTCTTGCCATACAGATAACGGGCTCAGAAACTTGAGGTCAGACTTAGTGTGTTACTGGGTTATGGATTTCTGCACCTGATTGTATCCCCTGAGCATCTGTTGACTCCAAACTTGCGCTTTAAAGGGTGTGCACAGAGGCTCTGCGCTGCCTTTCCTATGCAGGGCTGTGCTCAATGGAAACCCTGGGTCAAAGAGTAATAACTGGGAGAAAAGGGATTGGGATAGGTCTGTCAATTATAATCCTCAAAAACTATGGAGAAGCAGTATAATAGTTTAGGCAAGAACAAAAAAAAAACATCCACCACAGCAAAGGCCAGAGCGTATTGCTCACCACATAGCTTTGTGCTGCCAACCTGTAAATGCACAGATGCGATAGTATGTCTGTATCGAGGAGTCTGTATTTGTCAGTTTGTATTTGATAGTATGTCTGTATCGAGGAGTCTGTACTTGTCTATTTCCCTGTTGCTGTCACTGGTTAAATTTCCTGTTCTTTTAATGCTTTGCATTCTTATGGTCATTCTGTTAAATGCTCCCTAATATCAGATAAAGAGGTGAGAACAAAACATGGTGTTCAACTCTTTGTGGTTAAGGACAAATCCTTAATCAAACACTGGCTGAAATGGTTGAATCTGGTGTTAGAAATGTGGTTCTTAAGAGCTAAGAGTTTGTTAAGGGTCTATCAGGCACGATGAGGAAGCATAATTCTAGTGGTGGGTAAAACCAAACAAAAGAACAACAGCAACAAAAAATGTGTGGAGTTTAGAGGGAGACAGACCGTCATATTTGGCAGATCTATGAAGACTGGTACTAATAAGCCTACACTTTGTGTAGCACTTGCAGGCTTTGAGGGTCTGCTTTCTGTTACCCGCGGCGCTGCTGAACGCATAATTACACATAAAGGCGTCCTATAGGCGTCTGAGATAACAATTCTTGCTGCTCTTAGTTAATGCTGGGGAGAGCTTTACTCTGCAAGAGACTTCTTATTAGCATGTTTTACTTAATTTGTTCTTTGTTATCAATTTACTGTCCTGCAATTACTCCTGCAAATTGTAGCTTGGAATTTGCTAAAAGCATCTATTGCTATCAGCAATCTCTGTACTGAGAGCTGGGGCAATCGGCAGAGAAGCACACACAAGGTCATGTGGACACTGAAATTTTATTACAGGATAGTGTCTGTTGGCTTGCACCACTTCCTTCTGATCACATCACCTAAATCCATGTTTTGGTGTATTTTTGTTGATTTCAGTAATGTGTTGAGTGAAGATCTATTTACTGAGTATCTTCAGCCTTCAAGTATGAAGTCAAAGTTCATTGTTCATCCAGCCTTGGATGTTAGCAACCTAGGGGTGAAATATTCAATAGTGCTTATGTTATACTGACTTTTAGATTGAGGCTTTTAACTGCCAAATAACTTCTGAAAAAAAGTTTAAACTCACAAGCTACTGAAATGATTTTGAAGACTTATTTTAATGAATGTCAACTCAAAACTCTTCATTAAATGCTGTAGAACATGTGAAATCCGGACAGCTTTGTCAGTGAAGACTTCTTCCCTTCTATGATCATATTAAGAATACTGGCAGAATGGAGACTGACATTCTCAAAAGTGCTTGAGATAATAAAATCCCCAACTCCTATTAAATTTCAGGGGCACTCCGAGCAGTAAGGTATTGGGGAAAAATGGCATCTGTAGCTAATTACTGTGGTGCTATTGATAACTCAGTTACTGTTTAACAAATTCAGCCAGGTTAGAATACACACTGGTGCTGAAGAAGCTTTGCCTCAGACTCACGTTGTAGCTGTCTGTAGGAATGTCATTGTTGATGAGGTAAGATAGAAAAAGGTCCAGGTTGCAGTCATGGAGCAGTGGTTCTGTGTCTTAATGGTGTTTTTGTACCTTTCAGGTGATTTATTCCCCTTTTGGAAGAGCAGGCTGTAGGAATGGAGCCAATGTAATTAAGCATCTTCAATTTTATATTTCTTACATAATCGTCTTGCTCTACAGTCACTTCAGAGCTCTTTATAACCTACAAACTTTATTTCATCATTGGCTTTTTTGAAATGAGTAATACTGTTGTCCTCTCTGGAAAAAGCTTATCAGTAAAGTTTGGGAAGTCTCTCAAAACTGCATCAAATCTCTGTCTGTTACTTTGGATGTGATCACTATAGCAGGATTGCCATGGATGATTTTCTTGTTGGCAATCCCCCAAAATACACAAAGGTCCAAAAGGCACGAATGTCTAACTTTGTACATTTGCATCAAGCTGAGCAGAATTTATTTGCTTGTGCAGAGAGAGAAATGAATTGTAGAAGATGATTAAATTGTTTGGCTGTTTTCATTGGGAATGACAGCATGAACAACACTATCCAGCTCTGCTTTTCCTAGCTTTACTTTTTCAAGTTATAAAGAATAAATAAAAACTTATTCTTTTTGTCCCTCTTCTAGATTCTACCCACCTGTTCTCAGGCTATATAGTCATTCAGACCACTCAAGAAGCCGCTCTTTCATGTTTTGCCCCATTAGTTACGCTCTACAACTACAATGACATTTGAAGCCATTTCCTCCATCAAAAAAGAATTTTGGAAGTGTGAAATTCAATGGGTGGGGTGGTGATGCTGAGAACTTCATGTACAAAATATTGTAGGTGTCTTCCGGAGAGGTGCCAAAATGAAGCATCACCAAAATTCACATTTTGGTTCTACTGATAGCCTTAACTTGATAAATAAGTGATATCTAAAACCTGATCTGGCTGTAGGTGCAACATAATTCTGGCCTTGTTAGCTCACCCCTAGCAGATTCTCACTGTAAGGCTGTGATGAGGCCTTGTGGGCTACAGCACCAGGGGAGATGACTACTTAGGTTGTGGTTCTAGGTGTGAGGATTTTTGCCTGATAGAGCACTTGAGAGAAAAGAAATAAGAACTTAAATTAAAAACAAACCAAAAAGACCTCCAAACACCTACAAAACCCCAGCCTATGAATCTTTCTCGGATGTCAGCAAGGAATAGTTTGTGTGGGGTAACAAACCATTTCATGGTAAGTTTGTGTCCAGATGATCACACCTGCATGGGTTTGATATGTAAAAGCTATTCATTTTCAAACTGCAGTGTTTGCTTGGCTTCCCAGACCATCAGTAGAGTCCTGAGCAGGGTTAGTTTTCAGCAGTGGTGAAATGCTATGTTCTATCATTCATTTCATAGTGCTGTATTTTGTAACTTACAGGATTTTCAAACTCTTCTTAGCCAACACAAACAGTAGATTAATTTAGAAAGGCCATGATGGGGCAAAACAGACTAAGAGCTATGTGAAAGAATGAATTTGCATTTTCTCTTGATGAAAACAGTCATGATATTAAAAAAAAAAAAAGAGGTTAAGGAAAGAAGTAAGAAAAATGAATAGGAGAATGACCTATACAGTCTCAATAAAAATAAGGAAACAACGTAATCCATGGCAACTTTAATTAAAGGGAAATGGAGAAAAACAGAAGAGCAAGCAAAGATTTTGCTTGCTTACATTGGCACTGGTAGACATACATCCTCTTTTACTTCAAAGGGCTGTACATTGACTGAAGAGTGCTGAAGCATGTGCCGCATAATTTGGATTGGGGTTATAGTGTGAACCCTTCTAGTTGTGTCTATTGGGCTTAGTGGGTGAAACCGAAGGGCGATGTTTATCGGGAGTTGGGGTTGTTGCAGTATGTGAGAGGCTGGAAATGCAAGCTTCTCTGAACAGCTCCAGAACTGGGGTTTCATACTAGATACCTGTTCCATTTCTGGCACTGCTGAAAATGAGAGATGAACTGCTGATCTGTGATCTCAACAGGAGAATGGAGGATTTCTCTTCCTTACAGAATCGTTTTGTCCTCAGAATCAAATTCTGTGGGATCATGTCAATGCAACACAATTACTCAATTTGTGGCAACCAAAGACTTTCCCGAACGGTGGAATTGCGTAAGGGTTCACATGGAGTCCTGGAGAAGGACAGCAACTAGAAAAAATGGACATTAATTCTAGAATAAATAGAAACTAAACCAGACACTTGGGCTCCTGTAAAAAGACAGCTTTTCCATTTCCCTACTGGAAAACCCTGATAGAGAAACATTCAAACTATGCGCATGCAGAAGGTCACCATGGCAGTTGGGAGAATGAGATGAATGGGTTTATAGCTCTGTTTTTCTGTTACGTTAACATTTTTTCCCAGTTCTTTCCCACTTTTTGCTGGGCCGCTTGCCAAAGGTGCTGCCAAATAGAGTAGAGTTATTAAACTGAGATTGTTAGTACAGCATTTTGTGAAGAGAATGTGCAGAGTGAGATGTGTCTGCCGGCCCATCAGCAGGTACTTCGCTGTCGTGTGTGTTTTACTGCATACAGAGCTCCTCAGGATCCTGGATGGAAGTCAGACTACTTTGAACAATCAATGTCCTTTGAGACATAACATCACAGTATTTATCCTCCATTAGCTGTGGATTTCTCTTGTACTAAGGTGCTTGGCTGACCTCTCATTTAATTTTCTTGATAGTTCAATTGATTTTTATTTTAAAGAACTTGTATAGACTCTATTTTGTGTCAGTTCAGAGGTCTGCGAGTATTTACCTGTTTACGTGTCTGTCACTGTCTTTGAATGTCTTGCTTTTACCCTTTTGCTCTTTGGCAGCCTTTACAGGACCTTCATTTTGGCAGAGAACCACACGTGTGACTTCTGCTGTTAGCTTTTCTTCACTCATTGATATGAGAAAGTGTGGGTTTTTTTGGTTTTTTTTTGTTTTTTTTTTTAAAAAAATAATTCAACTTTTAACTGCGGTGTTCTTAGCATAGATTCGTGCCCTACCCACAGCCTCTCTGCTTCACGGGGTATAACGGTGAGGACTTACATCTCAGATGAGGTATATCATTTATGAAGAACTGTTGATCACCTAGTCTGACCTCTTCTGCAACACAGCCAGTGGACCCTTGTCCATCAATCTCTGAATTAAACCAGTAACGTCTGTTTGGGCTCCGACATAACACTTAAGAAAAATATCCAGCCTCAAATTCAAGACTGCTAAGGAAAAAGATTACTGTCTTCTTCGGTACGTTATTTTCACTATTATAATTTTTAGATTCGTACAACTCAGCTAGATAGACATAGTCTAATGCTATCTCTGAAGGCACAGAGATTAAAGGGACTCAGGTAGGCCCTGAAGTAACATCAATGCATTTGCAGAACTGGTATGTGACCTTGTCCAAGGAGGACTGCTAAAGGCGAGTGGCAGAGCAAATTGGCTGAAGTAAAGCCAAGTATGAGTCATATTCTTCTTTTTCATAGGTATGGTCTAGTCTGTATCACTGTTATAAGAGGTAGTACGAAGGTAGTTCACCTCATGGCTTGAAGTGCAAGCTGTTAAGATTCGTGGTGGCACGTGGTTTTGTCAATATTTGTTCCAAAGAAAAGTATGGAGCAAATTATATGATTGTTGATCTAAGAAGGGCAGTGTCTTGGCAATGCAAATTACAGAGTTGCAAACATGTATGACAAGAATTACAACCTTCTAGAAACATGAAAATACATTTGCAGCTCATCCAAAAGAATGCCTTTGTGTTGGAAAAAATGTGGTGGTTTCTCTTCAGTCTGTACTGGTATGCTTCTAAAGGATCCTGTGGGGAAACACACTTATACTAATGCAGATAATTAAACATGAAACAATTGGCTGATGTGGTCACTTGAAGTTTTTACATCAATACTGAAGTTTTTCCAAATAATACGCTGTAGGTCACCTGGAAGTTCTTTGGAATGGACTAACACATGGCAACAGCATTCCTGTTGGGTTTGGGCTGTGTGAAAGTAATACCTCATTATAGCTATAGAGGTATAAAATGTCTATGTATAATATTTTGTGTTTAAATAAAAGCAATTCACATTTGATTCTGGTAAAGATATACCATATAAGCAGTGATATATTTTTCACGCCTGTATATTATCTTTGTGACTCTGCCATATGAGATGTACATGAATAATATATCTAAAGACTACGGAAGACATAGCACTTCTTGATGGAGAATTATATAAGAATTTTCCTTTGTCTGTCTTAGTTAATATATAACTTAACCATTCAGCTGATGGATGAACTCAGGGTGAGCAGGGTTTGTTGAATAGCTTGAAAATCAAAGAGCAATGATTTCTACACCCCCACATCCCCCGGCTTTCAGACAACGATCCATGAGTATTAAATCTTTCTGTTTATTTATGCTGTGAGTTGCAGAGGGAAAATGCACATGAAGAAATCAGCTGAGGTCTGTGAGGTATTAACTTTTCTGTAGTAGTCAGCAAAGGAGGGTCTATGTTGTGTTTGTTGAAGATGCACATAGGTATCATAGAATGGTTTAGGTTGGAAGGGACCTTGAAGATCATTGAGTTCCAACGCCCCTGCCATAGGCACGGCCACCTCCCACCAGCCCAGGTTGCTCCAAGCCCCGTCCAACCTGGCCTTGAACACCTCCAGGGATGGGGCAGCCACAGCTTCTCGGGGCAGCCTGCCCCAGGGGCTCACCACCCTCACAGGGAAGAATTTCTTCCCGATATCTAATCTAAATTTCCCTTCTTCCAGTTTGAAGCCATTACCCCTTGTCCTATCACTACATGCCCTTGTAAAAAGCCCCTCCTGAGCTCTCCTGTAGCCCCTTTAGGTACTGGAAGGGGCTCTAAGGTCTCCCCTGGAGCCTTCTCCCCTCCAGCCTGAACACCCCCAACTCTCTCAGCCTGTCCTCCCAGCAGAGGGGCTCCAGCCCTTGGAATGTCTTTGTGGCCTCCTCTGGCTCCACTCTAACAGATCCATGTCTTTCCTATACTGGGGGCTCCAGAGCTGGAGGCAGTACTTCAGGTGGGGTCTCACCAGAGCAATACATGATGCAAAAGCAAAGAACAGCCAAGTTAAATGCTTTTTCATGTCTGCCCTTGTTGAAATCTGTGGAACTGCTCATGTGCTTTAAGTAACACATGCAAATGTAGGTCTGTGTGATCAGAGCTTTATGTAATGGATTGAGGCTCCTTTGCAAGATAATTATATATATATGTATAATTTTCCTGTGAAAAAGCCACTGTAAAGGAATAGCATAACAGAAGCTGGTTGAACTTGTAGCAAATTTCTCCTAGCACCCATCATGATGATGTCTGATATCCATGTTTCTTGGTTACTAGGTCTGGTCCTCATTCTGTATTTCTAGAACCGTTAATAAAAATTTAGTGGTCCCTATGTATACAGAATGTATTAAAAAAAACCCCAACTCTTCAAGTTAGTTTTGTTTAAATGTATTATAGGTAACAATGTCCTCTAGATTATATAGTTGGAAGTGCTTAAATAGTCTAACATCGTCTTAGTTATGCTGCTTACTGCACAATTTAAATGAGAAGCAAAGCCTAGACTATTTCACCTTTGTTTTTATTACTTTATTTATACCTGTATACCTTAGAAACTGATGAAAGTGAATGCTGTGCAGGGCAATGTTTAATTCAACAAAAAACTTTTGTATCTGTCTTTGTGAAAGCCGCTTGTAAACATATCTGTCAGGATTAGGTCTTGGAGTTTGTGACTTGTTTACTTTTACAGCACTTTATGTCAAGTTGTCATCATACTTTCATCTAGTATTTTATGTATTTTTGGCTCTCCTCACTCAAAAATAAACCCGAACAGAAATCTAAAAAGTTATTATTGTAACTTAAAATATTCATTGTAGCTAACCAGACTTCTTACATAAGGTTTTCTTTTTTGGGGGGAGTGATGATGTTTTAAAAAGGCCTGCTAACTTGTTTTGAGTAAATAATTGGATTTTGCAAAATTGCCGTGATTCCAAAGAGATGCTTCTTGCTGAATGTATGGCAGCCAGTGACTGATCAGCAAAATTCGGCAGGGCTGTTTAACGAGGGGTGAAGACAATACAAATGCAAATCTAGTGAACAGTTGCTTTTTCGCAGTTGGTAGGCTGTGTTGCAGGTGCATTTTCTTAATGAGGGTTAATTTGTCTCATATTTTAACCTGACAATACTTGGCACTGTTAGTATATAGGCTTACTTAAAGAGGTAAAATGAAGGTTCTTTATGTAAGATTGGGTATTTGATTTCAAGTAATCTATTAGTGCTGAATATTAACTGAAGTTATTCACAACAGTCCTATTGCTTAGATTTTTATGAGAGAAAAGCCATTTTGATTACTTTGACAAATTGGAGCAAGGCCAAATTCTGCTCTCTTCCTTGGATATAAATCCTGAGAGACTGAGATAGAATTGAAAAGATTGCTGTTGATCAAAATTTACTGAGGGAGAACCAAAACCAGAAGCAGGCTTGAATACTATAGAAAGTAATAAAACAGTCTTGTAATAACGTTCCTCTTTAGTGTGTATTCTTTAATACTAAAACACGTTCAAGAAAACATCAGTTTAGTGCAGAGCATCCCAACAACTTCTGAGGAAGGGGGGAAGCTTTCTGTTCATTACATGGGTATCTTTCAGATGAAGGATGTCCAGCCCCTCCCAGAGGAAGAAGCTCTCAGACTGCCCCATGCTGCAGCAATGGGCAAAAAGCAAACTTTACAGATTTTCACTTGGTACCCCTTAGTGGCTACTGTTACTAGCTAATGAGATGCACTTGCAAGAAGAAACACTCTGTCCTGCTGGGTAGCCTACTGTGACATTAAAAACAGAAGGGTTTGTATTAGTATGAGCTAGTGGCCTGGTTTAGGTTTAACACGATTGCCCGTTAAAGCTTACTCTGTAACTGTAAAGAAGAAGAAGAAAAATTACAAATGGCATAGGCAAAAAAAAAAAAAAAAAAAAAAGCTAGCTTTTCTGCAGTTGCTTATTAAGCATCATGTGTAAATTATCCATTGTTATCCTACTGTACTTCATAGCCTTTTAAATCTCATATGCCTCTTGTATCGACTTGTTTTCATCCAATATGAGCTCATGAATGCAGGATGCTGAAGTACCGGGTCAGAAATCAATTCCATCCTTCTGAAATATTACCTCTATGCCAGTGACTTCTGCTTCAGGGAATCTAGTTCAATATCCTATCTTACACTCATATAGATTACTTCTTTACCTTTCTTATATCTGGAACATGCAAAGGGATATTCCTACTATTGTAAAGTAAATAACACCAAAAAATCAATGTGTGAAAAGGGTCCTTGATGTGTCTGGCAATCGGCAAAGGAATTTAGAGCTTTTTCCCTCACTTGAGATATGATCCTGGTAAATAATAACCGAAAAGCACCATTGCCATGATATTTATACAATAAGCCAAGGACTTTAGTTTGGTCCTTAATAGATACTCATGGAAGAAAAAGAGGCATAACCTCTGGCATCTGAGTTAAGAGTCTCAGGGAGGAGGCCAAAAAAAATCAATGAAGATATATTAAGCTGTTTCTCACACTTTAGACACAGCCCTTGTGGTTCAGCAAGTAGGTGGCACAGGATGATATGCATCCACGGGCATTTTCCACGTTCCTACAATTGTGAGGGTACAGAATTGCTGTAAGGATTTACATATTAAAAAGGTGCTTATCTCATTCAATCACTGAGTTCTCTTTAGAAGTAGGTTTTAATAAGAAAGTGGCTATGTAATAGAATAAAGCCAGAATAGAATAACAGAGTGTACTATCAAGGGATAGTTTGCTTCCTGTTGCCTGTGGTGAGGTACAGTGTTAAAGTAGGATAATATTGTGGAAAATAGCAAAATAGGGTGGATATTGGCCAAAGGTTGTACTTAATTCACATGATAGATTGTTGGGTTTTTTTCTGACTTAGAACCATTATTGAAAATGATCCTTCAGTTATATCAAGAGACTGGTTTGAGCTGTACCTTCAGCATTTATGTCTGCATCTATATCTATGTATGTGCTTTCCATCAATGGGCATTAGTTAGCCTTACTCAAAGAATTGTACAGAGAAGATGATGCATGCACTCCAGTCTAAATTAACAATCTAAGTCCCCAGTTATGCAGAAAGAACCAAGACGGTTCCTTGGTAGAGTCAGAGCTTGTATGAAAACTGAGGATAAAGGGAGTTTTGATCAGTTGCAGGGATTAAGGTAAAGGAAGCAGTTTAATAAGGTGGGGTTTTGAAAATGTGGGTCTTTCAGGACCTGTGTTTTTCAAAGAAATTCTTGCTTCTAGAGTTAGAGCTCCTCTCCCTCCTCACAGACTTGGTTCCCGCAGCACTTCTATGGTCCGTGAGGCCACAAGTTGAACACTTAGAATGATTTTGAGACAGTGAGGTATGAAAATACTTGCTTTTAAACAGGAATTATTGATCAATCCAAATTTAACTTAAAACCACAATAAAACAAAACAGCCACAGAGCAGCAATATTCATAATGACTTAAGAGCAATGAATTCTTGTGGCTGTGACTGTAGCTCTGATGCGCGAGATGCCAACGGAGGGATGAGTGGTGCCCGTACCATGTCAATGCCATGGGCTGGCATGGGCTGCAGGGACGGTCTAAGCAAGCAAAGAGTGGACTTGGGGGGCTCAGAGCGGCATGGCTGCGTTTTGTGTGCTGCCCTCCAGCTTCGGCACTCTCTGATGCGATTGCAGTGCCTCTACTTGCAGAACTAGCTGACTCAGGCATTTCCATAACACACTTTTCTTTGGGATAGACATAACCGATGTTTACATGGGGAATCAGCAGTTTTACAGAAGCACATTTTGTGGACTCCCAAGTACTGTGATAGGTTAATTTATTTCTGTCTAGTCAGGGGAACAGTGTACACAAATCTCACTTCTGACTGAAGCCAAATAAAAATCGTTACTCCCCTACAGCATCTGGGGTGCTGGCAATAATTTCAAGAAACATATCCACCAAAGCAAGAGCAGAACTCTAAAATCAGATTATGATGAGGTTCTGCTCAGAATGGCACTGGTCTTCCAAATAAAATACAAATGCTATGCTTCTGATTTTAAATAATTGGGGAATAAGTGGGGTGACTCTTAAGGTACTGTCAATTTCACCTGGTTTTGAGAAAAGAGGTTTGTTTCACAGCCTAAGAGATACTGCTCTGCTCTTCGCTTTGCATATGTAAAACCTCACTTTGATGTATTGTATCTATGTTGTTGAAAGATGTGCCCTTAATGTGTCATATTTTATGTGCATATATAATAGTTGATGCTTCAGGTACTATACTTAACTTTACCGTTTCACGTAACACATTTTAAGCTACGTACTTGCTCTTTATTTTGATTAAATTTCTGATAAAGTTGCTGGTGAATAGTGATTTTTAGTAGAAAGTTCCCCAAGTTTATTTGATGTATGATTAATAGCACATATTCCACTAGACTGCCCTGCTGCTTATAATCTCGCTTATTTTGATTAAATGTGGAGTCGAGATTTTTCATTAAGCAAAGTTCTGTCTTTCTAAATTACAACATGCTTAGCTGTTTTCTTTACCTCTTCATTTGTAGGAAGCTCAGATGTGGCTTAGTAAACAATGAGGATATTATCTGTAATCAGACACCCGTCCATCCCCTTACAACTGTCTGTTGTCATGATTTTCATCCCTTATACAGAAAGTGTTGGCACTTTGATGCAAAAAAAAAAAAAAAAAAAAAAGGCACGCTCTAATGCTTTCGTTAACCCTTTTGGGGAAGATGTGTCAAGTAGCTGGTGAAAATACTGAGCTTTGGGAATTTTCACAAACACAAGGTCACAGAGGAAATAATGCACTTGCAAGTTATCTTCAGAAATAAAGGTTAATGTGGTTTGTGCTTTGCTGTTTTTTAAAGGTGTTGTTATGGTCACAATATATGCAAATAGATCTTTGTATTAAGTACGTATTTAATGAGAATACGGTATGTAATTTTAACCCAACCATTTTTATTGTTGGTAATAGAAGTTTTTATATACAAACCTGGGGATTTTGTTCCTGCAGGTAGAATGTTCCTTCAACGTTTTATTTCCAGTGCTGTTGTGGACCAAAACATGTGAGGTACTCAGCAATTACTGTTCCTGTTTGAGTTGAAGCACTGACTGCTGTGATGGGTTTTTATAGAAACAATATTTAAACTCTAAATGACTGGTATTTTCTCCCTGGAACGTGTTTGTTTTGAATGATGCCAGCTTGAAATACAAAAATGATTTTTAATAAGGCAGTTTGTTCCAAATGAGCACCATGACTAAAGCTAATATATCAAGGCTTCCTCAGATGCATCATCTTTTTCTATCTAGAAATTTTCTCTGGCTGGAATTGGAATATATATATATTTTTACATGGACTGGGATTTGTAGATATCTCTAAACCCTGTCAATATTCTTGCAGGTGTCCACAGGTTCTGTGCAGTGGGTCTGCAATGCTCTGTGTGTGTACATAGCTCATGCGTGTATATGTCTGGGTGGGTAAACCCAAACAGGAATACGGTAGCTCTGCTGGACAATCCCACAGTGGCCAAGCTGATTATCTGCATGTACAAAACCAGCTTCAGCAAGAGCGACTGGTAAAATAGGGGTATGCCTCATGGTTAAGGCAGTTATCTGGTATAGGAAACAGACAGGTTTAAGCCTCTGCCTCAATTTAGTAGCCATAGATTTTGGTGTTATGAGGTTTTTATACCAAAAAATCACCCCAAAACCAAAAAAACAAACCAAACCCCACTTCCCTCTCCATTCCCACCTAAACTGCAGAAACTGTCTCATGGCAAGAAAATAATTTCTTTTTCTAGTTCTAGGCAATCCTATGTTGCATTTCCCTTTTCTCAGACCCACCTGCATTTATGCTGTCACTCAGACATAAACTATAAGCCATTAGGAAGCAGACTGTCCTTTTACTCTTCGCTTATCCTGCACAGCGCACAATGGGAGTTGCTGTTTTGGTGGGAAATTCCCAACCAGCTCTTCTCAGGGTAGTAGTAGGGTCTGTCTGAGACTTGCCATTGGAATGTGCCTCTTCTTTGCCTTTTGAATGTCTACAAACCTGAACTGTATTCTGGTTGATGCATCGTCTGGTACTTGATGCTTTTCAGAAGTGGAATGCTCTATAGTTCCATGCATTGCAAGGGGACAACTATTACATGGATTTGCCTCATCGAATGCAGTAGGTGCAATTAATCATAAATCTCCTAGATGACAAAACATAAAATCTACATGGAGGATCTAATCTATCCTGTTCTGACTGATAAAAAAAGAAGGGTCGCTAGTGGGCAGTAAATTAAGATGCAGTATAAAAGTTACCTGGAGGTGCTAAATCATTTAACCGTATCAGGCTCATAGGACTGTCTTTGTTAATAACTACAGTGTGGATTATCGGCCATTGGGCCAGGAAGGAACACAAGGGAAGGTCAGCATGTGCTGAGCCTTTCCTGTGTAAATAATGTTTTTTGCAGATCCTCCTGGATTACTTTTGTCATTTTTGTGATTACACAGTTTTTCATCAGGGTGTTTTCAAAGTGTCGGGCAGCGTTGCGTAGCTTTAACAGCAAGGCAGTGTTGGAGACGAGTGGGCAAAGAAAGACTGTCTTCACTTTGAGGGGGGCAGGGTGATTTTGTTTAGATTTCCTAAATACACAAAAAACCCCACTGAGCTGCATAAATGGGTAATTTAGCCATATATCTGAGGCTTTATGATAAAGGCTATTCCAAACTCTGATGGGTGTCTTCTGATCTCTCTATATACACATATATATTTAATCTCCTCTAATTCTGGTTGCAGAAATATGTTGAAGTGTGGGTGTCTAGTAGGTTTGTTCCCCTCCATTATAACCAGTGTCAGAAGGCAAGTCCCTGACCTCTTGCTGTGTGTGCACATGCACAGGTAAATGTACGTGCAACACACTGTTAATGGCTGCAAGCCTGACTCTCGGTAGATTTTGTTTATAATTCTCCCTCTTTGCTTTAAAATTGAGTTGTAGCATTTGCCCTTGCAATTGTATTGAGATCCTCCCTGCAACAGACTGTTCCCTACTGAGCCCAGGCTGCACGCGTGGAAGTAAAGCAGGTGGTGAGCATGCTGTGACTTGGAGAGTTTAGGCAAAGATGGATTATGTATTTCATTGAAATTTTAAGCTCTTGCTCCCTTGTCTTCTTTCAGAAGCTGGAAAGATCAGATGAATCCTAAAACGAAAATCTTAAAGTGTACGGCTGAAAATCTCTACTTCAGCTCAGCAATGTGCTCTTTTCCCCAGGTTTTTCACAGAGGACTTTGTTAAAACCAGAAATTCAACTTTAAGATTGCTGATGAGGAAATCTGTTCTTTGTAAAACAAATAAGCGTGTACAGGGGATTGTTTGTTACATAAAGATCCAGTGTTTTGGGATGCAGTTACGCTATAACAATTGAGGAGGGGTAATCTGAGCATTTTCCAAAATCTGATACAGAATGACCCATCCAGAATAAAAAAGCTCTTCTGCGTGCTATTACTTTGTGACTAAAAGAAGTTGCACAGGTTAATGGGAGTCAAGACCTTTCTGAGTTTGCCACTACTTGCTGAGTTAATTTAGGCCT